>NC_091338.1:22444591-22552091 GCF_038502225.1 Cherax quadricarinatus
AATGACTACTTTATGTTCCCCAGACTGAATTGTACCTACTATGTAGTCCCTTTCTCCAATCTCGTCCATGCCTTCCATTTCCTCAAATCCCCATCGGATTTTTATGAGTAGTGCAACCCCTCTTCCCCCTCTACTCCTTCTATCTTTCCTCAGGATCTGATATATCGGTGGGAAGATTGCATCTGTTATTGTCTCAGCGAGTTTCGTTTCTGTGACTGCTGTGATGTCTGGGGATTTCTCGTTGATTCTTTCGTGCCACTCCTCATATTTATTCGTTATTCCGTCTGCGTTCTTGTGTGTGTGTGTGTGTGTGTGTGTGTGTGTGTGTGTGTGTGTTGCGTGCCTTCGGTGGGATGCTGATAAGAAGCAGCAACAGACTAACTGACCAGGGTATCAACCAGAAGGCGTTGACCGCGAATGATGAAGTCAATGACCCAGTGAACTATGTGCAGTTTACAGGCAGCAGCATGTTAACAATGACCCAGTGAACAATATACAGGTAGCGTACAGGCAGAACTGTGTTAACAATGACCCAGTGAACTATCTACAGGTAGCGTACAGGCAGCAGTATGTTAACAATGACCCAATGAACTATATAAAGGTAGCGTACAGGCAGCAGTATGTTAGCAGTGACCCAATGAACTATATGCAGGTAGCGTACAGGCAGCAGTATGTTAGCAGTGACCCAATGAACTATATGCAGGTAGCGTACAAGCAGCAGTATGTTAGCAGTGACCCAATGAACTATATGCAGGTAGCGTACAAGCAGCAGTATGTTAGCAGTGACCCAATGAACTATATATAGGTAGCGTACAAGCAGCAGTATGTTAGCAGTGACCCAATGAACTATATGCAGGTAGCGTACAAGCAGCAGTATGTTAGCAGTGACCCAATGAACTATATGCAGGTAGCGTACAGGCAGCAGTATGTTAGCAGTGACCCAATGAACTATATACAGGTAGCGTACAGGCAACACTGTGTTAAGAGTTACGAGAATTATTAATAATCTAAGGTAACACTAGGGGTGTCTTGCACAATTTCCAAAGAGCAGGAGTTACCCTCCAGTTCCTTGGATGAAACACGATTTCCTGTTTCCCAGCTCTGTATAGCCCACTACAAACCATGAACATTAATACGCTAAGTTCCTCATCTTTCTAATATTAATTTTCTTGATTTAACGTTGGTTTTCTTGTCCTTAGAAATCAAATCAGATTCACAGTTAAATAATTTAATGGCTAATTAAAGATAAACATAAGTTTAAAATGTTCTCACAACAGCAAATACAATTGAAATTACAGATGTACACTTTAAGTTGATATGCATGCATAGGCCTACCGAAAGTAAACGCCATAACCCTTTAAAATTAAAAGTTGGTCCCTTTCTTTGAGTCATGTCAACTCTTGACATTGTCCCAATGTAATTCAGGTAATGAAAGGGTCTAAATTCTGTTTGAATTCTATTCAAGATGGCGTGAGTTGTTTTAGATAAGTCTGAAGGTATCCATAAGAGGAGACCTGGAGGGGGTTTCGGGGGCCAACGCCCCCCCGGACCGATCTGAGACCAGGCCTCGTTGTGGATCAGGGTCTAACCATCCAGGCTGTTATTTCTGGCAGCACGCAAACTGACGTAGGAACTGCAGCCTGGCTGGTCAGGAGAGATGTGAAGACGTGAATTTATGACTTTGGAGAAACTCGCAGGACTACAGAATCTTGTGAATTGTCTTATGAAAGGAAAAAATTGTTGCCAGAAATAATTACCAAACAAGTTTGTCTCACTTTTCTCAACTCTTCTACACTGACACAGAAAACATTCACTACACAAAAGAAAATACTCTCGGAGAGGAAAATAATGACTAGAAAGTCTTGGCAAAAGAAATTCAGCAGCCGAGCTGCAACCTGGCCGGCAGAACTCTTTGTAATACTGTGTTTTATGTAGTAATATACTGAAGTATTGTTCCTGTATTTTACTATGCTGTTTCTGTACGTTACTGTATTGTTCTTATACTTTGTACTCTTTTGGTGTTGCACTCCTTTGTGCCCTGTTTATTACTGTGTGTGTTACTGGTATTGAGATAGAAAACAATGGCCATCAAGAACACAGAACAAAAACACTTAGGAAGAAAATACAGATCCACCAACCCGGGAAACGTGATCTCTTGACAAAAGAATTTTTTTGCCGACTATCGTACAAAAGCGTTAATGTCTACGATAAACTTCTAGTAATGACTGCCGTCTAACTTACAAAATATTTTAGGTGGAAGCTTTCCTGTTAAACATTACATAGATTTGTTATACAAGAATCGAGAAAGGCATGAACACTTAAAACCTTAAACTGTGGAAGCACAAGTGTAAAACTACAAAAGTATTGTTTACAGATTACCCGAGAAACTTCACGAGCTCCAGGAGAAAGTTGTGAGTGCAGTAACCACTGCGAGGTGTAAAACCAATTACGATATTCCAGAAGATGAAGCAACACAAGTAATTATCAGCATGAAATACACAGCATGCTTGTGGCTTTCTTCTGTGCCTAACAAGATTTAATTATATGTAACCTATATTACTTGTATGCTGCCGAAAAGGAATATATTATTTGTATTTGCAATCATTATTCCTAGTTAGATATTAGATATTCATAAACTTATACGATATATATATATATATATATATATATATATATATATATATATATATATATATATATATGAAACACTGCACTAGCCAAGGACTCGAACCCATGTTGCTTTGGCCTGTCTCATGGTGGGCGAAAACACATGACGCCTTAATCCAATGTGTTTTCGCCCACCATGAGGCAGGCCAAAGCAGCATGGGTTCTAGTCCTTGGCTAGTGCAGTGTTGTTATTGATCAATACCTCTCGTTCGTGGTCACAATAATTATATACATTATATATATATATATATATATATGTATATGTATGTATGTATATATATGTATGTATATATATATATATATATATATATATACTAGGTAGTAGGTTGCTAGACAGCAACCGTCCAGGTAGGTACTACCGTCCTGCCAGGTGAGTGTAAAACTGAAGCCTGTAATTGTTTTACACGATGCTAGGATTGCCGGTGTCTTTTTTTCTGTCTCATACACATGCAAGATTTCAGGTACGTCTTCCTACTTCTACTTACACATAGGTCACATTACACATACATGTACAAACATATATATACACACCCCTTTGGGTTTTCTTCTATTTTCTTTCTAGTTCTTGTTCTTGTTTATTTCCTCTTACCTCCATAGGGAAGTGGAACAGAATTCTTCCTCCGTAAGCCATGCGTGTTGTAAGAGGCGACTAAAATGCCGGGTGCAAAGGGCTAGTAACAACTTCTCCTGTATATATTACTAAATGTAAAAGGAGAAACTTTCGTTTTTCCTTTAGGGCCACCCCACCTCAGTGGGATACAGCCAGTGTGTTGAAAGAAGAATATATATATATATATATATATATATATATATATATATATATATATATATATATATATATATATATGAGAGAGAGAAAGAGATACCACTTCTAGAGGTGACGCCAAAGGGAATTCAAAGCACTTATCTTGAAATACGTGAGACACGCTTGCCTCTGCTTCCTCCTCAGACTGGCCTCTTAGACGAAAACATCTACTAGTTATACACGTAAACGTAAAAAGTCACTTCTATTCAACTGTCTGAATAAAAGCATTGTGTGCACATGTATATTTACAGTGTGCTGAAGAAACAATTGTCACAATACAGAACATAATTAAAGCAATAATCGATGTAATAGCAGATAATAAGTGTGTCAACCTGTATGCCCAGTGTGTTGATCGTCCCACAAGTGATAATTAATCTAAGTTGAACACTGATCTATTTATTCATATAAAAGATACAGCACACAATGTTCTTACGACCCCTCATATGTATCAAGGTGTGGAAGTCAATAATACACTATCCAAAGTCCACGCCATACATGTCAGTAGGTACTCTCTAGCCGTGCTGACCACTGCGCCACACTGCTACAATTATAAGTAAGTTTTTCGATTATTGTTCTTGTATGTTCGTGTACAGGTTACAAGTATCTTCTACACAGGTCCCAGCTGTTACTATCTTAGATGATATTACTGACCACTACTGGAACACAAAGTTAATCAACATTTGGATTAGGAGCAGGTACTAGGTCACATTCATATTTTGAATGCTGTTTAAATAACACGCTTTCTTGTAAGATAGTACTCATCAACTTATTGATATTTTATAGCATATTCAACAAGATAGGCTGAGGAATGGCCATTGATATTGCAACGTTCATAATGGCAGTATTTCTATTGTTGCTTAAGGTGGAAGGGCAACTTACATAAACAAGATGAGATTATCTTCAGTTGAAGGTGTGACGTTAAAGATGGAGGTAAACAGGTAAAACAGGTGAAAAATGTGAGGTTAACAACTAAAAGTGTTCAACTAACTAGAGACGAATGAGTAAATAAACGAGGAATCAATGAAGTTTTTTCAGTTCATTTTACAGCATAAATAAAATAAATTGAAGTATTCCCCCCCCCCAAGTACTGTATAATTTTTCGAGCAAGTGAATTACAGGTGAAGATGAAATGCAAAATAAAAGTGAAGGTGTAAGGTGAAATACAAATGAAGGTGTAATGTGAAATACAAGTGAAGGTGCAAAGATCAAGCGAAGATCTACATTTTCTCTCTGATGACTAAGGAAACCAAAATTCATTTGGGAAAAATATAAATTAAAAAATATCTAAAAGGAAGAAAAATAACAGTTTGAGTTAGAACTTACAAAAGTTAGTTCCCCAGCAGTTGGTGTCTGGGTGTGTTCATGTCTGTGATCATGTCTGTGGTCATGTCTGTGGTCATGTCTGTGGTCATGTCTGTCATGTCTGTGGTCATGTCTGTGATCATGTCTGTGATCATATCTGTCATATCTGTGGTCATGTCTGTGGTCATGTCTGTCGTCATGTCTCATGTCCGCTGTCATGTCTGTGGTCATGTCTGTGGTCATGTCTGTGGTCATGTCTGTGGTCATGTCTGTGGTCATGTCTGTGGTCATGTCTGTGGTCATGTCTGTGGTCATGTCTGTGGTCATGTCTGTGGTCATGTCTGTGGTCATGTTTGTGGTCATGTCTGTTCCTACAAGAACATGTATTTTAATGGTTAAATAAATTTTCATAATAAGAGTGTTCCTAACAGATTTCATGATGACATCAGATGCTCACAGTGCAATTTAATATGGATAGAATAGACGGCGATATCCTTCATAAATAATTATATAGAGATCATCGGCGTCTAAAAATCATGTTCAGTGAAGATGAATTGCGCGTCATTCAAACTCATCAAATGTTTCCGTGGAGGATATAGACATTACTTAAGTCGTCTCTGTTGCAGGCGCTCCGATGCTCACTTAGGCGGACCGAAAGATTTCTGCCTGTTTCTCCTACATACATCTTGGCACAGTGTCCACAAGGGATGGTGTTGACGCCTGCCAATGTAATTATCGCGTTGAACATGACTAACTTCAAGGCGAGTTATCCCACTATGTAAGATTTATAGAACAGTTTTCCCACACTAAAGAACCGGCTTCCAGGTTATTCTGATATATAATGACAATGTCTCATAGAATTAGGCAACCACATACTGAGTGTTCCACTGTGTAACTCACGAAGATTTTGCTGACTACACTGGCTGTAATACAATTATTTCTGTATAGTCCTTATGGCTTAGCGCTTCTTTTTGATTATAATAATAATAATAATAATGTAATATAATTATGTTAAGTACATAATTTCTTTCTCCTCCCTCCTCACCCACCTCTTTCTCTACTTACCTTCGCTTTTTCCTCCTCTAATCTTCATCTTTCCTCCTTTTTTCTGTGTTTCCCTTACTTCTCGGTATATCCGACTTGTCTGCTTAATTGTCCTACTTCCTAACTCATGTTCTCTTTGTTCATCATAATTATCTCCTGTTTCCACTTCTTACAGTCTTATCTTGCAAATTAAGCATATTTCGTAAATTTGCTGGCAACAGATATATGAAGAGTAGACATAAATCTAACTGTTCTCCTGTATACCCTTCTGTGGCCTAGTTCCTAGGCCTATTGTGCATCCATACGTCCCTGCGCTACCCTCCACAGGATAGATATAAGGTGCACAATAAACTAGCCACTACCTTCCACTGGATGGATATGAGGTGCACAATAAACTAGCCACTACCTTCCACTGGATGGATATGGGGTGCACAATATAAGAGCCACTAACCTTCACAGGATGGATATGGACTGCACAATAAACTAGTCACTATCCTCCACAGAATGAATATGAGGTGCACATTAAACTAGCCACTATCCCTCACAGGATGTATATGGAGTGCACAATAAACTAGACACTACCCTCCACAGGATGGATATGAGGTGCACAATAAACTAGCCACTACCTTCCACAGGATAGATATGAGGTGCACAATAAACTAGCCACTACCTTCCACAGGATAGAAATGATGTGCACAATAAACTAGCCACTACCCTCCACAGGATAGATATGAGGTGCACAATAAACTAGCCACTACCTTCCAGAGGATAGATATGAGGTGCACAATAAACTAGCCACTACCCTCCACATGATGGATATGAGGTGCACAATAAACTAGCCACTACCCTCCACAGGATGGATATGAGGTGCAAAATAAACTAGCCCCTACCTTCCACAGAATGGATATGAGGTGCACAATAAACTAGCCACTACCCTCCACAGGATGGATATGAGGTGCGCAATAAACTAGCCACTACCTTCCACAAGATGGATATGAGGTGCACAATAAACTAGCCACTACCTTCCACAGGATAGATATGAGGTGCACAATAAACTAGCCACTACCTTCCACAGGATAGATATGATGTGCACAATAAACTAGACACTACCCTCCACAGGATAGATTTGAGGTGCACAATAAACTAGCCACTACCTTCCACAGGATGGATATGAGGTGCACAATAAACTAGCCAGTACCTTCCACAGGATGGATATGAGGTGCACAATAAACTACCCACTACCTTCCACAAGATGGATATGAGGTGCACAATAAACTAGCCACTACCTTCCACAAGATAGATATGAGGTGCACAATAAACTAGCCACTACCTTCCACAGGATGGATATGAGGTGCACTATAAACTAGCCACTACCTTCCACAGGATGGATATGAGGTGCACAATAAACTAGACACTACCCTCCACAGGATGGATATGAGGTGCACAATAAACTAGCCACTACCTTCCACAGGATAGATATGAGATGCACAATAAACTAGCCACTACCTTCCACAGGATAGATATGAGGTGCACAATAAACTAGCCACTACCCTCCATAGGATAGATATGAGGTGCACAATAAACTAGCCACTACCTTCCACAGGATGGATATGAGGTGCACAATAAACTAGCCATTACCTTCCACAGGATGGATATGAGGTGCACAATAAACTAGCCACTACCTCCCACAGGATAAATATGAGGTGCACAATAAACTAGCCACTACCTTCCACAGGATGGATATGAGGTGCACAATAAACTAGCCACTGCCGTCCACAGGATGGATATGAGGGGCACAATAAACTAGCCACTACCTTCCACAAGATGGATATGAGGTGCACAATAAACTAGCCACTACCTTCCACAGGATGGATATGAGGTGCACAATAAACTAGCCACTACCTTCCACAGGATGGATATGAGGTGCACAATAAACTAGACACTACCCTCCACAGGATGGATATGAGGTGCACAATAAACTAGCCACTACCTTCCACAAGATGGATATTAGGTGCACAATAAACTAGCCACTACCTTCCACAGGATAGAAATGATGTGCACAATAAACTAGCCACTACCCTCCACAGGATAGATACGAGGTGCACAATAAACTAGCCACTACCTTCCACAAGATGAATATGAGGTGCACAATAAACTAGCCAGTACCTTCCACAGGATGGATATGAGGTGCACAATAAACTAGCCACTACCTCACACAGGATAGATATGAGGTGCACAATAAACTAGCCACTACCTTCCACAGGATGGATATGAGGTGCACAATAAACTAGCCACTACCTTCCACAAGATGGATATGAGGTGCACAATAAACTAGCCACTACCTTCGAGAGGATAGATATGAGGTGCACAATAAACTAGCCACTACCTTCCACAAGATGGATATGAGGTGCACAATAAACTAGCCACTACCTTCGAGAGGATAGATATGAGGTGCACAATAAACTAGCCACTACCTTCCACAGGATGGATATGAGGTGCACAATAAACTAGCCACTACCTTCCACAGGATGGATATGAGGTGCACAATAAACTAGCCACTACCTTCCACAGGATGGATATGAGGTGCACAATAAACTAGACACTACCCTCCACAGGATGGATATGAGGTGCACAATAAACTAGCCACTACCTTCCACAAGATGAATATGAGGTGCACAATAAACTAGCCAGTACCTTCCACAGGATGGATATGAGGTGCACAATAAACTAGCCACTACCTTCCACAAGATGAATATGAGGTGCACAATAAACTAGCCAGTACCTTCCACAGGATGGATATGAGGTGCACAATAAACTAGCCACTACCTCACACAGGATAGATATGAGGTGCACAATAAACTAGCCACTACCTTCCACAGGATGGATATGAGGTGCACAATAAACTAGCCACTACCTTCCACAGGATGGATATGAGGTGCACAATAAACTAGCCACTACCTTCCACAAGATGGATATGAGGTGCACAATAAACTAGCCACTACCTTCCACAAGATAGATATGAGGTGCACAATAAACTAGCCACTACCTTCCACAAGATGGATATGAGGTGCACAATAAACTAGCCACTACCTTCCACAGGATGGATATGAGGTGCACAATAAACTAGCCACTTCCTTCCACAGGATGGATATGAGGTGCACAATAAACTAGCCACTACCTTCCACAAGATGGATATGAGGTGCACAATAAACTAGCCACTACCTTCCACAAGATAGATATGAGGTGCACAATAAACTAGCCACTACCTTCCACATGATAGATATGATGTGCACAATAAACTAGTCACTATCTTCCACAGGATAGAAATGAGGTGCACAATAAACTAGCCACTTCCTTCCACAAGATGGATATGAGGTGCACAATAAAGTAGCCACTACCCTCCACAGGATCGATATGAGGTGCACAATAAACTATCCACTACCCTCCAAAGGATGGATATGAGGTGCACAATAAACTAGCCACTACCTTCCACATGATAGATATGAGGTGCACAATAAACTAGCCACTACCTTCCACAGGATAGATATGAGGTGCACAATAAACTAGCCACTACCCTCCACAGGATGGATATGAGGTGCACAATAAACTAGCCACTACCTTCCACAGGATAGATATGAGGTGCACAATAAACTAGCCACTACCTTCCACAGGATAGATATGAGGTGCACAATAAACTAGCCACTACCTTCCACATGATAGATATGATGTGCACAATAAACTAGTCACTATCTTCCACAGGATAGAAATGAGGTGCACAATAAACTAGCCACTTCCTTCCACAAGATGGATATGAGGTGCACAATAAAGTAGCCACTACCCTCCACAGGATCGATATGAGGTGCACAATAAACTATCCACTACCCTCCAAAGGATGGATATGAGGTGCACAATAAACTAGCCACTACCTTCCACATGATAGATATGAGGTGCACAATAAACTAGCCACTACCTTCCACAGGATAGATATGAGGTGCACAATAAACTAGCCACTACCCTCCACAGGATGGATATGAGGTGCACAATAAACTAGCCACTACCTTCCACAGGATAGATATGAGGTGCACAATAAACTAACCACTACCTTCCACAGGATGGATATGAGGTGCACAATAAACTAGCCACTACCTTCCACAGGATAGATATGAGGTGTACAAACTAGCCACTACCTTCCACAGGATGGATATGAGGTGCACAATAACGTTCCAGTTTGGACAGCACAGTCTCCCTATTCTCCATTCACTTCTTCCTCTTACGATACCCCTCCCCTTTCCTCGGCCCCTCTGCTCCCTATTTCTTTTATCTTTCTCTTTTTTTCTCTATTTTTGTTCTCCTTCCTCCTTTTCTCCCCTCCCTCACTCCACTCCTCAGTGACCCTCCATCATTACCTCCATCTTTATGGGAGGGGAGCCTCCACTGCTTCACCATTTCTTTTTTTTTTTTGCCCTATTTTTATTTCTTTTTGCTCGTCTTCTTCCTCTTGCACTATCTTTCTCCTTCTTCTCTCTTATTCTTCGTCTGAAAGTCTTCCTCAAATCTTTGTTTTTCTTACTTATTTTTTAATACTTTTCGCTGTCTCCTTTTGTTTTGACGTGTTTTTCAAGTTATTTTTCCTATGTTTTCTCTTCTTCCTGTGCCTCCTCCTGTTCCTCATACATCTCTTCTTCCTCTTCGTTATGGTTATTTTCCTGGATCCTCCCTCCGTGTCACCCTGGGTCCTCCCTGCGTGTCACCCTGGGTCCTTCCTCCGTGTCACCCTGAGTCCTCCCCAAGTGTTACTCTGGGTCCTCCTTAAGTGTCACCCTGGCTCCTCCCTCCGTGTCACCCTGGATCCTCTCTCCGTGTCACCCTGGATCCTCCCTAAGTGTCACCCTGGATCCTCTCTCCGTGTCACCCTGGATCCTCTCTCCGTGTCACCCTGGATCCTCTCTCCGTGTCACCCTGGATCCTCTCTCCGTGTCACCCTGGATCCTCTCTCCGTGTCACCCTGGGTCCTTCCTAAGTGTCACCCTGGATCCTCTCTCCGTGTCACCCTGGATCCTCTCTCCGTGTCACCCTGGATCCTCTCTCCGTGTCACCCTGGATCCTCTCTCCGTGTCACCCTGGATCCTCTCTCCGTGTCACCCTGGGTCCTTCCTAAGTGTCACCCAGATTACAAAGTGACTAGCAGTGATGAGTTGATTAGCAGCATGTAGTAGCAGTGTTTACATTAGCTAACATCTCTTTGACAAGAGTTTCTGTATCCTGACAATGCTGGATGTCTGTGATCTGTTGCCGTTGACAACAAATAAAGCCGCTTCTGCTCATTTTGTACGTAGAACACTCTCTCTGGCTTCATTTTAATTCGTAAAGCATCAGTGATTAATGATCACGCCTGTAGGTTTTTATGTTCATTGATTCTAAGTTCCAATGAACGTGAGAGTTTATCTCACCTCTCTATCAGGGTACTATATGTAAACCATACGACGGGTGGGGATAGAACCGTGATCAGAGTGTCATAAAACTCCAGACCGACGCGCTAGCCACTGAACCAGCTGGCTACTGTATGTATACTGTAACATTCATAGACTCGTTGTTATATTTATGCACCAAGTTCAGTACGGATTTCGAGGAGTTTGTGGCTGTTTTAATAACTTTATTTTCAGGTTAACTGCATACGTTTATTGTTAAATTGTGAGTTGCAGCACTAGGTATAGGTCCCCCTTCAACCAGGTCAATGTTAATTTGGTTCAGCACACGTGTTGGAGTTTCCTGCAATTGCTTACGTAGTGTAGGGGAAAATGATAGCAAGAAAAAGCATGTGTGTGGGGTAAGTGTATTTTTCTTTGAAAATCTGCGGACTGAAAACCCCTTGACCCCTCCTTTGAGGGGTCAGATGAAAAAGCCTATTAATGCCTCTCGCTCTCAGTCTTCATCTCATGGTGGAAGGAATGTCGTTATTGCTGGTTAATTTTCGGTAACCCTTATACAAGACCTTGTCACCAGCGAGTAATAATACATTGAGAAAAGGTAAACTGTTGTTCCTGTCCTCCTGTACAAAAAACCTAACTATAGATTACAAAGTGATGATATTGAGGATATTATGCAACTCAAAATATTTGGGAACTTTGACTAAAATACTGTCCACATTCAACATGTAAGTGACTGGACTAGGGATGGTAGTCTTCCATACGTAAACCGGTTAGGACAGTGCTAGAGTGGGGGGGGGATTAATAATTTATTCCCCTCAAAGCCAAAGGACTTGTACATGAAATTTAAAAACATTCCTGAACATCATGGCAAGGAACATGCAATTGTATGAACATTGATCACCCAATATAGAATGTTAATGATTCGGTCAACCGGTACTTATATTAATATGGCAGTAACCTCAACACTCCAAAAATTCATATCACTTTCGTCGTATTCCATTATGAGCTTAAGATGGTAACAGTGTGATTCAGTTGAGATTTATTGAACATTCCCAGAAAGTTAAAAAAAAAAAATGCTTTGCCAAACGAAAAACAACAACGCTCCAGCTTGTACACGACGCTGCAAATCCCAGTGTGATGAGTCTAAGAGGAAGATTAGGCTTTTTAATCAACGGTAACTCATAAAGCCAGGCTGACGGGGAGGAGGTGCAAGATATACTTACCCTTTCTAGATTGCCTGAGTGTGAATCTTCCTAAGAGAAGAATCTGTATCCCTTTTCCACATTTTCTGGAATAGGGGAATAGGTGTTGCATCACTTTAAAATCTTTGATTTTACTGGCGTATTCTGTGTAGTAAAGGACAATCACCTCTCCTCCTGTAGTGATGAGAACGTTATTACCAACCATGATCTTGAGTGGTACATGTAACACCGTGGAACTCCAGGACAACTAGGCTTCGAAACTGAAGTAATAAATCCCAGGAGCTTTGGATAACTCGTAATCACCAAATTTATGGTTTTTGGAGCATATCATCTACCACGTATTTAGGCTTTATTATGGCGGAAGAGAAACGCAATAGATCATTCTTGGAACCTGGTTTTCAGAAAACCTTAATTAAACAAGTGTCTGTCATCACATGTTAGCTAGTACATCTAGCACAACAAGCCGTCACACATGGTAAAGCGAAGGACATTTTGTCCACGGACTACCATGAGAGTACACTGCTTGAAGAACCTCTCCTCTTTACTATGGGACTGCATGGAGGAGGTAGTCGCGCCTAGGTCCATACTACACCACCTTACAGATTCTAGACACTCCTTTCTCGCCTGCCACTTACCATTAACTCCTCGAGTGCATGGAAAACCTCTCGGCGTGTCCCAGAAAAACTTTTTTCCTAAATGCTAACACTACTCTCGCTTCCCTTCCCGATCCTGACTGACACTGCGTTCAACACACTTTCACAATGGTCACTACAGATAATATTCAGCAGTGTAGAGAATTTTAAGTAGAATAGAGTTGTAATAATATTGGTAGAATTACCTACAATGTGTTGGTAAAAGAACAACATATTTGGAAATAATTAGACTTTGTGGTAACGTTTCGCCCTTTGTAAAGGCTTGGCAAAGATCATGGATAGCGAAACGTTGGCACACTAAAATGTCTCATTAGTTACATGTGTGTCCTTTTACCTAATATAAAACAGAAATGCCCAAAAAAAATTGAATAGTATTGAAAAGTCGATTTTTATAGTTTTTTTTTTTTTTAATATTTACGAGTTCAGAGAACTCATAAAACCCGAGGCTAAGAATGTGTCAGAACCAGAACATTCTTGATAAATAAAACACTTGTGCAACACTTGGGAATCTTTATTCTGGAAACGTTTCGCCAGCCATTGACTTCAGTCCAATGCAGGGAGCGGTAGAAGATGAATTTGAGGTAATCAGTCCCTCAGCCTGGAGTCGAGGTGTTTAGTTCAATCTCCATAGACGTGCAGAATATACGTGGAGATGGGGCTTATAAACTGCAAACGGATGAGGTGGAGCGGTAGCAGGCGGAGTCACCAGTGAAGAGACTCGCCAGTGGAAGTAGGTCGTTCCTACATGTTTGGAAAAAATAGAAGAATTGCTTTCATCAAGATCCCAAGATGTTGCTATGTCTGACAGTTTGAATAAATGGTTTAGATGGTAAATAAAACACTTGTGTAATACTTGGAAATCTACCAAGATTGATGGACTGAACACATCGACTCCAGGCTGAGGGACTCATTACCTCAAACTCCTTTTCATCTAATATAGAAGATGGGGAAGAGTTTGAGACTGATCATTTTTTTTTCATAGCTTGTTTAACTTATAGGCTCGACCTATTCGTATATGTTGCACTTTTACCATGATTGATGCCCTAGACATATCGACTCCAGGTTGAAGGACTGATTACTTCAAACTCCTCCTAATTTGCTTAGGTGTCTTTAGGTTGGAACTGAAAACGTCATTCATAGCGAAACACTTCCTCTAATAACTTTATTTTAACAAGGGGAGGGGGTATTAGCGTTAAACCGTAGGGGGTCAGAAAGTGTCTGGGTAATGTTTGGCATTCAGGTTCGATTTAAGGAAGGGGAGGGAGAGCCAAGTTCTAGGAATCAAGAGCCCCTCACTGGTATTAAGACACCATAAGGTCCTCATGAACCTAAACTTTAATCTGTAAACTAGGAATTAATCCTTAAATTAGAAATTAAACTCTCAGCATATATACGTTGCGAGAAAAAACGCCCCTCTTGGTATATACTCTGCAGTTCTGAAGTATATACAGATGTATATTCATAGTTTTACTACTCAATAATTTCATAACCACATGCAATTACCCTAGTGATCAGTCTAACATGTTTTTGCTGAGCATAGTTTCCTGATGACAGACTTCTATATTATATGGACACACAAAATCCTCTAACTCCAAACTAACTCAAAATCGAATTTCTAGCAAAACTGATAATGTCTTAGATTGACTTAAAAGTTAAACTGTGTAAAGGATTTAAAAACCCCTATAGAAGCTCCACTATGGAACACAAAAGTTATAAAGAAGAAAATCTCACCATTAATTCTGGACTCTATTGACTAGAAATTAAAAGGAAATCATCAAAACTAATTATGTTAATCCAAATGGCAAAAGAGATTATTTAATTTTAAAGAAAACACGTTTGGAAAGTCATGACTTTATGAACGATTTTTTTATGGCAACGAAGCGTTTTGCAAAGTATGACTTTAAATACAGCGTGGTTTGCAAGGGATAACTTTGAAGACGAAGTGCCTCACAGGACACAATAACCTGCACGTAGGAGAAAAACTCATAACATTTCAGTCCGACTTGGACAGAGTCTTCACAGCTACGGTGCTCTTCACACCAACTCCAAGGCTGAGGGACTGATTACCTTATCTTTTGTATATAGTTCTATTGTCTTCAAATTATGTCCTAGAATTTATATTGATAAAGTCACTGGATGGCGAAACGTTTACCATAAAGATACCCAGATGTTGCACATGTGTCTAATTTTCATCTTGTAGGTATTGTATACCCTTCTTGTACAACATTAACTAATCACACACTAACACACGAAGGTCGTGTGTTAGTGTGTGCTAGAAGGTCGTACAGAGATTGTCTGTAGACTTCATTACTTAAATGCGTAGATCTTTTATTATATTAGTTTATAAACAAGTTTATTTACAAATACCTTAGTATCTGCCAATTTGTAGTCCAGCGGCATCACATAAGTTATTGATGCTCTTGTGTACTGCTTGTATCTTGTTTGTATTTTGCTGAGTCTACTGGGACGATGTTGCGAAGTCGTCGGATCTACTTAACGATTTTTTAACGACAACACACAGTCACTAAGACCTGCACTATCATGATTAATTTTTGCAAGAAAGGTGTACCAGATATCACACTGACCCAGACCCTCGTGTTTCAAAGGAAGCAAGAGGTGACTGAGCACGAAATCCTAAAGTGGCAACAGAATTGTATCTGAACTCTCACAAGAGCAATACACGAATTAAAATGTCCATGACCTACTCAGCTAGTACTGAATCCAAATGAAAATTACATTCTTCATGTATTACACATCTTATTTCTACTAAATCATCGATTATTTTACTAGGAAAACAAGTGAAATTCACATCATTCCTCTTAAAAATAAAAAGAATTTCTAATTGATATTTTCAGTTCAGTATTTAATGTAATATATACGAGTCCCATGAGACACAGCCATTCCGTCACCTTATCTATAATCTCTTACCTGAGACTCAGCGTTATTAGTCCGCTTGTGTAGTGGCTGATTATGGTTAACTAATGCTGCTCTACTCATTAAATTACTGTTGCTAATTAATGACCATATAGTTAAGAATTTATGAGCTGCTAAATAACTATTTATATGAATTACAATATTACAGTCAATGATAGATAATTATGAGTCGCTAAGTAACTCTGGATGAAGCATTAGGTCTTTGTACTCAATATATTCAGTAATTTTTCTCCGTACAGTGTCTGATATATTCGAAAGTCGACATTTTTAACGAAGAAATAGTTTTCTCTATAAGAGAAAAGCTATTCTTTCGTAAATGAGCTGCAGAATCTCTAACAACTTTGATGACTTAGTACGTTTAATGTCACACTAAACTCTTCCAGGTCAAGTAATTTCATGTTTTTTTTTTCTTTTTTTCAATAATCTTGCTATCTGTACTAAACCCATACAACAAAGTGTAAAACTGAGTGGTCAGAAAATTGTGTGTGTAAATATATGTCTGCACGTTTGTATGTACGTATGTATGCTTTTTGTGTCAGTGTGAGCATGCGAATCTTTCCTTGTGTATATTCACTGGTGCACAGATATGCATGTATTAATACATACTTAAGCATATGTATACATACGAATATGCAGAATAACCACTGTGAAAAAGTAGTGAACTTCCAAGTGCTTACGTGATTTCTCACACTATGAAGGAACTACAAAAATTAAGGATAAGCAGAAGGCACATAAGCGCGACATTATATTTCACGGTCAACGTGAAACATTTGAACCTTCTGTGAGGAATCAGGTGAGCTGGTCAGGGACCTGTTAGTTACAGTTTATATTCTACCCAAGCTTTAAGATTTTAACTTTGTCGAATATATCTCAAATTCTTCCCAAATTTTAATTATAAATGAGTGTAATTTGCATAATCCTAAACCAATATTCATATTATTTTCAAAAGTATTTTTTTATTAAGCTTGATTCTATTATATTTATCTTCAATATGGACCAGCTTGATACAGCTTTTTTTTGAGGAAAAAATGGTATAAAATACCGATACAATGGAAATATAAATACAGTGGGTTTTATCAAATCACTTGATAAAACCCACTGCGTGGGCGAAACGTTGTCAATAAAGGATCACATTATACTGCATGTGTGCTTATATTTCCATACAGCTTTTTTGGCCTTTGGAAAATCAGTTGGTTGGTTTAAATCTCTCACATGAAAAAACAGAGCATTAGATTCTTGTCCAATTCTAATGCTTTATTTATGTTGTTGTAATCTTAGTTCAAGACTATTCCCAGTTTGACCGCAATAAACGTTGTCACACTTTTTTACAGGGAATCTTATAGACACAAGTGTCACCATTTTTGAGGATAATTTTTAATGAAAAGATTTTTTTTTACTGATCAAGATTTTTAAATCCAACTTTGATATTAAAATTCTTAAGTAGAGAAGATATATCAAGAAAGTTTTCATGGTAAGGGAGAACCAACATATTTTTAGTTGGATAAGGTTTTCTCTTTTATAAATTGTGAAGTGTTTCTAGTGATTGTTGTGCTTGTGATATCGCCTGTTTGTTGTGATCTTATTGCACATATACCTGTGTGTGCATCTGTGTACTTGTGTATACATGTGTAGATAATTTAGAAGCCTTGACAGTAGGCATCTACGGTCGAGTGTAAAAGTGACTAAATATGGAGACAACAGAAGCAGTGGCGATGTACTGATGATCACATCACTACATCGCCAGTGTATTTCAGGTGGTCAGTCCCTCAGCCTTGAGAAATACTAGGTTCCATTGGCTTGAACAATGTGATGCTGAAGCCTGAGAATGGAGCCTTTTACAGTGCCAGAGGTGAAGCATAAGCCATTAGGCTCCCTGCAGTGCCTCTTCATCCTCGTGTTCTAACATATACTAGTGGAATCCGCCTTCTGTGGCGTCTATATTAAATAGGGGTGGACCGGTAAGCCAGGGAAAGGCCTCAGTCAGATAACCAAAATCTCCAGTGGTGTCAGGAAACTCTTGTCCTGCTTCCTGACGAATCTAACCTAACTTCACCTTGGCATCTCAGCACTCTGGAGCAGGACAGGAAACGAACACTTCCGATACTGAAGTACTTTTTTTTTTTTTTTGCAAATTGTCAATTACATAGTTTAGTAATTCTTTTTGAGATACATCCGCTTTAAAACACCGAGGTCAACTGAATTTCAAAAGAAAAAAAAAAGTCGCACGAAAAGAAATATTTAAATTTTACGATTTCATCAGGGAAATTGGAAACTGGCACCTACACAGCCCAGCATCATTCGAAAACTGAATCTGATTAGGATAGGGGTTTGAAGCCGATTTGAAAGATTGTTCAGTTGTTCATTGGACAATAATTTTTTTTAAATAAGTGGTAAATTTCAAAAGTCAAGAATCTAGAATCTGTATCAACTTTCTGTGAAAAGTTGACATTAATTCTGGACTTTTGGCTTTAAAATTTGCCAGTTTTATCTGAAAAAAAAAAATGCCATCACAAAATTTCAAGCAGATCAGATGATATATTCTCCAGTCAATTGTCTGAATCCAATAAATAAACGTTTAAAAATTATGCCAGCAAATGGGAAATTTTCCTTTACTGATCTTATACTTATCAAGAGTCAGCCAAACAATCTGTCTATAAAACACATCAGTCTTTAAAAACTGAAGCCATTCAGGAGGAGGCAGACTTAAGTTATATCACAGAAAAATAAAAAATACTGCATTAAACTGTTATAGAAATTTCTTCAGCAAATGTGCACCTTAACACTGCAGCACACATCAGTGACCTAAACACTCCAGTCATAATCCAGCAGCACACAACAGTGACCTAAACACTCCAGTCATAATCCAGCAGCACACAACAGTGACCTAAACACTCCAGTCATAATCCAGCAGCACACAACAGTGACCTAAACACTCGAGTCATAATCCAGCAGCACACAACAGTGACCTAAACACTCGAGTCATAATCCAGCAGCACACAACAGTGACCTAAACACTCGAGTCATAATCCAGCAGCACATAACAGTGACCTAAACACTCGAGTCATAATCCAGCAGCACACAACAGTGATCTAAACACTCGAGTCATAATCCAGCAGCACACATCAGTGACCTAAACACTCCAGTCATAATCCAGCAGCACACATCAGTGACCTAAACACTCCAGTCATAATCCAGCAGCACACAACAGTGACCTAAACACTCCAGTCATAATCCAGCAGCACACATCAGTGACCTAAACACTCCAGTCATACATAATCCAGCAGCACACATCAGTGACCTAAACACTCCAGTCATAATCCAGCAGCACACAACAGTGACCTAAACACTCGAGTCATAATCCAGCAGCACACATCAGTGACCTAAACACTCCAGTCATAATCCAGCAGCACACATCAGTGACCTAAACACTCCAGTCATACATAATCCAGCAGCACACATCAGTGACCTAAACACTCCAGTCATAATCCAGCAGCACACAACAGTGACCTAAACACTCCAGTCATAATCCAGCAGCACACATCAGTGACCTAAACACTCCAGTCATAATCCAGCAGCACACAACAGTGACCTAAACACTCCAGTCATAATCCAGCAGCACACAACAGTGACCTAAACACTCCAGTCATAATCCAGCAGCACACAACAGTGACCTAAACACTCCAGTCATAATCCAGCAGCACACAACAGTGATCTAAACACTCGAGTCATAATCCAGCAGCACACAACAGTGACCTAAACACTCGAGTCATAATCCAGCAGCACACAACAGTGATCTAAACACTCGAGTCATAATCCAGCAGCACACATCAGTGACCTAAACACTCCAGTCATACATAATCCAGCAGCACACATCAGTGACCTAAACACTCCAGTCATAATCCAGCAGCACACAACAGTGACCTAAACACTCGAGTCATAATCCAGCAGCACACAACAGTGACCTAAACACTCGAGTCATAATCCAGCAGCACACAACAGTGACCTAAACACTCGAGTCATAATCCAGCAGCACACAACAGTGACCTAAACACTCGAGTCATAATCCAGCAGCACACAACAGTGACCTAAACACTCGAGTCATAATCCAGCAGCACACAACAGTGACCTAAACACTCGAGTCATAATCCAGCAGCACACAACAGTGACCTAAACACTCGAGTCATAATCCAGCAGCACACAACAGTGACCTAAACACTCCAGTCATAATCCAGCAGCACACAACAGTGACCTAAACACTCGAGTCATAATCCAGGTATCACACATCAGACGAGACTTTCTCAAGTTATCTAAGGGAAAGAAATCTGTTATTGTTCATATAATTTTCTCAGAGCCCACTTAAGCATGCCGATTGTTGCATGATCTTTTCACTAGATAAAAATCCACGAATTTAAATTTTATGAAGCAGATCCAACGAGGCGTTCACAAATTATAAACGAAAATCTTGGAGGAAAGGAAAAATTCCGGCATCTAGGATTTTTTAATTTACATATAATATACTGAGACGGTACTGGAGTCAAGAAACGAAAGAATTCTTGGTACCAATATAAACGTGACCACCCAAATCACTCGCTAAACATTTATAAAAAGTAGGAATCAATATACAAATGCAGTGAGGTAAAAAAAAATGTATAATGATTTGCAAACGAAAACAAATCACATCACTAGGTCTATTTCAATTTAATAGCTAACAATGTGTCATCAAGGAACATCTAACTAATTATAGATCATTCTGCAAAACGTATATTTACCTATGAAATAATTTTACATAACTCGAACCTAAACCCCAGTTGAAATAGAACCTTTCCCCCCCGTCCCCACCTCCCACGTAACATTCACAAAAGGATAGACTACTGTTGAATACTGTCAACAAGCTAGAAACCTGACCCAGGTGAGACGTCGACATGTACAGAAGAATTATCTTATCAATTCTAAAACCATCTTTAGCGCAAATAGATAGTATAAAAAATGCACATACCTCCCCTCTCTCCCCCCACTCGATACATTTAAAATGTTGTCTCCCATTCTCTCCCTATCACCCTTCTCTCTCTCCCTCTCTACTTCCCTCTCCTCTCACGATATGCTTCCCTCGCCTCTCTTTCCGTTGTTTCTATGCCCTTCACTCCATCTATCTGCAACTCTTTCCATTTTTTCCTCATATCCGTTGCTAGGCGCTCTTCCTGCTGGGTGCCAGCCACACGGGTCTTCCTGCTGGGTGTCAGCCACACGGGTCATCCTGCTGGGTGTCAGCCACACGGGTCTTCTTGCTGGGTGTCAGCCACACGGGTCTTCTTGCTGGGTGTCAGCCACACGGGTCTTCCTGCTGGGTGTCAGCCACCCGGGTCTTCCTGCTGGGTGTCAGCCACACGGGTCTTCCTGCTGGGTGCCAGCCACACGGGTCAGCCTGCTGGGTGTCAGCCACACGGGTCTTCCTGCTGGGTGTCAGCCACACGGGTCTTCCTGCTGGGTGTCAGCCACACGGGTCTTCTTGCTGGGTGTCAGCCACACGGATCTTCCTGATGGGTGTCAGCCACACGGGTCTTCCTGCTGGGTGTCAGCCACACGGGTCTTTCTGCTGGGTGTCAGCCACACGGGTATTCCTGCTGGGTGTCAGCCACACGGGGTCTTCTTGCTGGGTGTCACCCACATGGATCTTCCTGATGGGTGTCAGTCACACGGGGTCTTCTTGCTGGGTGTCAACCACACGGATCTTCCTGATGGGTGTCAGCCACATGGGGTCTTCCTGATAGGTGTCAGCCACACGGGGTCTTCTTGCTGTGTCAGCCACACGGGGGTCTTCTTGATGGGTGTCAGCCACACGGGTCTTCCTGCTGGGTTTCAGCCCCACAGGGTCTTCCTGCTGGGTTTCAGCCCCACAGGGTCTTCCTGCTGGGTGTCAGCCATACGGGTTGACCTAAATGTTGGCTCCATCATTAACGTGACCATCAGAGCTAGGAGAGATACTCGCTGCCACCCAGAACTTCTCTCAATATTACACCAAATCTTCTGTTATCTTCTGTCATTTACGAAATTTTTAAAGACACTGTAATAAGAGAGTATATATTTATTTATTCTTAGTATTATTATTATTACTATTAGTAATATAATTATTCCGTCACAATTTATATGCCTTATTTTCCAGTCTCTTCCTCCCTTTCTCCATTAACTATTTTCTCAATTCTGAATCTATACCCTGTCTGCCAAGCAATTATCATACCTAAAAACACCTCTACATTGTTTTTTCAGATGCTTCCCGAGACTCAACATAGTGATCAAGCCACGGAACGGGTGGGGTTTCAACCCATGGCAGGAGAGTTATAAAATTTCGTGATTTGTCATAACTTAGTGATCGTCGGAGAGAAATAATTGCAGTGGTGTAAAATCTTTTAATTAAGTGGATTAATTGAATGTTGATTGGTTACCTGTTTGGCTTGCTAGAGATTCGGTTGGGCAATTTCTAGGTTGGCTGGCTGGTTAATTGGCATTTAGGTTAATTATGTCTTTAGGTATTTTGTAGGTTGATTAGTTGGTTAATTTGTAGGTTGCTTTGTTGATTAGCTATTTAGTTAGGTTGCTTAGATTCTAGGTTGTTTTGATTAGCTAATTAGTTGCATAATCAGTTAATTGGTTCTAGATTTATTTGTCGATGATTTTTTCACTTGATCCAATTCTTTAGTTGTTTGGCTAATTTGTATATATTTTCAATTGTCTTATTGTTAATTGGTCCACTATTTGGTTGAGTGATGGTTGACTCGATGACTAGGTTCTTGTTTAACTGGTTGACTCGTGGGTTTTATTGCTCAGTCCGTTGGCTAGTTATTGGTTGGTCGGATAGATGGCGTGTTGATTCAGACAACCCGTTCTGTGGTAAATTGTTCTTGTAAATGTCATTATCGTTCTTGACCTCAAAAGCTGCTCCCACATTCCTCCCTGACGCATCACAATCATGTCCATCCCTGTCTCATTTTAAACATTCTAAATATGTATCTGTTTGCTTTATTACACCGCGAACACCCATGTTTGCCCCGTGACGGTAGCAGAGGCGTGGCTGTTCAGGTGGTCAACGTGGGAACCACCTGACTGATGACACAGGACAGCAGAGGCGTGGCTGTTCAGGTGGTCAACATGGGAACCACCTCAGTGATGACACAGAAATATATCCACAGATAATCTAACTCTGAAGTTCGCGTTTCCCACAATATATTTCGTAACTATCACTATGAAGCCTGGTCACGGACCGGGCCGCGGGGGCGTTGACCCCCGGAATTCTCTCTAGGTATACACATCCCTCTACTCTCTCACTACACCTTCAAAACACTCACCAGGCTTCCACGTCTCTCGTATACACAGATAAATGGTTTAAAAAGACATTTGATTCAATTATAACCAAGGTCCCACGACCGAAACGTTTTTTTGATAATTAATGCTTTGGTGTTGTGATAATTTATGTTACGTGTTTTTTTAAACCACTCGTCGGTATTACGAAGGTTTATAAACACGTACAAACGTGGTTGCTGTTTATTTCAACATAACCGGGAAATATATTCTCATGGAGACATGGTAACGTATTTTTAAAAGAATTTTAAAGACGCATTAAGCATCGAAATGTTGGAAAATTCCTTGTCTGATTGCTGCTGAAAGGGAACAACGCAGTTTATGACGACCCAACTTTTGGGAAAAGAATCAGGTGGGTTTTTACGGCTCCAAATCCAGAGTTATTATTGTTCTGTCATACTCTCTCTGTCTCTCTCTCTCTCTCTCTCTTTCTCTCTCAGCTGGCTCTGCAGCTGATTCTACTCTAGTCTGGTAATCAGTGTATGCTACACAAAACTACTCTCCTTCAAGGAATCTTTTCGAGTTAGATGCACGTTAGTCATATGTTGCTACAATGTGAGCATCATCCAGGTATTGGGGAAGCTAATAAGATGCACGGGGAGGGTGGACGACCTGATGGAATTATCTTACTGCTAGAAACAACTCTGTCATTCCCTCTCACTCAACTGACTAGCTCGCTCTGTAACAGTTCAGTCTTCAGTATGTACGTGCTATAACTGTACAGTGTTTTCCCGTGTTCACTTCTAAACTCTACTCACCATTCACGAACCACGAACACTGTACATAGTGCGTAAATAGCCTGTACATACCTACTGCTGGTGGGAATGTATGTTAATCCAAAAAACTAAATTACGTAGATTCCTGATCCCTTACCCACCAAGGCAATATTTACCAAATTATTAGATGAAGGCGAGGAGCCAAAAGAGTGGAATTAGCCAGTGTTATCTGAATATATAAAACAAGAAGTATGTCCACGACTTTCGCCAGACATATTAACATCATTTATGGGTTAACAAATAGAGACTAATATTAGTGACAGCTTCGTTAATTTTCTGAATTATAATTACTTGGCTCAAATGAAGAAAATTAAGCAGACGTTAACCTAAATTTTGCTACAAAACACTGGCTTAATTACTTGATTTTTTAACTGTTTATATAAAAACGGAGACGAAAAATATCTCGATATATATAGAACATCGGACGAAAAATATCTCAATAGATATAGAACATCTATATTCACAGACAGCATAGGGTAGGATACCCCATACAAGACTGCTGGCCAAAATAAAGGTGAACAGGATAGGAGACAAACTTCACGCCTGGACTAAAGACTACCTCAAGGTGGTGCTGAATGGTGAGGTATCTGAATGGCTAGACGTTAAAAGAGGACATCTTCAGGGATCAGTTCTGTTTTTATCATAATATACATACACATTCTTCAGCATGTATGAACACGCAGCGTTGAAAACAAATTGTGTGAGCATTCAGAGTGATCTAAAAAGTTGTTTGCTACGGTAGGAAATATGGAAAAAAAAATTATTGAAGAAAATGCAAAGTAACGCATTGTGGATATGATAATGCCAAACATGAATATAAAATGGTTGACATCAACATAACCGAAATATGTGAACAAAAAAGACTTTGAAATAAGAATTAGTGACCACTTCATAATTGCGTAATATCTGACTGGGAGCAGCCAGACCAACAGAATGCTAAAAAAAAAAGAAGAAAAACAGCTAGAAACCATATTGAAACTACAGTGGTATTGGTAGACTGCGTCTTGAATATGCGGTCAAGACGAAAGCAGACTGCAGGAGGTAGAGAGCATGCAACAAAGGTCGTACGATCACTTTTAGTGATCGTACGATCAAAGAAACCATACTGAAACTCTATAGTGATCGTACGATCACTATAGTGCAATCTACATTCGTCTTGACTGCATAATTCAAGAAGTGGTCTAACAAAACCACTACAGTTCCAATATGGTTTCTAGTGTGTTTTTCTTATCATTCTGTTGGCTTGGCTGCTCCCAGACATGGTTTCCCCTGGCCACTCAAGGCCAGGAGGAACACTTAAGAATGAACCACTCAAGTTATAATAGTAGTAGTAGTTGTGGTGACAGGTTATCACAACAGTGACCTACTGGTAGCTATGTGTTCTGATGCTCCAGTTCACGTCCATCTGCATCATACAATCCAGAAGTAAAACTAATTTCAACTGGAAGTCTCTCTGTTACACAGGTTGTGTGAGAACCAGCGGAATAGCACAAGTAATTGCTGCAGAAACAGTGCTAAAAATTATTGGTGGTTTGTAACCAGTCTTCAGTCCACTTTCATCTCTCCTGCAAATTCCTTGCAACTTTTGTCGGTATGGTACATTTTCCCCATCATTCCGGAAGCGGCCGACGGAAGCTAAGAGCGGGGATCCTTCTACTTTATCATCCTTGTCTCAGACATCTAGATAATACACAGTAGTTCGTAATCTAAATACAAGTAGGCAGGCATTTTCGTCAGTCTCGGAATAGACTTTTATGCACTCTACTATGTCACTTTCTCAGTTAAATATTCACATGCTCCCTAAACCTTTACTTCTCTCTCTCTCTCTCTCTCTCTCTCTCTCTCTCTCTCTCAAACAAGATATCAGAAATATCAACTAGATTGAGGCAGTGGTGAATCCTCTGGGAACGCTAATGGGGTTTAAAACCACCAGATACAAATGCATCTCATTTTATTTTTCTATTAATAGCTAATTTACATCGTCTCACATTGGCCAATGGCTGAAAATCATATATATTTAAAGTCGATTTTTTTTTTTTTGGTTGCATCTACTGGTTTTTCAGTTTAATTCCCAGACTGAAATTCAGCCTTAAGCTTCCTGCAGACTGAAATCGTCTCTGTCTTACGTGAACATTGAACTTCTGAACACAGACAAGATAGAGGAAAAGATAAGTAGATTTAAATTAAAATTCCTAAGTACTGAGAAGAGTTATAGACCAAGAAAGAAAAAAAACAAAAGAAAATAAAAAATTCAGGCTCGATGACCAAAAAATAATTAATATCATAGGCAATAAACGTAATGAATATAAGACATTTCAGCTGACTAGTAACTTAAGAGATCGTATGCCGATAGAGGAAGCAAAAACATGATTAGAAGTGATATTATTATTATTATTATAATCAAAGGGGAAGCGCTAAACCCGGAGGATCATACAGCGCCTGGGGGGGGGGGGGGATGTGGAAGGCATTCAGGCTTAATTCGGGGAACTGGAGCACAGATCCAATTCCCTAAATCAAGAGCCCCTCACCAACATCAAGGAACCTTCCTTGAGGGGAGCGGAACTTGAAAGAAGAATTACACCAAACATCAAAGGAAATCCCAACGAATTCAATTATATGTAGGGAAAAAAAAGGGTAAAAAAAAAAAAAAAAAAAAAAGCGATAGTACTTTTAACTAGTGATAATGGCAGACTGACACAACAGGAATGCTGCATCCATGCATAACTCAGTCTTCTGGTTCATATATGTACAGCTGAACATGACACTAACTTTCCCAGGCCGCAAAATTTGTTAATGACTCGACACAGATAAACTAAATATTGACGAAATTTGCATCCTTGGCATAAAATATTTGAAAAAGCTAAAATTAAAAAAATCAAATGGACTGAATGACATCCCTACCAGAGACGAGCTACCAAACCCGTATCAATACTAAGAAATAAGCCTTATGAGGACAGACTCGCAGCACTTATCCATGTATTCTCTTAGGCAACGATCGATACAGCTCTCATTCAGACCTTCAAGATACTGAATGGCTTTATCCCTTAAACACGAAAAATGATCTGAAGTACAGAATGAGTTCGTCTGAGTCTGAAGATACAACACGAACATACACAAAAGTTTTATACAATCAAAATTATAGTAGAATAGACTAAACTGTCTCTTAATATAATAAGAGTAAGACTGTACACTGAAATACTTTCCAGTGTAAGATTCAACTGAATATATCGTAAGCTTGCGGACGAGTTTCCAGAGTCTTTAAACATCTGTATGTTCAGTATAAATTATAACAGTTAAGATTGATGGGTCAGTCCAAACTGTTGAATGTCAAAAAACGTGATAAAAAGTAACAGTGACCAGTAATGTACACCTGTCACATCTCTTAAATACTCGCTAAACCCGCACCAAATTCCTTCGGAATTGGAATTTATATGCATTAAATAGGTAAGACACATAGGCAACAGTTAGGCAACTTTATTCCGAAACGTTTCGCCTACACAGTAGGCTTCTTCAGTCGAATACAGAAAGTACGACTTCAAGGGTGATGGACTGATTACATCGTCTTCACATCTCAACTGTTCCTGCCTACTTTCTGTATTCGACTGAAGAAGCCTACTGTGTAGGCGAAACGTTTCGGAATAAAGTTGCCTAACTGTTGCCTATGTGTCTTACCTACCAACCTGTCGGTATTGTATACCATTTTTGATGTTCATGCATTAAATAGCTGGAACAATCTGAAATCAACAGACTCCTGATGTTTGTTCAGCGGTTCCAGCAAATGATCAGTTGACATGGAGAGAACACAGTCAATATTAATAGTAATGATAGAAGTAGACTGTGGTTATAATTATAGAACTAGTGGCAACCAGAAGTATCACCACTGATATACACAACCGTGCGAGTGGTAGTGAAGTAGCACAGCTGGAACACAACCCTGCGAGTGGTAGTGAAGTAGCACAGCTGGAACACAACCCTGCGAGTGGTAGTGAAGTAGCACAGCTGGAACACAACCCTGCGAGTGGTAGTGAAGTAGCACAGCTGGAACACAACCCTGCGAGTGGTAGTGAAGTAGCACAGCTGGAACACAACCCTGCGAGTGGTAGTGAAGTAGCACAGCTGGAACACAACCCTGCGAGTGGTAGTGAAGTAGCACCACTGGAACACAACCCTGCGAGTGGTAGTGAAGTAACACCACTGGAACACAACCCTGCGAGTGGTAGTGAAGTAGCACAGCTGGAACACACAACCCTGCGAGTGGTAGTGAAGTAGCACAGCTGGAACACACAACCCTGCGAGTGGTAGTGAAGTAGCACAGCTGGAACACACAACCCTGCGAGTGGTAGTGAAGTAGCACAGCTGGAACACACAACCCTGCGAGTGGTAGTGAAGCAGCACAGCTGGAACACACAACCCTGCGAGTGGTAGTGAAGTAGCACAGCTGGTACACACAACCCTGCGAGTGGTAGTGAAGTAGCACAGCTGGTACACACAACCCTGCGAGTGGTAGTGGACTAGCACAACTGGTACACACAACCCTGCGAGTGGTAGTGGAGTAGCACCACTGGTACACACAACCCTGCGAGTGGTAGTGGAGTAGCACCGCTGGTACACACAACCCTGCGAGTGGTAGTAAAGTAGCACCACTGTAACACACAACCCTGCGAGTGTTAGTAAAGTAGCACCACTGGAACACACAACCCTGCGAGTGGTAGTAAAGTAGCACCACTGTAACACACAACACTGCGAGTGTTAGTAAAGTAGCACCACTGGAACACACAACCCTGCGAGTGGTAGTAAAGTAGCACCACTGTAACACACAACACTGCGAGTGGTAGTGAAGCAGCACCACTGGAACACACAACCCTGCGAGTGGTAGTGAAGTGGCACCACTGGAACACACAACCCTGCGAGTGGTAGTGAAGCAGCACCACTGGAACACACAACCCTGCGAGTGGTAGTGAATCAGCACCACTGGAACACACAACCCTGCGAGTGGTAGTGAAGTGGCACCACTGGAACACAACCCTGCGAGTGGTAGTGAAGTGGCACCACTGGAACACACAACCCTGCGAGTGGTAGTGAAGCAGCACCACTGGAACACACAACCCTGCGAGTGGTAGTGAAGCAGCACCACTGGAACACACAACCCTGCGAGTGGTAGTGAAGTAGCACCACTGGAACACACAACCCTGCGAGTGGTAGTGAAGTAGCACCACTGGAATACACAACCCTGCGAGTGGTAGTGAAGTAGCACCACTGGAACACACAACCCTGCGAGTGGTAGTGAAGTAGCACCACTGGAACACACAACCCTGCGAGTGGTAGTGAAGTAGCACCACTGGAACACACAACCCTGCGAGTGGTAGTGAAGTAGCACCACTGGAACACAACCCTGCGAGTGGTAGTGAAGCAGCACCACTGGTACACACAACCCTGCGAGTTGTAGTGAAGTAGCACCACTGGAACACACAACCCTGCGAGTGGTAGTGAAGCAGCACCACTGGTACACACAACCCTGCGAGTGGTAGTGAAGCAGCACCACTGGAACATACAACCCTGCGAGTGGTAGTGAAGCAGCACCACTGGAACACACAATCCTGCGAGTGGTAGTGAAGCAGCACCACTGGAACACACAACCCTGCGAGTGGTAGTGAAGCAGCACCACTGGAACACACAACCCTGCGAGTGGTAGTGAAGCAGCACCACTGGAACACACAACCCTGCGAGTGGTAGTGAAGCAGCACCACTGGAACACACAACCCTGCGAGTGGTAGTGAAGCAGCACCAGCAGTTAAAGATAGAAACACTATTAATTTAGTAATGGAAGTTGTAACCAAAGTCTCGAATGCAGTTCAATCTCTCCTGTGAATTCCATGATATTTTTCCTATATGGGACGATTCGTTTTTTCCCTAGTTTTTCCTGCCGGCAGTGGACGGTGGAAGTCGAAGGTTGGGAGAGAGCCGTCCGCTTTTCTATCTTAGGCAATAGTACTCAAATCTGGATCGAAGTAGATAGTTCCTCTCAGCAGATATCCTCGGTAGGAATTTTCTTGTTCTCTGCAATTTGGCTTTCCAATGTACTCTCTCTCTCTCTCTCTCTCTCTCTCTCTCTCTCTCTCTCTCTCTCTCTCTCTCTCCATCTCTTTTCTCTCCCTCATTTCAGGAGTTCCAGCGAGGAAGGTCCCTAGTGCCCTCTCCATCATTAATGTCCTCGTGCAATCAGCCAAGATGCTTGGGGACCACATCTCTCTCCCTCCCTCATTTATCTCCCCTCTCGCAGCATCCCCTTCCTCCCTCTTCATTCTTCCATATTCCCTCTCATCTCCTTCATTTATCCCTGATTCCACTCTGCTCCGCCATTCATCCCTCGTTCTCGTTTTCAAATTTCCCTTCCATTCATTATTTTTTACTCTCCTTTCAATCTCTAGTCTCTCATCCCGTACCTTCTACGCATTTTTTCCCTCTCTCCCTTCCCCTACTTATGCCTCTTTTCTTCCTTCCTTAATTTATTTTTTTGTTATGCATTTTTCTTCCTTTGTTTTTCCTCTCCTTAATCTCCTTCCTCTCCTACAAATCCTCTACTTTTTTTTCCCACTCTCACTGCAGCTAGTGCTTTTCATTTTTTTATTCCTACTATATTCTCATTTCCTGCTACAAGCTAATTCTCTCTCTCTCTCTCTCTCTCTCTCTCTCTCTCTCTCTCTCTCTCTCTCTCTCTCTCTCTCTCTCTCTCTCTCATCCCTGAAGACGAAAAGATCCCAACAGATCCTCAGAGATCTTTGGACCATTAGGTATCCGGCAGCATCCCACTGAGCTGGCGCAGCCTCCATCAAGAGGCGGGTCTTCACACAAGCCCAAACCATCATCAGTGGCTCAGAGAGCATCATCCTCCTGTCAACACCGCCGCTGTTCCCACTGGGCTGAATACCACCCTCACTTAAACAGTGTGTATGCAGGGGATACACGAAATAAAGATGTAACGCGGACAAGTGGTAAATTCATTATTGTTGAAAAGTTTCACTCATAAGCGCGTATCATTAAGCACGTCAAAACTGGTCCATTGCCGGGCTCCGGGAGTAGAAGAACTCTCGGAACTCATCAAGGGTATATCAAAGGTAAACATGAATATCCAATGGGGAAGAGGACAAATATGTGGGTGGGAATGGTTGAATTTGCGAAGGTTCTGCCCAGTATGGGCCGGTAGGCCTACTGAACATAAGAACTGAGTAACACTCAGCTCTTGTGTTTCTACATTGTACCATAATTATTTCATTGTACTGTTAAATCATTATTGGTGGTTAATAATACGTAAATAAAAGTGATTTAACGTCAACTTACCCAAACTAAACCTTATATAGCATTGGAGCATTTAACTGGAGTTGGTCTTGCTTGATCTTTCGTGAAGCAGCAGACTGTTAGAGTTAGTTGTAACGTTGTGATGTCATTATTCTCACACACACACACACACACACACACACATATATATATATATATATATATATATATATATATATATATATATATATATATATATATATATATATATTAGTTTAACTGCAGCTGACCAAGGATCGAACCCATTTTAGCCCGCCTCGTGGGAAGCAAGTCAAAATTCACGAAGCTCTAACCACTGGACCACACAATCCTTCAAACATCAGCCAGCCAGCCGCGGTTTGTTAATTACATTAAAACCACTCATTTCGTGGTTGCAATAATATATGAAATGAAATTAGCTCTGAGCTTACCTCGGCCATGTATGTCCTCGCAACATGAAACATGTCTAGTTAGGCACTTCAGTGTCTAAAAACATGCAGATATGGTCAAGAGGTTCTGTTGTAGTTCAAGACTAAACAGAATGGGCAAGAAATGTGGTCTAAGTGACTTTGACCGTGGAATGATTGTTGGTGCCAGACGGGTGGTTTGCGTCAAAGAAACTGCTGATCTCGTGGGAGTACAGAGAATGAAGTGACAAAGGCTGAGTACAAGTACACTGAAAGGTGATTTGACATAGTTTGGGCATACTAAATGCTCGACAAAAGTGACTATATATTTATATCTCCCTTTATCTTATATACCTAATGGTTTTCACGTCATTGTAATATGATCTTCCTGGGTCGACCAAAATGGAGCGATCTATCGACTTGTAAGGCAAATCTTTCTCATGATTACTTTAATAATATCAATACAGTATCTACAAGGTTTTGACGGTTGGGGTTACAAAAAGGAACACAGGAAGTATAGTCTTAATTTTTACCAGAGCACAAGTCGGGGTCAGGTGAACTACATTCGTCCATTTCTGATCCAGAGACCAGAGAGACTCTTGAACAGTATCATCCACATAATCATTCTCAGTAATAACGAGGGGCTCTTGATCTAAGAAGTTAGATCATGGAACATACCCTCATGAATACAAGTATCGCCGTATCATCGACGACAGAGGATCGAAACACCATTAGTGGTGTTAGAGGATAATTACATTCGTAGCGGAGTCTTGCAGCGACTGAGGTAATGAAAGGCTTTCAGGCTTGACCCAAGCAAGGTAAGCACAGGCCTAACTTCTTAGTTCAAGAACCCTTCACTGGTATCGAGGAACCTCCCTCGAGAGAAGAAGGGAGTGTATGAGGAATTAAGAGAGGCGTGAGGTAAAGTAATTAAAGGGGTAAATAAGGCGCCCTTAACATTCGAAGTCAGAAGAGAGCACTATGTGATGGAGGTGAGGACCGCACGGGTGCAGCCTGTGAACCATCTGGACCCCAGGTAGCACCATGCTACAGTGTAGATGTCTACAAGACTCCTCAAGTAAGCTCTAAGAGTTGTAATGGCCTGACAAGGTTTAAGATTAGTGAACAGTTTATCAGAGATTACTATGCACGTTCATCAGGTATCACGAATAATGGCGAAGACGTTCATTCTGTTAACTGTTCCCCAGAAAAATGGAGCCTTGGAGCTGTCCTCAGAAAAGAACAAACCAACATCATGTGGACTCTTACAGCTTTTTACTAAAGTTATGATTCTTGGATATAACTGTAAAGGCTGGTGGATGCCTTCCATTCTAGTTTCTTTTTTCCTTTGTGTTCAGGTTCTTAGTTTTCCCTTCTTCTCCAATTAAACTTATTTAACCATTAGTAAAGATAAAAGAATCCAATGCACTTCCAGCGGACCTCATCAAGATTCTTGTTTCTAAACAAAACATAGTCTTCCATTCTGACTGTCTAATCGAACGAATTAATTTTACGTAAAAAGATTCTAATACGGAAACACAAGTTGTGAGATGCAGACATCAAAAGCAATCAGAAAATAGTTTTGGAGTGAATTATATCTACAGCCAAAACAAACAGGAAAAATAAAGGGGTCTTCGACCATCCGCTATCTCTGCAAAGATCGAGGGTGACCTATGGCACTTCCATCAACATACAAAATACTCAAACACGGTTCAGTGAAGTGAAGTGTTACAGAAAAATCCCGGACCCCTAGCAACTGTTCCTCCATAACACAAGCCAACAACTGACAGGAATAACGTTGCGCGTGTAGTATTAATTGTCTTGACTTGAATAACCCAAAACATGCGAAAACAAATAACAAAATCCTACTCGCCAATTCCTTTAAAGACGCGTGGAGTGAAAACGAATTACCACCTCGAGTAATAATCTGTGGATGATGATGTGCTACTTCTGGTTTTTGAGTTTTGTAGACTCTAGGTCCCCTCAAGGAAGGTTCCTTGATGTTGGTGAGGGGCTCTTGATTTAGAGAATTGGATCTGTGCTCCAGTTCCCCGAATTAAGCCTGAATGCCTTCCACATCCCCCCCCCCAGGCGCTGTATAATCCTCCGGGTTTAGCGCTTCCCCCTTGATTATAATAATAATAATGTAGACTCTAGGCTTCTCATCCTGGCAAGGTAGCCAGTATGAATGGCGTATCGTCGTGAACACTGAGAGACGATTCGAGATTCATCCCACATAAGACAAGAAAGGATGGAAGGGCGTAAATAATAACTGAGAAATAAAATAAAATGTTGGAAAAATTAAGTAGATATGAATATTATATGCAAATTACTTGAACAACAAAAATACAAACATAAAACACATCATAAATGATTGAAACAATGGAAGAAAATGAAACATGAAATGAAAGCGAATCGAAGCTAAATGAACACTTCAAAATCAGTGTAGATATCTGCTCCTCCAACGAGTGTTATGGTGCAGACAGCAACACTGAAGTAATACTTAAGAGAAGCTTAAGTGGTACAACCAACTATAGAGGTGCGGGGAGAGAAGCAGAGTTGATCATCCATCTAGAGGCGAAGACTGAGACAGCTTCACCCATGGCCGACCGGGATGAACCTTTGTAATAAGAGAGAGAGCTTGTCAACAAAAAGACAATACCGTGACTGGAACAATACACAATATCATTTACAAAGTCACACTGTGACTTGTAAATGGTCTAAGTCGAACCGAAACGTCGCCTTAAGCTCCTCTCTCCAATGTGCGGGTTGTTTGTGTAGTGCAGCATATTGACCCAAACGTGAGTGAACCATTAATGGGACGATGAACCCAGCAGGCCGAGGTACCGTTTATTTATTTTATTATCACACCGGCCGATTCCCACCAAGGCAGGGTGGCCCGAAAAAGAAAAACTTTCACCATCATTCACTCCATCACTGTCTTGCCAGAAGGGTGCTTTACACTACAGTTTTTAAACTGCAACATTAACACCCCTCCTTCAGAGTGCAGGCACTGTACTTCCCATCTCCAGGACTCAAGTCCGGCCTGCCGGTTTCCCTGAATCCCTTCATAAATGTTACTTTGCTCACACTCCAACAGCACGTCAAGTATTAAAAACCATTTGTCTCCATTCACTCCTATCAAACACGCTCACGCATGCCTGCTGGAAGTCCAAGCCCCTCGCACACAAAACCTCCTTTACCCCCTCCCTCCAACCCTTCCTAGGCCGACCCCTACCCCGCCTTCCTTCCACTACAGACTGATACACTCTTGAAGTCATTCTGTTTCGCTCCATTCTCTCTACATGTCCGAACCACCTCAACAACCCTTCCTCAGCCCTCTGGACAACAGTTTTGGTAATCCCGCACCTCCTCCTAACTTCCAAACTACGAATTCTCTGCATTATATTCACACCACACATTGCCCTCAGACATGACATCTCCACTGCCTCCAGCCTTCTCCTCGCTGCAACATTCATCACCCACGCTTCACACCCATATAAGAGCGTTGGTAAAACTATACTCTCATACATTCCCCTCTTTGCCTCCAAGGACAAAGTTCTTTGTCTCCACAGACTCCTAAGTGCACCACTCACTCTTTTTCCCTCATCAATTCTATGATTCACCTCATCTTTCATAGACCCATCCGCTGACACGTCCACTCCCAAATATCTGAATACGTTCACCTCCTCCATACTCTCTCCCTCCAATCTGATATTCAATCTTTCATCACCTAATCTTTTTGTTATCCTCATAACCTTACTCTTTCCTGTATTCACCTTTAAGTTTCTTCTTTTGCACACCCTACCAAATTCATCCACCAATCTCTGCAACTTCTCTTCAGAATCTCCCAAGAGCACAGTGTCATCAGCAAAGAGCAGCTGTGACAACTCCCACTTTGTGTGTGATTCTTTATCTTTTAACTCCACGCCTCTTGCCAAGACCCTCGCATTTACTTCTCTTACAACCCCATCTATAAATATATTAAACAACCACGGTGACATCACACATCCTTGTCTAAGGCCTACTTTTACTGGGAAAAAATTTCCCTCTTTCCTACATACTCTAACTTGAGCCTCACTATCCTCGTAAAAACTCTTCACTGCTTTCAGTAACCTACCTCCTACACCATACACTTGCAACATCTGCCACATTGCCCCCCTATCCACCCTGTCATACGCCTTTTCCAAATCCATAAATGCCACAAAGACCTCTTTAGCCTTATCTAAATACTGTTCACTTATATGTTTCACTGTAAACACCTGGTCCACACACCCCCTACCTTTCCTAAAGCCTCCTTGTTCATCTGCTATCCTATTCTCCGTCTTACTCTTAATTCTTTCAATTATAACTCTACCATACACTTTACCAGGTACACTCAACAGACTTATCCCCCTATAATGAGACGATAAACCCAGCAGGCTGAGGTACCGTTTAATGAGACGATAAACCCAGCAGGCTGAGGTGCCATTTAATTGGACGATGAACCCAGAAGGCTGAGGTTCTGAAGCCTCGTAGAAGTGGGTGCGTTGCTGCATCTCCACAACAGAGGCGCAGCAACGCACCCAGAATGTAAAGATACTAGCAGATGTAGACATGACTTCTACAGTCATGTGAAAAAGTGATGTAGTGAATATTTACATAAGCCCGCCAGGTGCTTCAGAGTTCAGTTTTAAAGTTCTGAAACACTGAAGGGCTGTAAGGGAGTCAAGTAGTCCAGCGATGCACACACACACACACACACACACACACACACACACACACATATCAACAAATACCTTTGACAACCAGTAACTAATACAACAGGCCAAGTAATGAGCAATAACCTTATCATCTCAGATAAATTATTTGATTTTTAACCTTCCTTTGTTATTTAATACCCATTCCCGTATATACTGAACACAATCGCTATAAAATTCGGTATTGGTATCATCAAAAATTTTGGTTTCGTTAAATCACTGATAAGTAGAAAACCTTTTCTCCTCTTACAACACATTTGCAGGTTAATATTTACATGGTACTCAAAAAGAGACTATGAATTTCAGTCTTAAATTCAGTAGGAATTAAATCCCTTTCTTGTACTGCAGCACAATGGTAAGTCTCTCCGTGCTAACAACATCTGCCTACTGACATGAGGGAAGCACAGCTTCCTCTGGTATGGGAAGCAAACAAAATCAATAAGCGTGCTGCTCTAACGCAACACTGATTCTCTCTTTCAACATTGTTAAGAAATTTAACTTCATAAACCCTTAACGCAGAGAAGTTTATATCTGACGCGACATTTCACCCGCGAATGGGCTTAATTAACTACCTTATGCTGAATTGTAAATGATACACACGACGCATGTGCAACAGGTAGGTATCTTTATACCGAAACGTATCGTCTACCCAGTACGTTTCTTCAGTCGAATACAAAAGCAGCTGTACTTGGTGAAATCAGCCAGTTAAGAACATAAGAAAGAAGGAACACTGCAACAGGCCTACTGACCCACGCGGAGCAGGCCCATGTCCACCCCCGGATTAGACCAATGACCCACCCCCTGGATTATCCCAATGACCCACCCAGTCTGATCATCCCCACTCAAGGATGGAGCACTGTACCAGACCCAGCAGCACAAAATAGTCAGGTCCAACTCACACCCACCCACACCCACTCATGTATTTATTTAACCTATTTTTAAAACTACACAACGTTTTAGCCTCAATAACTGTACTCGGGAGCTTGTTCCACTCATCCACAACTCTATTACCAAACCAGTGCTTTCCTATATCCTTCCTGAATCTGAATTTTTCCAACTTGAAACCATTGCTGCGAGTCCTGTCTTGGCTGGAAATTTTCAGCACACTATTTACATCCCCTTTATTTATTCCTGTTTTCCATTTATACACCTCGATCATATCCTCCCTAATTCTACGCCATTCGAGAGAGTGCAGATTCAGGGCCCTCAGTCTATCCTCATAGGGAAGATTTCTGATACAAGGGATCATCTTTATCCTCATTTGTACGTTTTCCAGAGCATTTATATCCATTCTGTAATACGGTGACCAGAACTGAGCAGCATAGTCTAAATGAGGCCTAACCAAGGATATATAGAGTTGAAGAACAACCTGAGGACTTCTATATATGAATTCTGTTAGCTTTATTGCGAACACTAATGCACTGTTGTCTTGGTTTTAGGTTACTGCTAACCAGAACTCCTAAATCCTTTTCGCAATCGGTAGTATTAAGATCTACATTATTTAGTTTATATGTGGCATGGTTATTTAACTGTCCAACATTTAGAACTTTGCATTTGTCAATATTAAACTGCATCTGTCACTTCTCCGACCACTGCGTCAGTCTATTCAAATCATCATGGAGTGCTCTAATGTCCTCATTAGAATGAATTGGACGGCCTATTTTGGTGTCATCAGCAAATTTGCTTATGTCGCTATTTATTCCCTCATCTACATCGTTTATGTAAATTGTGAACAACAACGGGCCCAACACTGACCCCTGAGGAACACCGCTTGTGACGTGCCCCCATTCTGATTTCTCCCCATTTATGCAAACTCTCTGCTGTCTATTTGTCAGCCATGCCTCTACCCAGGAAAAAATTTCTCCTCCTATTCCGTGTGCCCTAAGTTTCCTCAATAGCCTCTGGTGTGGAACTCTATCGAAAGCCTTACTGAAGTCCATATACGCAATATCATATTCATTACCATGATCTACCTCCTCAAACATCTTAGTGAAAAAAGTTAGTAAATTCGTAAGACAGGAACGCCCCTTTGTAAAACCGTGTTGAGAATCATTAATCAATCTGTGCCTGTCAAGATGGCTACGAATTGCTTCGGCAATTATTGATTCCATAAATTTTCCCACTGTGGAGGTAAGGCTTATTGGTCTATAGTTCGAAGCCAAGGACCTGTCACCTGCCTTGTAAATAGGTATTACATTTGCCATTTTCCGCTTATCAGGCACTATGCCAGTTTGTAGTGATATGTTAAAAAGATTAGCCAAAGGTATGCTAAGTTCCTCTTTACATTCCTTTAACACCCTTGCAAACAGTTCATCAGGACCTGGGGATTTGTTAGGTTTTAGTTTCTCTATTTGTCTGAGGACCATGTCACTAGTTACCGCAATCGTACATAGTTTATCATCATCCTGTTCTACGTAATCTATTATTTCAGGAATATCGCTAGTATTTTCCTGGGTGATAACTGAGAGGAAGTAGGTATTTAGAATTTCACACATATCCTTATCACTGTCAGTGATCTGACCAGAGTTACTCTTAAGTGGGCCAATCTTGTCCCTAATCTTACTTCTGTATACCTGAAAGAACCCTTTTGGGTTAGTCTTTGAATCCCTTGCGACCTTAGCTTCATAATCTCTTTTTGCTTTCCTTATTCCTTTCTTTATTTCTCTCTTTAATTTAATATATTGATTTCTTAACTGCCCATCCCCTCTTTTGATACGCCTATACATGCCTCTCTTTTCACCAATGAGATGTTTTAATCTATTGTTCATCCATTTGGGATCATTTTTGTTGGATCTAATTTCCCTACTCGGAACAAAAGTTGTCTGGGCAGCTAGAACTATGCTCTGAGAAACGTCATATTGGCAACCAAGATCACCTACCTGACCCATAGTTAGGACGTCCCAATTTAGCCCACCCAAGTAATTTTTCAGTCCCATGAAGTCGGCCAAGCGAAAATCTGGGACAGAGATTTGATTGCAGTTATCTGGGTAATTCCATGATATATTGAAACTAAGTGATTTGTGATCACTTTCCCCAAGCTCATCATTAACCTCAAGATTATTAATTAGTGAATCTTTGTTGGCAAAAACCAAGTCAAGCAGATTGTTTCCTCTAGTTGGTTCTGTCACAACCTGTTCTAAAAAGCAATCCTGAAACATATCAAGAAAGTCACTAGACTCAAGATTTTCTGTCATATTGTTCCAATCAGTTTGTCTAAAGTTAAAATCTCCCATTATCACAACATTTTCATATCTAGATGCCTTATGAATTTCGTCCCATAACAGCTTACTGCACTCCCTATCAAGGTTTGGGGGCCTATAAATCACACCCAAAATTAATTTGTCACGACCCTCGAGAAACTGAAGCCAAACCGATTCTGTGTTCGATGTTTCTAATCTTATATCATGTCTAAGACAACAGTTTAAAATTTCTCTGACATACATCGCCACTCCACCACCCTTCCTGTTGACCCTATCAGTGTGGAATAGTTTATGACCCTGTATGTTGCATTCAGAAGGCATTTCTCTATCTTTCAGGTTGAACCAGGTCTCTGTTATACAAATAATATCTATATTACCTACACTTGCAAGTAATTTTAGCTCATCTATCTTATTTCTTAGACTCCTACTATTTGTATAGTAAACCTTAAGGGAGCTAGTCACTCGTTGCCCTCTACTATCTCTCTCTGTTTGTTGATCAATTGATTTGCCATTACTAGCAACTTTATTTTGAATATTGTCTTTTAAACATATTCCTGAGGTATCCCGGTAATAACTGCTGTTTTTAACCCTAATGCTGCAGCCTGATTGTTTCCCACAAACACCCATACCTCTATAATCTATCAGTTTAAATTAATAGACAAGTCATCAATTACCCTTTCTATCGAATTGTCTAATGCAACCACTCCATCCCCAGACAGATGAACCCCATCCCTTGCATACATATCACGTTTGCCAAAGAATAGGTCCCAGTTATCAATGAAAGGGATTGCAAGTTCCTTTGCTGAAACACTGATGTAAATAGACTTTAATTAAGCATCTCTTGTTTTTCATCACTAGTCAGCATTACACCTTTACTGAGCATATGAAAAATATTAACCTACTGTCTCGAAAGAGGGGGTAATAGCGGCTAGGCTGTCATGACAACCATCCAGCTGTCATGGCAAGAGATGACAACCATCCAGCTGTCATGGCAAGAGATGACAACCATCAAGCTGTCATGGCAAGAGATGACAACCATCCAGCTGTCATGGCAAGAGATGACAACCATCCAGCTGTCATGGCAAGAGATGACAACCATCCAGCTGTCATGGCAAGAGATGACAACCATCCAGCTATCATGGCAAGATATGACAACCATCCAGCTGTCATGGCAAGATATGACAACCATCCAGCTGTCATGGCAAGAGATGGCAACCATTCAGCTGTTTTTAACCCTAATGATGACAACCATTCAGCTGTCATCGACATAGATTGCAACCACCCAGCTGTCATGACAGATGGCAACCATCCAGCTGCCATGGAAAGAGATGACAACCATCCAGCTGTCATTGATATAGATGGCAACCACCCAGCTGTCATGACAGATGACACCCACCCAGCTACCAGGGCAAAATATGAAAACCATCCAGCTGTCATGGCATTCAGCTGCCATGGCAAGATATGAAAACCATCCAGCTGTCATGGCAAGAGATGACAACCATCCTGTTTTTAACCCTAATGCTGCAGCCTGATTGTTTCCCACAAACACCCATACCTCTATAATCTATCAGTTTAAATTCCTAGACAAGTCATCAATTACCCTCTCAATTGAATTGGCTAATGCAACCACTCCATCCTCAGAGAGATGAACCCCATCCCTTACATACATATCACGTTTGCCAAAGAATAGGTCCCAGTTATCAACGAAAGGGATTGCAAGTTCCTTGCTGAAACACTGATGTAAATGGACTTTAATTAAGCATCTCTTGTTTTTCATCACTAGTCAGCATTACACCTTTACTGAGCATATGATAAATATTAACCTACTGTCTCGAAAGAGGGGGTAATAGCGGCTAGGCTGTCATGACAACCATCCAGCTATCATGGCAAGAGAAGACAACCATCCAGCTGTCATGGCAAGAGATGACAACCATCCAGCTATCATGGCAAGAGATGACAACCATCCAGCTGTCATGGCAAGAGATGACAACCATCCAGCTATCATGGCAAGAGATGACAACCATCCAGCTATCATGGCAAGAGATGACAACCATCCAGCTATCATGGCAAGAGATGACAACCATCCAGCTATCATGGCAAGAGATGACAACCATCCAGCTATCATGGCAAGAGATGACAACCATCCAGCTGTCATGGCAAGAGATGACAACCATCCAGCTGTCATGGCAAGAGATGACAACCATCCAGCTGTCATGGCAAGAGATGACAACCATCCAGCTGTCATGGCAAGAGATGACAACCATCCAGCTGTCATGGCAAGAGATGACAACCATCCAGCTATCATGGCAAGAGATGACAACCATCCAGCTGTCAAGACCATAGATGGCAACCACCCAGCTGTCATGACAATTGACAACCACCCAGCTGTCATAGCTAGCAAGATATGACAACCTTCCAGCTGTCATGGCAAGAGATGACAACCATCCAGCTGTCATGGCAATTGATGACAACCATCCAGCTGTCATGGCAAGAGATGACAACCATCCAGCTGTCATGGACTTAGATGGCAACCACCCAGCTGTCATGACAGATGACAACCATTCAGCTGCCATGGCAAGATATGACAACCATCCAGCTGTCATGGCAAGAGATGACAACCATCCAGCTGCCATGGCAAGAGATGACAACCATCCAGCTATCATGGCAAGAGATGACAACCATCCAGCTGTCATGGCAAGAGATCACAACCATCCAGCTGCCATGGCAAGAGATGACAACCATCCAGCTGCCATGGCAAGAGATGACAACCATCCAGCTGTCATGGCAAGAGATGACAACCATTCAGCTGTCATGGACATAGATTGCAACCACCCAGCTGTCATGACAGATGACAACCATCCAGCTGCCATGGAAAGCGATCATAACCATCCAGTTGTCATGGACATAGATGGAAACCACCCAACTGTCATGACAGATGACACCCACCCAGCTATCAGGGCAAGATATGAAAACCATCCAGCTGTCATGGCAAGAGATGACAACCATCCAGCTGTCATGGCAAGAGATGACAACCATCCAGCTGTCATGGCGAGAGATGACAACCATCCAGCTGTCATGGCAAGCTATGACAACCATCCAGCTGTCATGGATATAGATGGCAACCACCCAGCTGTCATGACAGATGACAAACATTCAGCTGCCATGGCAAGAGATGACAACCATCCAGCTGTCATGGCAAGAGATGACAATCATCCAGGTGTCATGGAAAGAGATGACAACCATCCAGCTGTCATGGCAAGATATGACAACCATCCAGCTGTCATGGATATAGATGGCAACCACCCAGCTGTCATGGACAGAGATGACAACCACCCAGCTGTCATGAACAGAGATTGCATCCACCCAGCTGTCATGACAGATGACAACCATCCAGCTGCCATGGCAAGAGATGACAACCATCCAGCTGTTATGGCAAAGAGATGACAACCATCCAGCTGTCATGGCAAGAGATGACAACCATCCAGCTGTCATGGCAAGAGATGACAACCATCCAGCTGTCATGACAAGAGATGACAACCATCCAGCTGTCATGACAAGAGATGACAACCATCCAGCTGTCATGGCAAGAGATGACAACCATCCAGCTGTCATGGCAAGAGATGACAACCATCCAGCTGTCATGGCAAGAGATGACAACCATCCAGCTGTCATGGCAAGAGATGACAACCATCCAGCTGTCATGGCAAGAGATGACAACCATCAAGCTGTCATGGACATAGATTGCAACCACCCAGCTGTCATGACAGATGACAACCATCCAGCTGTCATGGCAAGAGATGACAACTATCCAGCTGTCATAGCAAGAGATGACAACCATCCAGGTGTCATGGCAAGAGATGACAACCACCCAGCTGTCATGACAGATGACAACCATCCAGCTGCCATGGCAAGAGATGACAACCATCCAGCTGTCATGGCAAGAGATGACAACCATCCAGCTGTCATGGCAAGAGATGACAACCATCCAGCTGTCATGGACATAGATTGCAACCACCCAGCTCTCATGCCAGATGACAACCATCCAGTTGCCATGACAAGAGATAACCATCCCAGCTGTCATGGCAAGAGATGACAACCATCCAGCTGTCATGACAAGAGACGACAACCATCCAGCTGTCATGGCAAGAGATGACAACCATCCAGCTGTCATGGCAAGAGATGACAACCATCCAGCTGTCATGGCAAGAGATGACAACCATCCAGCTGTCATGGCAAGAGATGACAACCATCCAGCTTTCATGGCAAGAGATGACAACCATCCAGCTGTCATGGCAAGAGATTACAGCCATCCAGCTGTCATGGCAAGAGATGACAACCATCCAGCTGTCATGGCAAGAGATGACAACCATCCAGCTGTCATAGCAAGAGATGACAACCATCAAGCTGTCATGGCAAGAGATGACAACCATCCAGCTGTCATGGCAAAGAGATGACAACCATCCAGCTGTCATGGCAAGAGATGACAACCATCCAGCTGTCAAGACCATAGATGGCAACCACCCAGCAGTCATGACAATTGACAACCACCCAGCTGTCATAGCTAGCAAGATATGACAACCATCCAGCTGTCATGGCAAGAGATGACAACCATCCAGCTGTCATGGCAATAGATGACAACCATCCAGCTATCATGGACATAGATAGCAACCACCCAGCTGTCATGACAGATGACACCCATCCAGCTGTCATGGCAAGAGATGACAGCCATCCAGCTGTCATGGCAAAAGATAACCATCCAGCTGTCATGGAAATAGATGGCAACCACCCAGCTGTCATAGACAGAGATGACAGCCACCCAGCTGTCATGGACACATATGGCAACCACCTTGTCTGACACTGCAACACCATAGCATCATGGCGCAGGACATGACTTCAGAAACTCTATTGCTAAAAACTGTTTGGCAAGACCTACTTCCACTGTCAAGTATGGCCCGGTAGGCCTGCTGCAGTGTTCCTCTTTTCTTATGATTTTATGTAGTGGCCCCAGCCCACTTGTGACCTCATCTCCAACCTACTGCACTTCACCTTCCAGTAAACAAGTCTCTAAATCTTCAGTTCGCCTAGAATTTCTTCCATTACGGATGAGGGACCGATTACCTAAAGTTGCTCTCCACATCGTTTACTGGCTAAAGGATTGAGATTCACCTCTACGTTCGACTGACGAAGTTTCTCTCTAATAACTGATTCAGGAAACTGGAATATATCGAGTAACAAGTATTGTGTAACCGGCATTTACGGAGTGATAGGAAATTTGTGACAGGGTTTTAATGGCAAGTATTAAATACAAATATAAGTAACCCGCACTTAAGCGATGCAAACCTATGACGACGTTTTGGTCCGACTTGGACCATTAAATATAATGGTTCAAGTCGGACCGAAACGTCGTCATAAGTTTCAGTCTCTTATGTGCGGGTCATTTTTGTATTTTATTGTGGCAATGTTTGGCTCTCCAGAGCTTCATCAAGCCGTAACGGCTTGATGAAGCTCTGGAGAGCCAAACGTTGCCTCATATTTTGTATCGTTCCCTTCACGATATTGTGCTTTCTTATTATTATTATAAGTAATAAGTTGTAGGCATTTTGTGACTGGCACTGTGACACTGAGAGACAGGAATCAACAGACACGTATTGAATGTTAAAACAAATGAGTGATCCACAGGTATTGGGTGACATTGTGCGACAGGGATACATGGCAGGTATTTAATAACACGTATTGTGGGACAGGTACCCAGCAATAGCCAGGTACTGAGAGACTGTCATCATCTGCTGGGACGGTGGTGAAGGTTATTCCAGCTGGTGTGTAGTGACTGTCAGCCTTCATGTAAACATTTGTCTGTGCTCATTGAATTACGGCCTCTCTTATACCCACAACGGCAGACGTCTACCTGGAGATCGTCCCAGGCCTTGAAAATGACCAAACAAGAAACTCAATAGAAAATATATGAAGACATTGGAAATATTGGAGGTGGCTTTTAAACAGAGGTAACATAAAATGGATGGAAACACGAGTAACGAGAGTAAAGAGGGAAAACTGGAAGGTGGAACAGGAAATGGGAAGGAGTTTGGGAAGAGAGGAAAGGTTTTGGAAAATTCTAGGTGTGGAGGAACAGGAGAGTGTGGGATAAAAGGAAGAGCGTTATAAAAGAAATGTATGGTATAAGACAGGATATAAAAAGTCGAGAGGTCAATTAGGAGTAAGGAGGAAATAGAAAAGGGAGGGCAGCATTAGAAAAGTGGGGTACGAATAGGTAGGGAAACTTGGTATAGATCAAATCCAGCAGTGTAAAGAAAAGAGATGGGGTAGATAAAGGGAATGGCAAAGGAGAAAGTGGAGTAGGAGAAGAAAAAAGTGTGAAGAAAAAGAAAAGGTATTTATGGAAAAGAAGAACTAAAGCAGGAAAAAGGAGAGATGGAATAATTGGTGGTACTGGAAACACAACCCCAGCTAAGGTGTTTTGCTGCAGGGATTTTAAGAAGCATCAAACCATTTATGAATTATTGGCTAATAAAGATTTTTCGAACAGACGGATCTGACACATGGACGTTCAGAAGACGATAAAGAAATCCAAAAGAGGCGATAGAGAAATGGGCGAGAAGAACGTACGAATGAGGACTGACAGGAATATGGCGTTTATCGTTGACGCATTTTTGTCCCTTTTACAACTCCTTTTCTTTCTACGCTGACGGCTCTTCTTTCTTCTCTTATTTCCTTCCCCTTGCTCTTCGGTCTTTGCTGACCTTCTACTCTGTCAGACTCGTAGAATAAACTGATCTCACTCAGAGCAAGAGAACACTGTTTCCACAGTAGGTTATCTTCAGTACTTCTCATCTATCTCTTAACGGTTCTCATCTCTAATGTAGACATCTCTTGCTCTACTTTTCGTCTTTAGTTACACATCTTTTCGGCTGTGGTCCTCTTCTCCTTGCTCGCTCTTGGTATCTCAAGACGGTTTTTTAAGTCGAAGTTGTCATCTTCCGTTCCATACTGTCAGCTGCAGCGTTTATCTGCTTCTCTGGCATTACAATCCATAATACCATCAACAAAAACATTAGGTATGTCTGCTTTTACCTGCTGCCCCTGTTTACCTAACAGTAAGCAAGTACCTGGGTGTTAGTAAACTGTTGTGGGTCACATCCTGGAGAGTCATAGGATACCTTATGTAGAGCTGACATTTGAAGTGAGATGAGGTAGGATAATGCTACATGGCCTTTAAAAGTGAGTTGTGTAAAAAACAAACGGCGGAGAAGGCTAGCGTTTAACATGCAGGACGGGTAACATGATAAGATAAACGAGTCATACGAACAAACGAATGTAATAACAGAGTTATTGCACGAATAAGCAAAACAGATTGACAAATTTAACTAATGAACAAGGAAAGGAGGGTATGAAGGTGATACCTGGGTTTGAGGTAGGTGCGTGCATGGATAAGGGGCCCATATGTACATGGAATAAAGGTACACGAACTATATGTTAGAACTATATGTATACATGCAGTGGCGTTGCTAGGGTAGGTATCACCCGGGGCAGCATCTTTGGCGTCACCCCTATGGTTAACAATGAGAACATTTAAGGGCCATAAACTGAACAGGAGAATACTTCTCAACTGTATTAATGATAAAATAAATAATCGTAATAATACTGAGGAAACAAACTCAAATACCACTTTGAGCACAGGCAACAGATCCTACATTTATTCATCTTCAACAATGCGAAACATAAAAACTTGAAAAATAAAGAAAAACATTGCAATATCAGAGAAACACTAGTTCCGATCTGACCTTGAGTACAGGAAACATCTCAGTGAATCTGATCTTACATTTCCTTACCTTCAATCCTGCAAAATCTATCACATCATCAAAATTAATTATTTTCCCTATATAAGCCTATCTAGGGGTGACACCTAGATGGTGCCACCCCTAGATGGTGTCACCCCTAGATGGTGTCACCCCCAGATAGTGTCACCCGGGGCACCCTTCCCTCCCCCTCTTACGACGCCACTGTATACATGGAACAGATACACAAACATCTCGGAAAAGGATGAGAATACGATGTCTTGAGAAACGTTTCATAATATATTGAAAAAAAAAATCTTAAACAAGACTTGACCAAGTGAAATAAAAAAAATAACTTCCCCATTAGAAGTGCAGATACAAACTTACAGCTGTAGTCAGAACGATGGTCTGGTAGTTTCACTCTTACCGCTCGCATATTCCTTAAAAAAAATAATCGTAAATATTTCTATTTTACCGACTCATTCACTTAGCTTGAAACAACTTGATCAGGTTTTACACTCTAGATTCTAGGATGCGTTTACATAACCGGAAAAATAGTTGTAAATCTTATTGTAACTAGCTTTAAATAGGTTGGACGGGAATGTAAGTGGGTGTGTAAGTGCGTGAATTAGGCCTGCCTACCATTGGCCAGTAGGCCTGTTGTAGGTTTCTTCGCTTTTATGTTCTCGTACATGTTACAGAAATAGTTATGTTCAATTCTGAGCAAAAAAATAAAGGTATGGAAAAGGCTCAGTTGGTCTGTCAGGTTAATTGGCTGGATAATAATCACACCACATTTTCCACCTCACTAATTGGTTGCAAGGTTTCCATTGGTGATACATTTTCAGAGCCCAAAATAATATTCTCAAATCATCTTACCGAGGTATTGTACAGTATGATTATATATTATTAACGTGGACTCGTTAACAAATCAATGATTTGGTGCAATATGATTACCTCATTAACATAATTACCTGTCTATTATTACTTCATTTACATTTTACATTTATGGGTTATTAAAAATATTTACTTCTCTCGTGCACAGTTATATATACAACACAACATTGCAAATTCAGTATTGGACGAAGATGATCGCCGTGGTAGAGCGCCCAGGAACGACCATTACAACGTAAGTTATAGCGTATTATACTTTTTGAGTCGAAAATACCCGAAATGGCTGTGGGTCAGACAAGGCTGTTGGTCAGACAAGGCTGTGGGTCAGACATGGCTGTGGGTCAGACAAGGCTGTTGGTCAGACAAGGCTGTGGGTCAGACATGGCTGTGGGTCAGACAAGGCTGTTGGTCAGACAAGGCTGTGGGTCAGACATGGCTGTGGGTCAGACATAGCTGTGGGTCAGACAAGGCTGTGGGTCAGATAAGGTTGTGGATCACACGAGGCTGTGGGTCAGATAAGGTTGTGGATCACATGAGGTTGTGTATCAGACAAGGCTGTGGATCACACGAGGCTGTGGGTCAGTCAAGGCTGTGGAGCACACGAGGCTGTGGATCAGACAAGGCTGTGGATCACACGACGCTGTGGATCAGACAAGGCTGTGGGTCAGACAAAGCTGTGGGTCAGACAAGGCTGTGGGTCAGACAAAGCTGTGGGTCAGACAAGGCTGTGGATCACACGAGGCTGTGGGTCAGACAAGGCTGTGGGTCAGACAAGGCTGTGGGTCAGACAAGGCTGTGTGTCACACGAGGTGTGGTTCAGACAAGGCTGTGGGTCAGACAAGGCTGTGAGTCACACGAGGCTGTGGGTCATTCAAGGCTGTGGGTCAGACAAGGCTGTGGGTCAAACAAGGCTGTGAGTCACACGAGGCTGTGGGTCAGACAAGGCTGTGGGTCAGACAAGGCTGTGTGTCACACGAGGCTGTGGGTCATTCAAGGCTGTGGGTCAGACAAGGCTGTGGATCAGACAAGGCTGTGAGTCACACGAGGCTGTGGGTCATTCAAGGCAGTGGCTCAGACAAGGCTGTGGGTCAAACAAGGCTGTGAGTCACACGAGGCTGTGGGTCAGACAAGGTTGTGGGTCAGACAACTGTGGGTCAGACAAGGCTGTGGATCAGACAAGGCTGTGGGTCAAACAAGGCTGTGAGTCACACGAGGCTGTGGGTCAGACAAGGTTGTGGGTCAGACAACTGTGGGTCAGACAAGGCTGTGGATCAGACAAGGCTGTGGGTCAGACAAGGCTGTGGATCAGACAAGGCTGTGGGTCAGACAAGGCTGTGAGTCACACGAGGCTGTGGGTCGGACTAGGTTGTTGGTCAGACAAGGTTGTTGGTCAGACAAGGTTGTTGGTCAGACATCTGTGGGTCAAAAATCAATTTGATTAATAAAAATAGTACATGATCAAAGTCGTGTTCCATGGATCAAAAGTCTCTTATCAGCGTCAAGGTAAAATAATGTAATAACATAACTAATAATGCTGTATCATTTCCTGATCAAGAGTCAAAAGGACGTCAGCACACACTATCAATTTATATACCAACCGTCTGCTCAGTAGGAAATATACACACACACAAATATTCTCATGAGAGCATTACCCACGATACATTACACAAGCGTTGAAAATTTGAAGCCGATTGAATAAGGCGTTCTCGAGTTATAAGCAAAAATTTGAGACACCAAACGAAAATGTTGTAATGTTTAAAAAAAATAGGAAAGTCTCCCCTCGTTAAACTTAAAAATACCATAAAACCGGGTGGATTTTTTTTTTAGGTACTTTCTCTTCTCACTTACATTCCATTTTTAATTCTCTACAATTATGTAGATTTTTTTTTTAATTTTAGTTTGACAAAACTGGTGCAAAAAATGACAATCTGGCATCCCATATATAATACAAAAAAAAACTTCCAACTAAAATACGCATTTAAGTTTTGAACGCAATCAAAGAAGCATTCAGTAGTTATGACACTTGAAACAATTTACTTAACAAAATTAGCAGATTGAAATTTACGCAGCTCAGTGACAAACCCGTGTTTTAATAAACCTTATCAGTGGCAAAAGTTTAAAGCCTATTAGAAAAAGCATTGTCTTGTAATTGATCTGATTTCAACGATTATAAGATTTTAACTTGAGTAAAAATTGTAAATTTGCATCAACTGTGACTAAACTTGTGGGAAATTATCCTTCTCATTGAAGAGGTAAACTCAAATCTTTTCCTACATATTTTTATTTCACGCTCCACCGTCGAAGATTTTTGGGGGGCATCTTTTGTGAACTTTTGAAGTTCCACCGCTGAGGATTTTGGAGGTTATCCAAACTATTCCAGGATGCTGGAAATAAGTTCGACTACTTTGGTCATAGATGACGTGAACATGCCAGTTATTCCAAGAATTTAATCCCCATTACCATACACAAGTTTTGAAAATTTGAAGACGATTGGATAAGGCATTCTCGAGTTATAAGCGATATAATATCGAAAAACTGCCGTAAGAGAAAGAAAAAAACAAGAGACAATCTAGGCAACCTCTTAGTTAAAGGTATCCCTTCAGGGATACCTAATTCACCTTAACATATAATAAAATAATAAGAATGTAGAGGTGTTGCAAGCAATATTGTACACAGTTCTCATGATAGTAGCGACATCTTCAGCCACAAACAACGGAATCGGCTCACTCTCCATCCATTCAATCAATTCCTTTCAACTGCCTCTTGCTTTGTTATCTAAGAGGTGAGGGGAAAGACAAGAGAAAGCGGAGAAAAGGTTATTCACGATGGGGTCAAGACATTTTGATTAAACAATGAAGGGTCGAGGCTTCATGTGAGTCTTATCTTCAAAGGAGGCTGAAAGAGGAAAATTTAACTAGCGATGCTGAAGATCAGATAAGAGGGAGGGAAGAGGGTGAGGGGAAGAGCTTCCTGACAAGATCATCCAGGGAAATTAATACAGAAGACTACAACGGAATATAGTAAGAGCATTTTCATGAAGCTAAGCGTATATAGCATGAACTGAGGGAAGGAATGGAAGTAAAAAAAAAAGTCTGTGACCAGACCTCAGAGAAATATAGACGGAAAAGAAATTACAAGCGTTTATTTATTGCTAGAGTTTACCTGAAAGTTCACAGTAAATAAATGATATAGAGTACGACACGACGAAAAAAATACTCACCAATGCGGTATAATGCGATCCTTATTCAACTACGTTTGTGCATACAGTGGGATTTATCAGATCACAAGCAGATCTACCTGGGTAACGAACGAACGAACGAACGAAAGTTCAGGTAAGATCCCAAATGGGATGAGTGGGGAAGACGGGACAGACGAAGAATAGCGCTGGAGAGGAGTGTTCTTAGTCGTAGAAATAGAGCCAGGGCTTAACCCAGCAGCGAAGGCGATCGTGGGACAGATATTGAGAAGAGAAATTCAGGCTCTTCTGTTGGGACTCCGGTGGGGTAAGCGGGGAACTAAGCCATGTCTTAACCCAAAAGCTAAGGCGAACGTTGGTCAGAGAATGGTACCTGTCAGAGAAGGTACCTGTCAGCGAATCCAAGGTTATTTGTAAATAGGGTTAGGAGCAGGATCATGCAAGAAGTAGAAAAGGTTGTGTTGGTTTGTGGGTCTGCGAATCTCTTCGTCAAGGAGAGAGGTCCAGTAGTCATGTCGTGTCTCAAGTTTGTCTATCTGTATGTCACTGAGCGTCTTCCAGTACAGATTCAGCGCTGGGATGTCTATTTGGGCATGGAGAGACTCGCTTGTGGCGAAGTCCTCCCATCTGACATCAAGCACCCAGCGCAGCGCCTTATTCTGGACACGCTGCAGTTTAAGTAAGTTTGTTTTTGCTGCAAGAGAGAGGGCTAGACGAGAGTAAGTTATCAGAGGACGTATTAGGGATTTGAAGAGGTGTAGTTTGGTGCGCTGAGAGGCATGTTTCAGCTTGTAGAGGCCCGCAAGGGCTTTACTAGCTATTGCATGCCTTGAGTGAACGTGTCCGTGTAAACGAAGAAGGTAGTCAAGATTAACGCCAAGGACAGTGACAGATTGTGTGATGGGGATGTAAGTGCGGGTGTCAGCTGTTCTGAGCCTGACAGGTAATGGAGTATCACGTTTCCTGTAGTTAAAATGCGTAATGCTGGATTTAGCCGCATTGGTTTTGATCCTCCATTTTTGTTCCCAGATGGCTATCCTGTCGACCTCATTTTGTGTTTTGTGTGAGTGTATCTATACTGGCATGAGTGATAAGTTGTGTAATGTCGTCTGCATAGGCTAGTGTGATGGAGGTGTGGTATACAGGTGTTGGAATGTCGTTAGTGTATAAAATGTAGAGGGTAGGGGAGAGGACAGATCCCTGGGGTACTCCGGCATTTAGTGTGAAGTAGTCAGAGTAACAGCCATGGAATTTGATTCTCATGGTACGTACGTCTGGGAAGTTGCAGAGTTTACGAGTAGTGAGAGGCAGGTTGAAGTTAGTGCAGAGTTTGTACTTGAGCCCTTCGTGCCAGACAGTGTCAAAAGCTTTTTCAACGTCTTTTGCAACCAGGGCTGTCCTGTTTCTTTGTTTTGTGTTTATGTGGATGTAGTTGAGAATGATGTTAATGGCATCCTGTGTGGATCTGTGTGTTCTGAAGCCAAACTGGCCATCAGAAAGTAGAGAATTGTGTTCCAGGTATCTGGGAAGGCGATGGTTGATGAGTTTTTCAAATAGTTTTCCTAAAGTTTCGAGGAGGCTGATAGGGCGATAGTTTCTAGGATCAGAGTGGTCTTTTTTGGGTTTAGGAAGGAGGACAGCAGTAGCAGCTTTGAAGAGGGAAGGGAAGTATCCAGCGGCAAGGGAGGCATTGAGGAGGTTAGTGTAGGCAGTAATGATAGAGTCAGGAAGGTGTTTTAGGATAATATGGTTTAGGCCAGAGGCACCAGGAGCCTTGGGAGGAAGGTGTCTGGAGTGAAAGGTGAAAGGAGTGTCGAGTTCTTAGGAGGAGGTAAGAGTCCAGATGGATGTGGCTATCTGGTGTTGTTTCTTTTGTGTGTGCAGTGTTCCAGTGTTCTATATTCTGAATGTGTTGAATAACGTTAGAGTGAGGTGGGTGAGGGTGGAAGATGTTCTCCCAGATGTGTTTGAAGATGTTAGTAGCAGCCTGCGGGTCTGAGATGTGTGTGTTGTGGGTGATGTGTTTGAATTTGTTGGTGGGAGTTGCGCCTCTGATTTTTTTGATAAAGTTCCAGAAGGCTTTAGTGTTTTTAATACACTGTTTGTCCGCTTGTTGTACGAGTTTTGACCAGTGATTGTTGTGGTCTTGGTCTAGGCTGTGTAGAATGTTGTTTCTAAGGTAAGTGAGATCTAATCGGACTTGATTAAATCTGTGTGTGTTGTAGAGGAAGCTGTTGTGGTAGCAGATAATTAGTCTTCTTGTTCTGAGTGAGGGTTTGAAGGAATAACGAGTGGTGTGAGTTTTCTTTGGTATTGCGGTGTTGGCTGCTTGTGTAATGGTGTCCTGGATGAGATCAAGTTGAGTATCGATGTCAGAGACAGGTTTGTTGTTGTAGTCATAGGTGAGGTTAGTATTGTCTATGTGTTGTCTGAAAGCATCTCAGTCAGCATTCTTGTAGGAGAAGGAAGGTGTGGCTGGGATGAGGATAGGGTTGGAGGAGATGTGTAAGATGAATGGGATGTGATCAGAGCCTGTAATAGGGCCAGGTGAGATGTAGTGTTGAAACAGAGAGCTGGCTCGGTTTGCCAGAATGATGTCTGGTTTACCTTGGCCCGTGTGGTTGTAAAAGGTTTGTGAAGTTGAGTAATTGGTGACCAAGTTGGTTGTTACTGGTGTGATGAAAGGCGGTGTGTTTGGCATTCATGTCAACTAGTAGGTATGTTGGTGTGTTGGTATAGTTGAAGACTGAGGAAAGGTCGTGTATGTTGAGAATAGTGTTTGGGCGAGCATAGCTGATGAAAAAGATAAAGGGTCCAAGGTGGGTGTGTATTCTGACTGCAAGACAGTGTTGGTGAATAAAAGGGATTGAGAGAAATTCGTGTTTTATGTTGGATTTGACAAGGATGGCAACCCCATTGTGGGGATCATAGGGGGACTGTAGTGCCGTATAACCATAATGGCGGATACGTTGAGGTTCTTTGAGGCAGGTACTGTTTAGCAAAACAATATCTGGCCTCTCAGCTTCAAGGAGCTTGGCCAGTAGGTGTCTAATTATATAGTAAGAACGTACGTTGAACTGAATCACTTTAAACATGATTTAATGGTTTCGTCATAGCAAAGTTAATGTCGGGGGAGGAGTTTGGATTAAAGCCCGTGATAGTGGTGCCATCGGTGGATGTGTGTTTGTAGGTGTTACGGACCCGTTTCCTGGAGGGGAAGGAAGAGATGGATCTGTTTTTATGTTCTTTGGTCTGTCTGTCAGAAGTTGGGGCAGGTTTAGGTTTGAGTGGATTTTCTCTAGAGTAGGTGGAGTTGGACCTGGATGAAGTTTTGGTTGTGGTGGAGGAGTGGACAAAGGTAGATGCAGAGGAAGTGGAAGCTTCGGTAGGAGATGAGGAAGTGGAAGCTACGGTAAGGGAACTGGAAGTGGAAGCTTTGGTTGAGGATGAGGAGGTGGGTAAGGAGGTGGGGGGAGGGGTGGTCGTAGCCGCAGCAGTAGGGGTGTTGGTGGGAGGGGTAGAAGTAGTGAATAGGGGAAGGGGAGGAGAGCTGGTGGGTGTAGGAAGTGGGGGGTGGGAGAGAGGGAGGAGTTAGAGGTTGTAGGGGGTTTAGAAGAGAAGCAAGAAGGAAGGATGATTAGAGAGATAAGATTGTTAGCAGACAAGATTAGGTTAAGGACATGTGAGTAGTCTGATTGGTAAGCTTGAGAGATTACCATCGCAGAGTGGGCAGCAGTGGCGAGTTGACAGTTAGTTTTGTAGTCTAGTGTGGGTGTAGGTGTAGATGGAGAGATGTTTGTAGTCTGTGTGTTGGTGTTTGATGTGTGTAGGGTAGAAGAGGTAGACCAAGTGCGTGGGGAGGCCCAGGCATTGCAGGTGGGGGAGGGTGGCTTGGTAGGGGAGGGAGGTACAGGGAATGGGTTGGGGAAGGAGGGAGGTTGGCTTGCTCTGAGGGAGGAATGTCTTTTCTAGAGGGGCAGGAATTTGCAACTACAATGTGTGACCCGCCGCAGTTAGAACATTTAAGGGGGAGGTTGCAAGTATTCCAGAAGTGGCCAGTTGCTGAACATCTGGAGCAGACTTGTGTAGATGTACATGTGTTTTTGCCGTGGCCGAATTTGTAGCATTTAAGACATTGTGTGATTGGGTGGAAGTTCGGAGTGAAGAGTGTGTTTGGAGGAATGCGGATGGTCTTGGCAAGGATTCCTTGACTGAAGAGTGTAGAGGCGTCAGATGGAGTAGAACAGCGTATTTTGAGAATGGTAGAGTTTTCGGGCCTGTAAATATCGTCAACAGAGACTTTGTTCTTAGTACTGATGTCTATTATTAATTCTTCTCTGTCTGTGTCATAGCCACTGGCTGTGCCTCCAGTCCAACAAGGCTCCAAGGTGGTGGACTATTTTGGTTAATTCTTTCCATTTTCTTTCTTCGTTTCCTACCACTAAAAAATCACTTTGGGTGTTGTCATAACTACCATAGCTACTATGAGGAGTTGTATGGGGTGTGTGCCTCCTGGTCCCTTTTAGATGATATACAGTGCAATTGGTACTGTAACATTGTTTTTCAAGGACTGAAGACTGACACATCTCAGGGTGGAAGTATTTGCAAAGAGGTAGAACGACACACTTCCTTAGACAGGAGGTCACGGCATTTTTTGGGATGCTCAAAATTGCATGCCCCATTCGTTTTCCCTGATATTCTGTGTTTACAGATGCCCCAAACATAGTATTTGCACCATTTTGTTTTTGGCTGGGTACAGTTCGTGCTGGATGTATTCTTAATCTGTGCTGGCCCTAGAGCTGCACTACAGTCCTCCATAGCCAATCCAGAGACACCACCATCTGTTGTCATGGCTCCAACATTTTTCCTGGGAGGGGACTCCCCGACTACATCTGGACTAGAGGCTATGACTGTGATGGCTGCAGAACAGTCTACCCCAGAGGAGGGCTCCTCTACTACATCTGTACTAGGAGCTATGGCATTGGTGGCTGTGGAGGAGTCTAACTGAATCCGGATTTTCACAATGGCTGGGGGCTGGGTCTGGGTCAGCCCTAAGGCTGGGAACTGAACTAGCTGTTGTTTTTGTTTCCTGTGTTTTTTCCAGTGTGTATCTGCTTATTTTTGGGTCAGTTGTTGTAGACTGTGCATTCTCTGTGTTAGACTTAACTCCTGTCCTATCTTTCCATGCTCTATATATTCCACGTAGACTATTCAATAGTTCCTCCTGTTTTTCGTGTTTATTGTTTATTAACCTCCTGAGTGCTTTCCTGATATCTATCCATGGTTCCACATCCCTGTTCCAGATCCAGAAACGCCTATCTAGATAGATGTCATTTTTGGTTGCAGTGTTTATTCTTGCACAGGTAACATGATGTTTTGAAAAGCAAAGGTTGCATGTGATTGTAGATTTTTTCCCAAGAGCCTTTTCACATGTCCCACAGGTATACTGTACTGTCATCCTGCCTGTATTCTATTTGCAACTGGGTACCACAAGAACCTGATCTTCACTTTACCTTTCAGTTCTGCATGCAGGTGTGGGCGTTATGGGTCAATACATGGGTATGTGGGATGTAATTAGTATGGAGACTTATTACCCATTAAAAACTTTTATGTTGTATAACGTCATATATCATACATCCTACAGCATCTGAATGCTAAGGTCAGTTGCACCATAGACAGGGTATTCTGCCTCTGGGCTGAAATATTTTGCCTGGTGGCCGAAACACCAGCATTTTAGACATTGTTGCTGGGTAGGGATCACCTCCCGCACTTGCAGGCGTTGTCCCACTATGTAAACAGATGGTGGCAGTTCACGGCTGTCAAAAGTTAGCCTTGCTAGTTTACAAGGATAACACGTCCGCCCGCGGGCAGGAAGCGTCAACTTTAATGATCAGGAGATTCTGGAGCTGGAGTTGCTCCAGAATGTCATCATTAAACGAGAGAAAGTCGCGGTGTACGATCGTATGTGGAAGTACAATGCATCCACAGCAAGAATTTAGGGAGATGTGCTTGCAAATCGTAATTGGTGTGTTGTCAACATCAAGAAGTGAAAAATTATGTGCCTCCTCTGCATTTTGAACTGTGATAATTCGTGTGCCACTCTTAAGAACATGGAAGGAGATGTTCTGCCCAACAAGGCGAAGGAGTGCCTTGCTGATGCTGTTTCATGTTCCAAAAAGGAAAATGAAACGTATTGTGTAAGAGAATGTATTGCTTAGTTGAATGTTTCTTAGAAACATCAGATGAAACTGAGGTCAAGATCGTTTGGACTAAAAGTCAGAGGCCCACAGTGTAGCCAGCAGTGCAGATTCTGCTTGGAACCCGTACCATACCCTACCCTTTATGCTAGTAAACCATCAGTCCAGGAGACCAACCTTATTTCTGCCGGGCCACCTTGTTGGACAATGAGAGGGCAGCCGGAAATCCGCTACAAGGCATACCTCCAATGGCCACCACCTCCCGAAACCGACAGTCTCCAGAGATACACTCGTCACCCAAAGGACACCCTGAGCCACCCCTGGAACTCCGCAGGGAGAACGGGACAAACCCAGATGATCCAGATTCCACGGCCAACACCATCACCACCAAAGCCCTCAATGGAATGAGATGAATATCGACACCCTTTCCCCATCCTAGGAGCCAGAATTTGAAAGGGGAAAACCCAGAAGGTCAACAGCAGGAAAGGAAGGAGAGGGGAGGGATGGTGGAAAGGGGAAGGATGGGAAAATGACAGGGAAGGGAAAGGGGGGATGGGAAGGATGGGGTATGGAAGGGGAATGATTGGGGGTAATTAGGATCGGTCGGAGGAAGAAGACCAAAGGGTCCACTTCCTCAGACCAAAAGCCTCTTCACCACGCTAAGGAGCCTCACCCCCCCCCTTGAAGAGGAACTTATTCCCAGCATACTGAAATAGCTTGGATAACCTGAAAAAATCCTCAGTGGAGGAGCTCCGATCCGTAAAAAGTATCCCCATATCTCAGAAGCTCAGCCCCTTCTACCTCAACACACAGAGAAAAATGTCAAACGAGCATAGCATTTATTGGTTTTGAATTCAAACAAGTACTTATCCATAGTTTGTTCAGATCAATTTGTAGTCTAACCCTCTCCTTGTGGGTAAGACACATAGGCAGCAACAGTTAGGCAATTTTATTCCGCAACTTTTCGCCTACACAGTAGGCTTCTTCAGTAGAGTACAAAAAGTAGGCAGGAGCAGTAGAGATGTGAAGACGATGTAATCAGTCCATCACCTTTGATTACATAGTCTTCACATCTCTACTGCTCCTGCCTACTTTCTGTACTCGACTGAAGAAGCCTACTGTGTAGACGAAACGTTTCGGAACAAAGTTGCCTAACTGTTGCCTATGTGTCTTACCTATCAACTTGTCGGTTTTGTTTACCATTTTAATATTAACCCTGTCCTCATCTGCTTATATTCACCTCATTAGTTTTACATCATCAGCAAACATGGATACATGTGTAGAAATATTTCATGTTATTCCTGCTAATACCTCAAGTGTTCGTTCAGTCTCTTGTAGGTTACAATGTTAAATGCCTTCTTCCCTCTCTCTCTCTCTCTCTCTCTCTCTCTCTCTCTCTATATATATATATATATATATATATATATATATATATATATATATATATATATATATATATATATATATATATATATATATATATATATATATATCTTGTCTCACTTCTCTTACTTTGTTATAGAACTCTTGGAGTTCCATGACAAGGAGAAGCGAGACAAGATAGATCCGCCATCTTTGAGCCCGTGCTGGTTAGCGTTAATGAAACCACTTGTCTGCAGGGGCTCTGCCTCTCTGCTTCTGAATACCTTCTGAGATAACTGGCAGAGAATGTATGTCAGTGGTAACTGTTCTGCAGTTCAGTATTTCCTGGCTATCATCGTTCCTAAACGCAGGGGACTACATTTGCTCTCTTCCATATCTCTGGCAACTGTCCCGTATCCATCAATTTGTAGATCTTAGCTAGCGGTTCGATCATTGTTTCTGCTCCGTCTCGTAGAGTTCACGGTGATACTTTGTTAAGTCTCACTGATTTTGATGTATACAACTAATTCAAAAGATTTTCTGTCTCTTTCTCTGTTGTGTGTGTATATAAACTAAACTCTTTGTTGTGTGTGTATATATAAACTGAACTCAATTGGTAGTATCCTGTCATTAAGATGCATCAGTCATTAAGTACTGAACGAAGATAAACCAGCACATAAAAGACAAACTTATTACGACGTTTCGATCCTACTTGGACCATTAACTAGTCTAGTGATTAGCTAATGGTCCAAGTCGTACCAGAACGTCGTCACAAGTTTCAATCTTCCATGTGCGGAATATTTATGTATTGTTCCTCTCAAGGTTTTGTGCCTTCATGTACTCTATTAAATACTGAAACCAGTCAGAAGAGGCAGACACTAATTTACTTGACGTGATGTAACAGGAATATAAACTTCACCCAATTTAATATTTAATGGTAGGAAATATGCGCTCACACGTGCATTTCCTCCCCTGTAGTCAAAGTAGAAAAAAAAACTGTTCGATTTGGCCCATTAACTAGTCACACACTGTATGTGACTAGTAACTAGGTTTGGAAAATTATCAGACTTGTTGCAGGTATCTTGAAGTAGGTTGTGCAACTTCCATTATAGGGAACCTGTGCGTGTCAGTAGTTGCATGTATCTTGCCTTCCCGCACAGCTCAGTTGAACATTTGGAAACCGATATTATGAAGCCTTCACCTGTTATGAAAGAAAAATGAAAATTTGGAGGAAGAAAAAGAATAATGGTTCAGGGAACTTGTTAGTGGTCACCCGTCGGAGATATACAATTCTTCTAGTGATATACCCGAGTTTAGGGTTTGAATTCGATCAGATGAGGCATTCTCTCCTTAATATATTTAAAAGAAACGGAAACTAAAGTTCACGCAGATTGAATTGAATTGTAAACTTTAATTTTGAAGCTGCAAATATGGTGGTAAAGCGAGGCTTAACTACAACTTAATTCAGTCTTTTTTAAATAAAATAAAAAAAAATCAGTCTTTATTAAATAAAATATAAAAAAATCAGTCTTTATTGATGATGCTTCACCTCCAAAGTGGTCTTTATTAAGTTATAGATGAATCAATAAAAATTAGCATTATACATCATTCGAGACTAACACGGCGTGATACAGGGAATTCTTCACCGCCTGGGTAACCTACATTCATGACTCCCTTACACTAGTAGATTTTTCCACTGGTGAGGCCGCCTTCTGCTGCGTCAGCTCACCTGTCTGCAGTATATCAGGCACTTTGCAGCGCACACCCCTTTATCCGAAACCCTTGGGGGCCTGTACCGTTTCGAATTTCAGACTTTTCCAATTTCAGAATGGTTCTCAACGCTGCCACGTGGTGGCGTGACTCAGCACGGAGATCACTGACGCTCTACAATCCACGAAAAAAACTTCGGTTTTCGGAACTTTTCGAATTTCAGAATTTCGAATAAAGGGATGTGGACCTGTACTATACTTTTCTCAAGACTGATGGACTGAACACATCGACTCCAGACTGAGAGACTGATTACCTCAAATTTCTCATCTTCTATCATTTCTTCTCCTTACTGGACTGAAGAAGTCCACAGTAAAGATTCTTAAATGTTGCACAAGTGTCTCATTCTTCAACTTTGTCTTTTCATGGTATCGACATTTAATGCCATCTTAATATCATTGAAAGTTTGATGCTGATCTACAGAGGCATTTTCTTCCTATTTCTCGGAATGCAACGATTATAATTTTTCTGTGTTAGTAAATTATCAAAAGTGCATCTAGAGAGAGTAAAGTTACCGTTTACGTACGTAACATACATCAGCCCGGAAATATTAACGCTCCTGGAAACACGTACACTCAGGATTTGAGTTCGATAAAATTTCACATTTTTTCAACAAAAAATCGGCAGATGTGTTCCAACATGCGTTAATTTCACTTACATCATCGTCGAATTGCGATATACATTTTTATGAATGTTTGAAGTCAAGCAGAAGAGGCTTTTCCAAGTTATTAGATTCATTCCAGAAAACTAGAAATATGCTTTACATAAACCTTTGATCACCGGGCACCTACAGGCGCCACTAGCTACGTGAACCTTACTCCGGCAACAGTAAACTAGTGTTGAAACGTTGAAGGAGATGGGATAGGATGGGACGTTCTCAAATCGTAAACAAAAGTCGTAGGAGAGGAAAATTTGAAAAAAAAAATAATCAGACGGCGAGGTGAAGATTGTCATCAAGAGTAATTAGTTGTAAACGAAATTCCTGTAAGCGAAGCTATCTCTCTCTCTTTCTCTAGGTGACAAAGGCTTAAGGTAGGTGACAATAGCTTAAGATAGGTGACAGTGGTTTATGGAAGGTGGCAAAGGCTTAAGACAGGTGGTAATGGCTTAAGGCAGGTGACAATGGCTTAAGACAGGTGACAAAGGTTTAAGATAGGCGACAGTGATTTCAGGTACGTGATAACACATCAGTGTTAGGGTAACATGGCGCCTGGCATCAAGGGGACGACAGGGAAGGCTCATAAACTAGTAATACTCACTTGTGACTACCAGTCGATGGAAAGTGGTAGTCGATAGTGTCGTGATCGATGGTGGTGTGGATGGTGATTGTGGAGGCGGGGCGGGAAGTGGGGGTTACGCGGGGAGGGGGAGGTGAGGGTAGGGGGTAGGAATGTTAAGAGTGAAAAGTGATAGCGCAGGTTGTATTTAATACCTCGTACACCCGTCACTCATCTTTCATCCACCCGTCACTCATTCTTCATCCAACCACCACTCATCCTTAATCCATCCGTCACTCATCCTTCATCCACCCACCACTCAACCTTCATCCATCCGCCACTCATCCTTCATCCACCCGTCACTCATCCTTCATCCATCCGCCACTCATCCTTCATCCACCTGTCACTCATCCTTCATCCATCCGCCACTCATCCTTCATCCACCTGTCACTCATCCTTCACCCACCCGCCACTCATCCTTCATCCATCCGTCACTCATCCTTCATCCACCCGCCACTCATCCTTCATCCACCCGCCACTCATCCTTCATCCACCCGCCACTCATCCTTCATCCACCCGTCACTCATCCTTCATCCACCCATCACTCATCCTTCACCCACCCGTCACTCATCCTTCATCCACCCGTCACTCATCCTTCATCCACCCGTCACTCATCCTTCATCCACCCGTCACTCATCCTTCACCCACCCGCCACTCATCCTTCATCCACCCGCCACTCATCCTTCATCCACCCGCCACTCATCCTTCATCCACCCGCCACTCATCCTTCATCCACCCGTCGCTCATCGTTCATCCACCTGTCACTCATCCTTCATTCATCCGCCACTCATCCTTCATCCACCAGTCACTCATCCTTCATCCACCCGTCACTCATCTTTCACCCATCCGCCACTCATCCTTCATCCACCCGTCACTCATCCTTCATCCACGCTTCACTAATCCTTCATCCACTCACCACCCATCCTTCATCCACCCGCCACTCATCCTTCATTCACCCATCACTCATTCTTCATACACCCATCACTCATCCTTCATACACATGTCACTCGTCTTTCATACTCCCATTACTCATCCTTTATACACCTATCACTCACCCTTCATACAACTGTCACTCACCCTTCATACAACTGTCACTCACCCTTCATACAACTGTCACTCACCCTTTATACCACCGCCACTCACCCGTCATACAACCGTCACTCACCATATAATCGTCACTTACCCTTCATACAACCGTCACCATACAATCGTCACTCACCCTTCATACAACCGTCACCATACAATCACTCACCCTTCATACAACCGTCACCATACAATCACTCACCCTTCATACAACCGTCACCATACAACTGTCACTCACCCTTCATACAACCGTCACCATACAACCGTTACTCACCCTTCATACTCGCCATTCAACAGTTATTCCATTAGAACAAGAATGAGTCTTCCTTATACATTTCAGTAACTCTCCCACTTACTAGAAAACACTCAGTAGTAAAACACACACACAAAGAGGTGGGGCCAGGAGTATGATCTGACCCCTGTAACCACAAATAGGTGGGTACAAACAGGTGAATACAGAAAAAACTAGGATCCCAGAAAGTAGGATGAAGAGGCAGGGGGAACCGAGGGAAATGAGTAGCAGTGCACAAGAGATCGATGGAACAAGTTACAAAAAAAGGCTAAAGAAGTTTAGCAACTCAGTGGTGTAGATTATGGATGAAGAAAGCCAACAGTGGGAGCAACGAGCTAAAGCTGCAGAGGCTAGGATACAGAGCCTAGAAGAGGAACTGAAAAATGCAGAAGTGCGATACAGAGCCGAGGAATAAAAGGGACACGGCATCGGGAACAGGAAAATCAGTGGACAGCATGGGAATTGAGGGAAGAAAAATTAGATAAGTTCTATACAGAAGTATTATCAGGCCACTGGGGAGCCCAGGAAATTTTAAGGGAAGCAGCAATGAATCTGCTTAAATCAGACACAAAGATACAAAGGGAATGGAAATATGGAGAGGAGGGGGACAGGTCAATAATTATTCATCGGCTTCAGGAAGCTGAAGGGAGGAAATACAAAGAAGGATGATAGGAGGAGGAAAAGGAGATTCAAAATATCATCAAACAGGAGAGATATAACGGAGCTGACAAATTTTCAGATAATTAGGGGATATTCGAGGAGAAAAAAATCGCCCAGTCAAACTGACATTCATGACAAAAATGGTACAAAATAGGATCTTGCTGCAGAAACCATAGTTAAATAATTTGCAGCAATACAGGCAGGTGTTCCTTGACCATGATAAAACACAAAAAGAATTGGAGAAACTGAGAGAGAGGGTACAGACACAAAGGACTCGAAGAGGAATGACACGAACGGATCATGGAGGAATCCTCAGCTACAGCACTCATAAAAAGAAAACTCATGTGGGTTAAGAAGAGGCATGATCTTGTACATGAATGGTATACAATACCGACAAGACGAAAATTAGACACATGTGCAACAACTGGATATCTCTATTGTATGACAATAAAGACACCCAGATGTTGCACATGTGTCTAATTTAGGCATGTTCTTCTCGACTGGGTATCAAATCCTGAAGAAAGACAGAAGGAACCGAGGAGGAGTAGTTGTTGTTCTCATCAAAGACCAGTGGAGTTTTGAGATGATGTGTGGTATAAACAGAGGGGTAGCAGGTGACTATGTAGTAAGATTCATCAAACTGAGGGGTTCCAAGGTGGTGATAGCAGTGATGTACAATCTGTCACAGAGATTAGTGGTGCAGTAATCAGCAAATGTAGTCCAAATATTTAAAAAGAAGTCAGGGAGCATTAAACTACAGACTAGTGTCATTGACATGTATAGTACGTAAAGTCATGGAGAAGACTATCATTACAAGAGTGGTAAAACACCTAGAAGGGAATGAGCTCATACACGATAGCCATCACGGTTTCAGGAATGGTAAATCATGTCACGAACCTACTGGAGATCTACGACGGGGTAGCAGAGGTAAGACAAAAGAGAGAGCGGTAGATAGACTGCATTTTCTTTGATTGTGAGAAGGCTTTCGACACAGATCTGCACAAAAGATTAATAAAAAAGCTAGAGGAGCAGGCAGCAATAGCAGAAAAAGCATTGCAATGGGCATACCTGTTTGCAGACGACGCAAAGCTAATGCGGAAAATTCGAGTGGACGAGGATCAGGTAAGACTACAAAGGGACCTGGACATGCTGCAATCCTTGTCCGACAAATAGCCCCCATGGAGTTTAACCCCAGCAAGTCATGAAGCTTGGGGAGAGTCAAAGAAGACCGCAGATGAAGTACATGCTCGGGAATCAAACACTGCAAACCTCACTCGAAGAAAAAGATCTGAAAACATCACCTGAGGCGCACATCAGCCAAATATCTGATGCAGCATATGGGCGCCTAGCAAACTTATGAATAGCGTTTTGACATCTAAGCAAGGAGTTATTCACGACACTGTACACCGAATACGTCTGGCCCATATTGGAATATACAGCGCCAGTATAGAGCCCACACCTGGCCAAATACTTCAAGAAATTAGAGAAAGTGCAAAGGTTTGCAACAAGACTAGTTCCTGAGCTAAAAGTATGTCCTACGAGAAGAAGCAGACGACACTGGAGAACAGAAGGGATAGATAATTATAATCAAAGGGGGGCGCCAAACCCGTAGGATTATGCAGAGTCTGTGGGGAGGGATGTATAAGGTATTCAGGCTCAATTCAGGGAACTGGAGCACAGATCAAATTCCCTAGATCAAGAGCCCCTCACCCTTCCTTAAGGGGCAGGAGGGATAAAAGGGACATGATAACGACTTAAAATAATACTACCTCTCTTTCACAATGTATATTTTAATGTATTTTGTTTTTAAATAAAGTTCACAAACACAGCACATATGGGGTGCTAGGAGAGGAAAACTCTCAAACTTCTCCGGGGAGAAAACTCCTGAAGCTTTCATCACGTATTTTTGTTTTCTGAGGCTATGGGTCCCCAGCCACTTTTAGAGGTGGTACCTCCGTATATATATATATATATATATATATATATATATATATATATATATATATATATATATATATATATATATATATATATAAATAACGTAAAACCATATCTTAGGTGCTGTTGTCATTTTACGATTTACTAGTAACTGCTCTACAGCGTTCGGATAATTGATGACCCACGTTTTGCTCTCCTTGTTCTTTGACCTAAACTATGTTCTGAACTGTTATCCCTCTATGTATACTTTGGGCTATTACTATGTATACCGTCAGGTGTTACCCTCTGTGTATACTTTGAACTATTACCCTCTATGTACGCTCAGTGTTATTACCCTTTTGTGCATGCTCTGAGCGATTGCTTTGTATGTATACCAACAGCTATTACCCTCTATGTATGCTCTATTTATTGCCTTCTATGACTCACGAGATCATAATGACACGATTGCAAACAACCCATACCACGGGTTGGGAATGAACTCGTGGCGAGTGAGTCGTAAAACTCCAGACCAGCGCATATGCCACTGGACCAGCTGGCTACAATAAAATTCATCCTACTAGGTATGTTTATAAACCATAGGAAGGTTAGTACAAGTACCACTGTGACCACAAATAAAGCTCTAGCTCCCTCAAAACCTCTGATGATGAGTTTTAAGACACACTCGCCACAAGCTCAATCCCCAACCGAGGTGCAGTTTATTACTTTCTATATATGCTCTGAGCCATCGTCCGCTATACATGCTCTGGATTATCGTCCACTACACATGCTCTGGATTATCGTCCACTACACATGCTCTGGATTATCGTCCACTACACATGCTCTAGATTATCGTCCACTACACATGCTCTGGATTATCGTCCACTACACATGCTCTAGATTATCGTCCACTACACATGCTCTGGATTATCGTCCACTACACATGCTCTAGATTATCGTCCACTACACATGCTCTGGATTATCGTCCACTACACATGCTCTAGATTATCGTCCACTACACATGCTCTGGATTATCGTCCACTACACATGCTCTAGATTATCGTCCACTACACATGCTCTGGATTATCGTCCACTACACATGCTCTAGATTATCGTCCACTACACATGCTCTAGATTATCGTCCACTACACATGCTCTGGATTATCGTCCACTACACATGCTCTAGATTATCGTCCACTACACATGCTCTGGATTATCGTCCACTACACATGCTCTAGATTATCGTCCACTACACATGCTCTGGATTATCGTCCACTACACATGCTCTAGATTATCGTCCACTACACATGCTCTAGATTATCGTCCACTACACATGCTCTAGATTATCGTCCACTACACATGCTCTAGATTATCGTCCACTACACATGCTCTAGATTATCGTCCACTACACATGCTCTAGATTATCGTCCACTACACATGCTCTGGATTATCGTCCACTACACTATCTTAAATGACATGGATCCAAACCAGTGCCTTGAAAGGATCAACTTCCTGGCAGCTGAAGCATGTTCTAGGCATATTCCCCTAAGAAAGAAGAAGAGCAGGAGTAAACTGGAGAGAGAAAGACGCTCCCTCTACAGAAGACGATGAAGAGTCACTGAGCTCCTCAGGAGTGCTAGAATATCTGATACACGAAAGGAGGCGCTGACCAGGTTAATGGAAACTATAGAACTTAAGTTTAATGACTCTTACAGGAACCAGGAGAGACAGGAGGAGCTTAAAGCTATTAGTGAAATTGAAAGAAACTCAAAATATTTCTTTTCATATGCCAAAAACAAGGCAAATACAACATCTAGTATCGGGCCCTTACTCAGACAGGATGGGACTTACACAGATGACAAGGAAATGAGTGAAATATTGAAATCCCAGTACGACTCTGTGTTTAGTGAACCACTAATCGGTCTGAGGATCGACGACCCAAATGATTTCTTCATGAATGAGCCTCAAAACTCCATAAATGTATGCCAGATTTCCGACATTACCCTAACTCCGATAGATTTCGAAAAAGCCATTGACAACATGCCCATGCACTCAGCCCCGGGCCCAGACTCGTGGAACTCTGTTTTCATTAAGAACTGCAAGAAACCCCTCTCGCGTGCCCTAAGTACACTATGGAGGAGGAGCTTGGACATGGGTGAAATTCCACAGTCACTTAAAACAACGGATATAGCCCCACTCCATAGACCAATAGCTCTGACGTCCCACATCATAAAAATCTTTGAAAGAGTGCTAAGAAGCAGGATTGCAAATCACCTGGATTCCCAAAATCTGCACAATCCAGGGCAACGTGGGTTCAGGGCAGGTCGCTCCTGCCTCTCACAACTACTGGATCACCATGATATGGCCTTGGATGCACTGGAAGAAAATCAGAATGCAGATGTAATATACGACTTTGCAAAAGCATTTGACAAATGCGATCATGGCGTAATAGCCCATAAAATACATGCTAAAGGAATAACTGGGAAAGTGGGGAGATGGATCTTCAACTTCCTAACAAATTGAACACAAAGAGTAGTGGTCAACAGAGTTAAATCGGAGGCTGCCATAGTGAAGAGTTCTGTTCCACAAGGCACAGTACTCGCCCCCATCTTATTCCTCATCCTCATATCAGACATAGACAGAGATATGCATCACAGCACCGTATCATCCTTTGCGGATGATACTAGGATCTGCATGAGGCTGTCATCTGCTGAAGACGCGGTTAACCTCCAAGAAGATATAAACAAAGTTTTCCAGTGGGCAACGGTTAACAATATGATGTTCAATGAGGACAAATTCCAACTACTCCGTTATGGAAAACTGGAGGAGATAATAACTAAAGCTGGCCATACAATAGAGCGGAAAAATAATGTAAGGGACCTGGGAGTAGTAACGTCTGAGGATCTCACTTTCAAGGATCACAACAGTGCCACGATCGCACGTGCAAAGAAAATGATAGGATGGATAATGAGAACGTTCAAAACGAGATATGCCAAGCTAATGATGATCCTTTTCAAATCACTTGTTCTCTCTAGGCTGGAATACTGCTGTACATTAACATCTCCATTCAAACAGGTGAAATCGCACCTTAACTACTGGGAACGCTTGGAAGCACTTGACTTGTACTTGTTGGAACGCAGGAGGGAGAGATATATCATAATCTACACTTGGAAAATCCTGGAAGGAATGGTCCCAAATCTGCACACAGAAATCCCTCCCTACGAAATTAAAAGACTTGGCAGGCGATGCAAAATGCCCCCAATAAAAAGTAGGGGCGCCATTGGTACACTAATGGAAAACACCGTAAGTGTCCGGGGCCCAAGACTGTTCAACAGCCTCCCATCAAGCATTAGGGGAATTGCCAATAAACCCCTGGCTGCCTTCAAGAGAGAGATGAACAGATACCTAAAGTCAGTGCCGGATCAGCCGGGCTGTGGCTCGTACGTTGGACTGCGTGCGGCCAGCAGTAACAGCCTAGTTGATCTGGCCCTGATCCATCGGGAGGCCTGGTCATGGACCGGGCCGCGGGGGCGTTGATCCCCGGAATAACCTCCAGGTAACATGCTCTGGATTATCGTCCACTACACATGCTCTAGATTATCGTCCACTACACATGCTCTGGATTATCGTCCACTACACATGCTCTAGATTATCGTCCACTACACATGCTCTGGATTATCGTCCACTACACATGCTCTGGGCTACGGAATCGTTAGGCCAATTAAATTTTTAACTACATTATTTAGTTATTTCAAATCCATACGTGTGTAGTTCAATGCTGTTTATTTTATTTAACTGTGAAAATCACTTCCCCGGGGCTGACTCTTGATCAACGCGGATGATGAAATCCAATTTTCCGGGCTTGTTTTGCACCACTCTCGAATATCCAATCGTTTATTTTAAACAAATATCATAAATACGGCTTATTTCGATACAAATAATTTATGATGCATTTTTTTTTTAATCATGACTTCTGGGAATTGAACTGGTGTGGGGTTCACCTGAGCCCCTCCTCGGTCTATATATTGACTTGGTGGATATGAGATCTGTACAGCCATCCCCTCCATATTCTCTCTCTCTCTCTCTCTCTCTCTCTTTCTCACTTCCTCTATCCTCCCTCCAAACCTTCGTATTCTTTCCCCTATCTTCCTTTCCCCCTCTTCCAATGTCTTCCACGCTCTCTCTCCACTCTCCCTCCACGCCCTCTATTCCTCCAGTCACCCTCCATGATCACAGTCCTTCTTCCATCATGCCTCCATGCTCTCTACTACCAATGGAAACTCCTATCCCCCTTCGCCCACCATCTACATCCTCGCTCTCCCACAATGTCCCTCACTCTCTCCACCTTCCTTCCTGTCCTCGACCCTCCATTATCGTCTTCCACTTCCTTTCATCCTCTCCACTCTTCCCACAAGAGGATCTCTTCATTCATAACCCTCAACAAACACTTCATTCCAAAACGCAAAACTCAATATCTCTCTGAGTGCAGTTTTCCCACAAGCAACAAAATGTTGCTATCTTTGTGTTAGTCTTCATTTAACACTTTCCACAGGAAAGATGTCTGTGTTACCACGACCAAATTGCTGTCTGCCCACTTCGAATTTGTTGCATCTGATGATGGGTACCTTGTGAGCTGAAACGTTGGGATGTTAAATCAATTAATGAAAATAATTAAAATGACTTTCCTTTTCCAAATTCCTCAGTGGATCCCTGGTGGAGATCATGTGAGTCATGGTACTTGACCTCTCTACCGATGAAAGGTTTTGTTCAGGAACCAAAAGTTCTAAAACTCTCTATCACACTCCAACAGAACGTTAAGTCACAAAAACTACTTGTCTCCACCCACTCTGATGTAACAGGCTCACAAGTCAGTTAGATGTTCAAGCCCCTAGCACTTCAAACCTCCTTTCTTCCTTCCCTCCAATCCTTCCAAGGGTGATCTCCACCCCTCCTTCCTTCTATATATCCTCTTTAAAAAAAGCCATACCACGGGTAGGGTTTGAACTAGCGGTTAGCGAGTCGTAAAACTCCAGACAGATGCATTAGCCACTGGACCAGCTGGCTACAGTAAAATTCATCCAACTAGGAAAATTTATATATCATAGGAAGGTTAGCATAGGCAACACTTTGACTACAAAGGAAAGTTTTTACAGATTCTCCTACCAGCGTCCCCGTGACTAACGCGTCGGTCTGGAGTTTTACGACTCACTAACCGCGAGTTCAATCCTCACCCATGGTATGGTTTGTTTGTAATCGTGACATTACGATTTAGTGAGCCATATCCCCTTAGTCAAAGTATGCTGCATTTTTTCTAATTGCCTCAAAAATTCCTCCACTGCTTCCTCACTTATAATTCTGTAAGCAGCACATCATCTAATTTTCAAGCTACAAGTTCTCTGCGTAATATTCACACCACACATCACCTGAAACACAACACCTTCATTGCCTCCAGCCTCCCACTAGCTGCTGTATTTAAAGCACGTTTTATAAATCCTGTGTTTCACACCCATATCATAGTACCACTATACTCTGGTACTATCATAGTACCACTATACTGTGGTTCTATCATAGTACCACTATACTGTGGTACTATCATAGTACCACTATACTCTGGTACTATCATAGTACCACTATACTCTGGTACTATCATAGTACCACTATACTCTGGTACTATCATAGTACCACTATACTCTGGTACTATCATAGTACCACTATACTCTGGTACTATCATAGTACCACTATACTCTGGTACTATCATAGTACCACTATACTCTGGTACTATCATAGTACCACTATACTCTGGTACTATCATAGTACCACTATACTCTGGTACTATCATCATCATATTATTATTATAATCAAGGGGGAAGCGCTAAACCCGGAGGATTATACAGCGCCTGGGGGGGGGGATGTGGAAGGCATTCAGGCTTAATTCGGGGAACTGGAGCACAGATCTAATTCCCTAAATCAAGAGCCCCTCACCAACATCAAGGAACCTTCCTTGAGGGGACTATGATCATAAAATATGTTTATTTTTTCTGTTATAATAATCTCACCTGCATTTCCTCCGTGAGCTATATTGATTTCCATGTTTGTAAATTACTTATTAATCTCCAATTATGTGTCATTTATTTAATATAAAAATGTCATTCTTTCTCCTATTAATAAGAGGAGAGAAATGAACTAGCAAGATTGGATCAATAGTTCACCACAAGTACATCTGATGTTGGTGAAGCAGAATACGAGAGGGTCCCTGGTACCACCCACCAGGAAACACTGAATTTCAGATACTTTTGTGAACTTAAACACTAAAGAAAGAACAGCAGTTATGGGGCACAAGAAACCAGACTTCAGAAGTAGAATCAAAGAAGGGATACGATAATTCCTGAATTTAATGCAATGATAAGGGGAACTGGAAAGAAATTCATTGATGTTACAGAGTACCCAGCAGAAATGGAAAATGTCAAAAAAATACATGCAGAGAGAGAAAAAGTACTTGAGCATAGAAAAACTACAGATAACGAAGGGCAGACAAGAATGCAACCTTAAGAAAGGCATGAAACGAATAAACAAAAGTGAGAAGAGAGGCAGCACTGCAGTTTGAAGAGGACATAGCAGCAAGTGCTGTTTAAACTGAAACAGTTTCGCAGTTACAATAGAAAAATGACAAACGACCAAGTTTTAAGACTGAATAAGAAAGGAGGAGACCTCACGAGAAGTGACACGGAAATCTGTGAGATATTGAACAAGGAATTTAAAGTTTTCAGTGAAAATTTGGATAATACCAGAAAATCAAGTAGGCTCTCTGGCTCTGTGGAAAACAGAGAGTCGAGGAGGTTCTCTGGAAACAGGAGTGTCAAGGAGGCTCTCTGGAAGCCATATATACAGTGTGATGAATCTGATCAAATCTGATTAATCATTTAATTCAACACAGACTTCCCTGTCAGGCTAACAATAATATTCAATATAGCCTAGGAATTTTCTTTAACACAAGCTAGCCAGAGTGAATTTTAAGAGCACAATGGGTTTTCCTAAGCTGTGTAATAAATCAAGCACCTATACATGTATGTATTCTTATAATAATTATATATTATATAACACTGCGCTAGCCAAGGATTCGAACCCATGTTGTACTGGCCTGCCTCATGGTAAGCAAGAACCACAATACCACTCGTTCTGTGTATGTGCGTGTGTGTATGTGTGTTTATGTATGTGTATGTGTGTGTATATGTGTGAGTGTGTGTGTGTGTGTGTGTGTGTGTGTGTGTGTGTGTGTGTGTGTGTGTGTGTGTGTGTGTGTGTGTGTGTGTGTGTGTGTGTGTGTGTGTGTGTGTGTCTTAATTTTCATCTTGTCGGTATTATATACCTTTCTTGCACAACTTGTCAGACACTGCAACATCATGAAATCATGGTTCAGAGGACATCTACATGACCTTCAAGGCTACTACAACTACTGCTACAACTAACCCATCCCTTTGGGTATGACCTACTCCCACTGGGGTATCCCGCCTACCAGTGACTATGCCCTCGCCTGCTACCCGCCCCTTGCCACCTGGCGATTAGTATATAAGCGCCAGCCTCCTTGTCTGTGCTCCAGAATCTTCACGACTACGGTGCTCTTCACACCAACTCCAAGGCCGAGGGACTGATTACCTCTTTTTTTTTTATATAGTTCTACTGTCTTCAAATTATGTCCAAGAATCTGTATTGATAAAACCACTGGATGGCGAAACGTCTACAATAAAGATACTCAGATGTTGCACATGTGTCTTAACCTTCAAAATATATTTAGTTGGATTAGGCTAAATGAAATTGCGTTTGTTATAATAAGGTTAGGTAAGTTTTCTAAGGTTCTTTTGGTACAAAATTATTAATTTCTACAATAACATAAATGAAAAAATATATCTTTAAACGTATAAGATAAAATTTTAGAAAAGCCTTAATTTTAAATGAGTTCTTGCAAACTAATTTCAAAATTCGCAATGAAGAAAAACATCACAGCTCCAGACATATATATATATATATATATATATATATATATATATATATATATATATATATATATATATATATATATATATATATATATATATATATAATGTCTGGAGCTGTGACGTTTTCCTTAATTGCGAATTTTAAAATCCGTCAGGAATCCATTTTCCTTTTGATGTGATGAAATTCTGTTGTGTTTCAATTAGGAGAAGCTTAATTGTTTTCCTCATGTGCGTGTCTTCTGTTAGGCGTAAACTTTTAGTTTTCTCTCAGTTTTTCTATCTTGGTGGTGTTTGAGGTGCTGGAGAGAGGCAGAGCTCTCTGGCCTGTAGTCAACTGACCTGTGTTCCTCAGTACTATTTTAAAAGTCACCTCCTCTGTCACATCTGCTAATGACTGGTTGAGGCCAGTAGGTGACTTGGACCTGCCTAGCATGGGCCAGTAGGCCTACTAGCCCAGTGGGCCTAACCCATGCTAATCTCCAGAGCGTCGCTGTGGCTTTCGTGACTTCTCACATTATCAAGGAACCATAGTTCCTTGATAATGTGAGAAGTCACGAAAGCGCTTGGAATTTCGCTATTCTTTCACAGTAGTTGTTATGTATATTCTGATATCTGTTTACTGTGATCTTATTGCATATATATATATATATATATATATATATATATATATATATATATATATATATATATATATATATATATATATATATATATATATGTATTGGTGGATAAAAGGTTGATGGGTAGGCTCCAGGATGTACACGTTTAAAGAGGGGCAACTGACATATCGGATCATTATTTAGTTGTAGCTACAGTTAGAGTAAGAGGTACATAGGAAAAGAGGAAAATGGCAACAACAAGTAAAAGGGAGGTGAGAGTGTATAAACTAAGGGAGGAGGAAGTTCGGGTGAGATATAAGCCACTGTTGGCAGAAAGGTGGGCTAGTGCAAGTATGAGTAGTGGAGGGGGGGTTGAAGAGGGTTGGAATAGTTTTAAAAACGCAGTATTAGAATGTGGGGTAGAAGTTTGTTGTTATAGGAGGGTGGGTGCAGAAGGAAAGAGGAGTGATTGGTGGAATAATGAAGTAAAGGGTGTGATAAAAGAGAAAAAGTTAGCATATGAAAGGTTTTTACAACGCTGAAGTGTTATAAGAAGAATAGAGTATATGGAGAGTAAAAGAAAGGTGAAGAGAGTGGTGAGAGAGTGCAAAAGGAGAGCAGATGACAGAGTGGTAGAGGCACTGTCAAGAAATTTTAATGAAAATAAGAAAAAATTTTTGGAGTTAAACAAGTTAAGAAAGCCTAGGGAACAAACGGATTTGTCCGTTAAAAACAGAGTAGGGGAGTTAATAGATGGGGAGATGGAGGTTTTGGGTAGATGGCGAGAATATTTTGAGGAACTTTTAATTGTCGACTAAGAAAGGGAGGTGGTAATTTCATGCACTGTACAGGGAGGTATACCATCTTTTAGGAGTGAAGAAGAGCAGGATGTGAGTGTGAGGGAGGTGCGTGAGGCATTACGTAGAATGAAATGGGGTAAAGCAGCTGGAACTGACGGGATCATGACAGAAATGTTAAAAGCAGGGAGGGGAGGGGCATAGTGTTGGAGTGGTTGGTATTTTTGTTTAATAAATGTATGAAAGAGGGGAAGGTACCTAGAGATTGGCGGAGAGCATGTATAGTCGCTTTATATAAAGTGAAGGGGAACAAGAGAGATTGTAAAAATTATAGAGGAATAAGTTTACTGAGTATACCAAGAAAAGCGTACGGTAGGGTTATAATTGAAAGAATTAGAGGTAAGACAGAATGTAGGATTGCGGATGAGCAAGGAGGTTTTAGAGTGGGTAGGGGATGTGTAGATCAAGTGTTTACATTAAAGTATACATGTGAGCAGCATTTAGAAAAAGGTAGGAAAGTTTTTATTGCATTTATGGATTTAGAAAAGGCATATGATAGAGTGGATAGGGGAGCAATGTGGCAGATGTTGCAAGTATATGGAATAGGTGGTAAGTTACTAAATGCTGTAAAGAGTTTTTATGAGTATAGTGAAGCTCAGGTTAGTGTGTGTAGAAGAGAGGAAGACTACTTCCCGGTAAAAGTAGGTCTTACACAGGGATGTGTAATGTCACCATGGTTGTTTAATATACAGATGGGGTTGTAAAAGAAGTAAATGCTAGGATTTTCGGGAGGGGTCGGATTAAATTATGGGGAATCAAATACAAAATGGAAATTGACACAGTTGCTTTTGCTGATGATACTGTGCTCATGGGAGATTCTAAAGAAAAATTGCAAAGTTTAGTGGACGAGTTTGGGAGTGTGTGTAAAGGTAGAAAGTTGAAAGTGAACATAGAAAATAGTAAGGTGATGAGGGTATCAAATGATTTAGATAAAGAAATATTGGATATCAAATTGTGGAGGAGGAGTATGGAAGAAGCGAATGTTTTCAGATACTTGGGAGTTGACGTGTTGGCGGATGGGTTTATGAAGGATGAGGTTAATCATAGAATTGATGAGGGAAAAATGGTGAATGGTGCATTGAGGTATATGTGGAGACAAAAAACATTATCTATGGAGGCAAAGAAGGGAGTGTATGAAAGTATAGTAGTACCAACACTCTTATATGGATGTGAAGCTTGGGTTGTAAATGCAGCAGCGAGGAGACGGTTGGAGGTAGTGGAGATGTCCTGTATAAGGGCAATGTGTGGTGTAAATATTATGCAGAAAATTCGGAGTGTGGATATTAGAAGGTGTGGAGTTAATAAAAGTATTATTCAGAGGGCTGAAGAAGGGTTGTTGAGGTGGTTTGGCCATATAGAGAGAATGGATCAAAATAGAATGACATGGAGAGCATTTAAATCTGTAGGGGAAGGAAGGCGGGGTAGGGGTCGTCCTCGAAAAGCTTGGAAGGACGGGGAAAGGGAGGCTTTGTGGGCGAGGGGCTTGGACTTCCAGCAGGCGTGCGTGAGCGTGTTCGATAGGAGTGAATGGAGACGAATGGTATTTGGGACCTGACGATCTGTTGGAGTGTGAGCAGGGTAATATTTAGTGAAGGAATTCAGGGAAACCCGTTATTTTTATATAACCGGACTTGAGTCCTGGAAATGGGAAGTACAATGCCTGCACTCTAAAGGAAGGGTTCGGGATGTTGGCAGTTTGGAGGTATATGATGTGTATCTTTATACGTATATACTTCAATACTGTTGTATTCTGAGCACCTCTGCAAAAACAGTGATTATGTATGAGTGAGGTGAAAGAGTTGAATGATGAAAGTATTTTCTTTTGGGAGGTTTTCTTTCTTTTTGGGTCACCCTGCCTCGGTGGGAGACGGCCGACTTGTTAAAATATATATATATATATATATATATATATATATATATATATATATATATATATATATATATATATATATATATATCAAACACTGATCTCTGGCTGAAGGAGACTCGAACCTACGAACCTTAGGACAAGGTACGCAGTGCTTTACCTTTACCAATCTACCCACACTGGACAATACCTTGGCGTGTAGCTTGCGCTACACGTTTGATCCATGGCAGCCAGTTTTCAGGGAGCAGACTTACAGCTTTTCATCTCATCCCCTGCATGCATCAGCCTTACTAGAGATTTTAACAATGCAAGGAATTCGCGAGAGCAGGCGAAATATATTATATATATATATATATATATATATATATATATATATATATATATATATATATATATATATATAACCTTGGTCCTGGCGGAAAGATGCCTTACCTGGTATCAGTGAGACGCGCAGCATACACGAGATTTCTACAACCTCTCTGTACGTACATACAAGCTATGTACATAAATATTTTTAACATATTTATGAAGGTATGGCTGCAAAACATCTGCTCTACTTAATAATCAAACACTAGATCAATTAATGATATTTACAAACTTATTTGAAAGTTTAAAACAGTATTGACTTTGCTGCGCTGCAACAAGCATAATGCATATTATATGATGTTCTTGGACTTTTAAATGATCCAATTTCCACGTTGCCTTAAATAGCCTAGAGTAGATGAACACAACATTGTGGAACAATAGCTAACACCATGACCAACACCAACATAAAACAGCAACAGCGACGCTAAGGTGGACATACAAGGTTCCAATGCCACAACAAATTCCCAATTACAATGCTGGTAAGTGTAATAACCATGTGACCCGACAGTGACAGCGCACGGATAACCACCATATGGAATATCTAGAACATATGTGCACAGCTCTGAGCAGCCAGGTACCGTAACAAGTACATCATTTAACCAACTACGACAAAGCTAAGCACATCCTACATAAAATCCTTGTGAGGAACAACGCATAAGAGCACAAGTTCACATTTTCAATCACCACCAGATGTGTGTGAGGATATACAACGTCATGATAGATCACTCAGATGTAAACAGCTTGGAGTTGACAGCAGCAACAGCAGTGTGTAAACCCTGAAAATGCTGTTCTAGATGAGAGAAATACAGCAGAAGCATCATTCACACACACAACAAAAAAAGTACAGGTAAACAGTATCTTACATAATGACGCACAGGCATAACACAGGTGAAAACGACGTACCAACTACTGGGCTCCAGCCGATCTGGAAGAGTGTGGGAAATTCTAGAATGCAAGATACATCTTGTTGACTCACGAAATCGTAATGACACGATTGCAAACAAACCATACCCCGGCTGGGATTGAACCCGCGGTCAGAGAGTCTCAAAACTCCAGCCCGTCGCGTTAGCCACTAGACCAGCTAGCCACAATAAGATTCGTCCAACTAGGTATATTTCTACACCATAGTTGGACGAATCTTATTGTGGTTAGCTGGTCTAGTGGCTAACGCGACGGGCTGGAGTTTTGAGACTCTCTGACCACGGGTTCCATCCCAGCCGGGGTATGGTTTGTTTACATCTTGTTGAGCAGGAGTACCCGGGCAGCTGGCATGTCATGCACACATCTCACTCTACTAAACAACTGTGCAGTCTTAAATATGGTATTTCTATTTTTCTACACAGGGTTTTACAAGGTTAGGTTAAGGGTTCCTAACTTTATTTACAAGCTAAGAGCCGTTACCTAAATCAGCTCATTTAAAAGCCTTTTCTTGTTAGGAGATAAACAGATAAGGAACAGGATGAAGTTGGAGCCATCTGTGGGTCAAGAATTACATTTTGTCAACTTACTTTAATTCGTTGATATCATATTACTGTAATTACATGTTCCAGACACGACTCATCCTTGGAATAAATGACCTCAGAGAAAACGATGTTATTCCTACAGACAATAACAATGACAAATTTTATTTTAATGTACTAGGTCAATCTCCCTATTGTGTGGAAGAAAAAATTGAAGTAAAAATCCTAAAAATAAAGATTGAAATAATGACATAGAGTAATGTTCATTGTAACTTGTAATTCATCTGAACCAATGTTCGTCTTGCTTTCCATATCAACATTTAATTTATTTGCAGTGATTTGACTGTTTAACAGAAAAATGTCTGAGTGTTCGTATGTCACTTCCTAGGCCTATAACAGATGGTGAGGAGAGTATGAGGGGAGGATTGTGAGGAGAGTGTGAGTGAGGGAAGGATGATGAGAGTGTAAGGGAAGGATGGTGAGAAGAATGAGGGAAAGATGGTGAGGAGAGTAAAGGAAAGATGGTGAGGAGGGTGTGAGTGGAGGATGGTGAAGAGAGTGTGAGGGGAGGATGGTGAGGAGAGAGTGATGGAAGGAGGGTGAGGGTAGTGAGGGGAGGGTGTGAGTGAAGGAAGAGTGAGAGTGAGGGTAGCGTGGTGGTGGGACTGACAAGATTCAGTCAGTTGGCTGGCTTTATGGCCGGCTGACTGGCTTAGTTGGCTAGTTAGTCGGCTGGTTAGCTGGCCAGCTGGGTGGCTGCTGGCTGGCCGGCTACCTAGTCGGATGGCTGGCTGGGTGCCCAGGTGGGTGGGTGGTTGGGTGGCGGGCTGGATGGCCGTCAGGGTAGCTAGATGGCTGACTGGCTGGTCAGGTAGCTAGCTGACTGGGTTTCTGGCCGGCAGGTTGGCTGGGTGGCCGGCTGGCTGGCTGGCCAGTTGGTTGGCTGGCTGGCTGGCTGGCTGTTAGGCTGGCTGGCTGCCTGGGTAGCTGGCTGGCTCACCGGGTGACTGGCTGACTGGCTGGCAGGGTGCCTGGCTAGTTAGCCGGCTGGGTAGCTGGCCGGCTAACTGGCCGGCTAAGTCGCTGGGTAGCTGGCCGGCTAGCTGGCTGGGTGGCTGGGTGGCTGGCTCACTGCCCGGCTGATTGGCAGGCTGGTTGGCCGGCTGGCTGGTTAACCACTTGGCTGGCTTGCCGGGTGACTGGCTAACTTGCCGGCTGGCCGGGTGGCTGGCTGGCCAGGTGGCTGGTTGGCTGGCTGGCATGTTGGCTGGCTGGTTGGTTGGCTGGCTGGCTGGTTGGTTGGTTGGTTGGTTGGTTGGCCAGCTGTAATGGTCGGCTAGCCGGCTGGCTGGCTGGCTGGCCGGCCGGCTGGCTGGCCGGCTGGCTGGCTGGCTGGCTGGCTGGCTGGCTGGCTGGCCGGCTGGCTGGCTGGCTGGCTGCCCGGCTGGCTGCCCGGCTGGCTGCTCGGCTGGCTGGCTGCCCGGCTGGATGGCTGCCCGGCTGGATGGCTGCCCGGCTGGATGGCTGGCTGCCCGGCTGGCTGGCTGGCTGGCTGGCCGGCTGGCTGGCTGGCTGGCTGGCTGGCTGGCTGGCTGGCTGGCTGGTTGGCCGGCCGGCTGGCTGGCTGGCTGGCTGGCTGGCTGGCTGGCTGGCCGGCTGGTTGGCCGGCTGGCTGGCTGGCTGGCTGGCTGGCTGGCTGGCTGGCCGGCTGGCTGGCCGGCTGGTTGGCCGGCTGGCTGGCTGGCCGGCTGGCTGGCCGGCTGGCTGGCTGGCTGGCTGGCTGGCTGGCTGGCTGGCCGGCTGGTTGGCCGGCTGGCTGGCTGGCTGGCTGGCTGGCTGGCTGGCTGGTTCCTTCTGGGTCAGATATGACGATTTACAACAATAATAAATTCAAGAATCAATACTTCACGACGTGTGGAAGTTGGCACAGTGTCACCAGTGTCACCAGTGTCACTAGTGCCAACATTGTCTCCAGTGTCACCAGTGTCACCAGTGTCACTAGTGCCAACATTGTCTCCAGTGTCACCAGTGTCACCAGTGCCAACATTGTCTCCAGTGTCACCAGTGTCACCAGTGTCACTAGTGCCAACATTGTCTCCAGTGTCAGTGTCACCAGTGTCACTAGTGCCAACATTGTCTCCAGTGTCACCATTGTCACCAGTGTCACCAGTGTCACCAGTGTCACCAGTGTCACTAGTGCCAACATTGTCTCCAGTGTCACCATTGTCACCAGTGTCACTAGTGTCACCATTGTCACCAGTGTCACTAGTGTCATCATTGTCACCAGTGTCCTAGCGTCCCAAGTGTAAGCAGTATCACCAGTGTCACTAATTTCGAAAGAATAACCAGTGTCACCAGTGACCATTGTCACTAGTGTCAGTGTCACCATTGTCATTAGTGTCACAAGTGTAACCAGTATCACCATTGTCACCAGTGTCAGTGTCACAAGTGTCACCAGTATTAGTGTCACCAGTTTCACTAGTATCACAAGAGTCAATGTCACCAGTATTACTAGTATCACCAGTGTCATTAGCATCACTAGCGTCACTAGTTTCACCGGTGTCACAAGTATCACCAGTGTCACTAGTATCACCCGTCACTAGTAGCGCCAGTGTCACTAGCATCACCAGTGTCACTAGTATTACCAGTACCACTAGCATCACCAGTGTCACTAGTATTACCAGTACCACTAGCATCACCAGTGTCACTTGTATCACCAGTGTCACTAGCATCACCATTATCAATAGTACCAGTGTCACCAGTGTCACTAGTACCAGTGTCACTAGCATCACCAGTGTCACTAGTACCATTGTCACTAGCATCACCAGTGTCACTAGCATCACCAGTGTCACAAGTACCAGTGTCACTAGCATCACCAGCGTCACTAGTACCCGTGTCACTAGCATCACCAGTGTCACTAGTACCAGTGTCACTAGCATCACCAGTGTCACTAGTACCAGTGTCACTAGTACCAGTGTCACCAGCATCACCAGTGTCACTAGTACCAGTGTCGCTAGCATCACCAGTGTCACTAGTACCAGTGTCATTAGCATCACCAGTGTCACTAGTACCAGTGTCACTAGCATCACCAATGTCGCTAGTACCAGTGTCACAAGTACCAGTGTCACTAGCATCACCAGCGTCACTAGTACCCGTGTCACTAGCATCACCAGTGTCACTAGTATCAGTGTCACTAGCATCACCAGTATCACTACTACCAGTGTCACTAGCATCACCAGTGTCACCAGCATCACCAGTGTCACTAGCATCACCAGTGTCACTAGTATCAGTGTCACTAGCATCACCAGTGTCACTAGCACCACCAGTGTCACTAGTACCAGTGTCAATAGCATTACCAGTGTCACTAGTATCAGTGTCACTAGCATTACCAGTGTCACTAGTACCAGTGTCACTAGCATCACCAGTGTCACTAGTACCAGTGTCACTAGCATCACCAGTGTCACAAGTACCAGTGTCACTAGCATCACCAGTGTCACTAGTACCAGTGTCTCTAGCATCACCAGTGTCACTAGTACCAGTGTCACTAGCATCACCAGTGTCACTAGTACCAGTGTCAATAGCATCACCAGTGTCACTAGTATCAGTGTCACTAGCATTACCAGTGTCACTAGCATTACCAGTGTCACTAGTACCAGTGTCACTAGCATCACCAGTGTCACTAGTACCAGTGTCACTAGCATCACCAGTGTCACTAGTACCAGTGTCTCTAGCATCACCACTGTCACTAGTACCAGTGTCACTAGCATCACCAGTGTCACTAGTACCAGTGTCACTAGCACCAGTGTCACTAGCATCACCAGTTTCACTAGTACCAGTGTCACTAGCATCACCAGTGTCACTAGCATCACCAGTGTCACTAGTACCAGTGTCACTAGCATCACCAGTGTCACTAGTACCAGTGTCACTAGCACCAGTGTCACTAGCATCACCAGTTTCACTAGTACCAGTGTCACTAGCATCACCAGTGTCACTAGTACCAGTGTCACTAGCATCACCAATGTCATTAGTACCAGTGTCACTAGCACCAGTGTCACTAGCATCACCAGTGTCACTAGTACCAGTGTCACTAGCATCACCAGTGTCACTAGCATCACCAGTGTCACTAGTATCAGTGTCACTAGCATCACCAGTGTCACTAGTATCAGTGTCACTAGCATCACCAGTGTCACTAGTATCAGTGTCACAAGCATCACCAGTGTCACTAGTACCAGTGTCACTAGCATCACCAGTGTCACTAGTATCAGTGTCACTAGCATCACCAGTGTCACTAGTATCAGTGTCACTATCACCAGAGTCACTAGCATCACCAGTGTCACTAGCATCACCAGTGTCACTAGTACCAGTGTCATTGGCATCACCAGTGTCACTAGTACCAGTGTCACTAGCATCACCAGTGTCACTAGTATCAGTGTCACTAGCATCACCAGTGTCACTAGTATCAGTGTCACTAGTATCACCAGTGTCACTAGTGCCAGTGTAATTAGCATCACCAGTGTCACTAGTATCAGTGTCACTAGCATCACCAGTGTCACTAGTATCAGTGTCACTAGCATCACCAGTGTCACTAGTATCAGTGTCACTAGCATCACCAGTGTCACTAGTATCAGTGTCACTAGCATCACCAGTGTCACTAGTATCAGTGTCACTAGCATCACCAGTGTCACTAGTACCAGTGTCACTAGCATCACCAGTGTCCCTAGTGTCAGTGTCACTAGCATCACCAGTGTCACTAGTACCAGTGTGAATAGCATCACCAGTGTCACTAGTATCAGTGTTACTAGCATCACCAGTGTCACAAGTATCAGTGTCACTAGCATCACCAGTGTCACAAGTATCAGTGTCACTAGCATCACCAGTGTCACTAGCATCACCAATGTCACTAGCATCACCAGTGTCACTAGTACCAGTGTCAATAGCATCACCAGTGTCACTAGTATCAGTGTCACTAGCATCACCAGTGTCACTAGCATCGCCAGTGTCACTAGTACCAGTGTCAATAGCATCACCAGTGTCACAAGTATCAGTGTCACTAGCATCACCAGTGTCAATAGTATCAGTGTCACTAGCATCACCAGTGTCACTAGCATCACCAGTGTCACTAGTACCAGTGTCAATAGCATCACCAGTGTCACTAGTATCAGTGTCACTAGCATCACCAGTGTCACTAGCATCACCAGTGTCACTAGTACCAGTGTCAATAGCATCACCAGTGTCACAAGTATCAGTGTCACTAGCATCACCAGTGTCAATAGTATCAGTGTCACTAGCATCACCAGTGTTACTAGTACCAGTGTCAATAGCATCACCAGTGTCACAAGTATCAGTGTCACTAGCATCACCAGTGTCACTAGTACCAGTGTCACTAGCATCACCAGCGTCACTAGTACCCGTGTCACTAGCATCACCAGTGTCACTAGTACCCGTGTCACTAGCATCACCAGTGTCACTAGTACCAGTGTCACTAGCATCACCAGTGTCACTAGTACCAGTGTCACTAGCATCACCAGTGTCACTAGTACCAGTGTCACTAGTACCAGTGTCACTAGCATCACCAGTGTCACTAGTACCAATGTCACTAGCATCACCAGTGTCACTAGTACCAGTGTCACTAGCATCACCAGTGTCACTAGTACCAGTGTCACTAGCATTACCAGTGTCACTAGTACCAGTGTCACTAGTACCAGTGTCACTAGCATCACCAGTGTCACTAGTACCAGTGTCACTAGCATCACCAGTGTCACTAGTACCAGTGTCAATAACATCACCAGTGTCACTAGTATCAGTGTCACTAGCATCACCAGTGTCACTAGTACCAGTGTCACTAGCATCACCAGTGTCACTAGTACCAGTGTCACTAGCATCACCAGTGTCTCTAGTACCAGTGTCACTAGCATCACCAGTGTCACTAGTACCAGTGTCAATAGCATCACCAGTGTCACTAGTATCAGCGTCACTAGCATCACCAGTGTCACTAGTACCAGTGTCACTAGCATCACCAGTGTCACTAGTACCAGTGTCACTAGCATCACCAGTGTCACTAGTACCAGTGTCACTAGTATCAGTGTCACTAGCATCACCAGTGTCACTAGTACCAGTGTCACTAGCATCACCAGTGTCACTAGTACCAGTGTCACTAGTACCAGTGTCACTAGCATCACCAGTGTCACTAGTACCAGTGTCACTAGCATCACCAGTGTCAATAGTACCAGTGTCACTAGCATCACCAGTGTCACTAGTTCCAGTGTCAATAGCATCACCAGTGTCACTAGTATCAGTGTCACTAGCATCACCAGTGTCACTAGTACCAGTGTCACTAGCATCACCAGTGTCACTAGTACCAGTGTCACTAGCATCACCAGTGTCACTAGTACCAGTGTCACTAGCTTCACCAGTGTCACTAGTACCAGTGTCACTAGCATCACCAGTGTCACTAGTACCAGTGTCACTAGCATCACCAGTGTCACTAGTACCAGTGTCACTAGTACCAGTGTCACTAGCATCACCAGTGTCACTAGTACCAGTGTCACTAGCATCACCAGTGTCACTAGTACCAGTGTCACTAGCATCACCAGTGTCACTAGTACCAGTGTCACTAGCATCACCAGTGTCACTAGTACCAGTGTCACTAGCATCACCAGTGTCACTAGTACCAGTGTCACTAGCATCACCAGTGTCACTAGTACCAGTGTCACTAGCATCACCAGTGTCACTAGTACCAGTGTCACTAGCATCACCAGTGTCACTAGTACCAGTGTCACTAGTACCAGTGTCACTAGCATCACCAGTGTCACTAGTACCAGTGTCACTAGCATCACCAGTGTCACTAGTACCAGTGTCACTAGCATCACCAGTGTCACTAGTACCAGTGTCACTAGCATCACCAGTGTCACTAGTACCAGTGTCACTAGCATCACCAGTGTCACTAGTACCAGTGTCACTAGCATCACCAGTGTCACTAGTACCAGTGTCACTAGCATCACCAGTGTCACTAGTACCAGTGTCACTACCATCACCAGTGTCACTAGTACCAGTGTCACTAGCATCACCAGTGTCACTAGTACCAGTGTCACTAGCATCACCAGTGTCACTAGTACCAGTGTCACTAGCATCACCAGTGTCACTAGTACCAGTGTCACTAGCATCACCAGTGTCACTAGTACCAGTGTCACTACCATCACCAGTGTCACTAGTACCAGTGTCACTAGCATCACCAGTGTCACTAGTACCAGTGTCACTAGCATCACCAGTGTCACTAGTACAGGGGTCGGCCAACTTTTTTAGGTATTACCCCAAAACAAATATATATACAGCGTAATTCCCCACTAGACTTGAAAATCCACAGAATCCGAAAAGAACACAAGGAACATTCAGATTCAAAATAGTTTATTGAATCCATTTGTATGGAGAAAAGTTATACAAACTAAAGAGTATGTATTATACCCGATACAGAAACTTTAAAAATAAAACCCAGAATTAACGATATAATAAAATGAAAAATAACCTTCATGAAATTAAAAAAATTAACAAATTTAATAAAAATCTCATTATAGAACTAACATTTTCACTTAAGGTTCTGGAGCAATGATGATGTTTTATTTTTGATACATCAACATTAGGGCTTTTTGATGTCGGAGCAATTTGGACACTGTTTTCGGAGTTCAACCGATTTTTGGACTTTATTTTCAAGTTAATGAGAGTAGAAAATCCTTGTTTGCAAAGAAACGTAGTTGCAAATGGCAGCAGTAATTCTATTGCTTCCTTGTGTGCAATATTGCATTGTACACTACTGATTGTTATGACAAATCACAAAACACTTAGTCATCGAAAATCTTAAAACTACTAACATAAACAATGAACTTCTATTGACCGCAAGCAGAGACAATTATTGATAGCGAGATAGGACGCTAGGACAAAAGTTAGGTGATGGTGTGTCAACAATGGGAGGTGCGGTTGTCGTGGCAGTTCCCGAGTCATTGCTGACACTCACGGTGTTGCCAGCTGCTGCAGTCCTTACACGTTTTATGTCACTGCCAACTTAAGAAATGGTCCCTACAAATTAGACTTTTAATTTTATTGAGGAACTTCAAATTATTTGTTTGAAAAAATATAAATTTCGTGATTTGCTTCGTTTATTAAACAATAAATCTCTATGAACTTTTATATGCTTATTGAGCCTTCGTTACCCCCGAGATTTTAATTTTTACCCCATTTGGGGTAATTTACCCCAGTTCTCCGACCACAGCACTAATGCCACCAGTGTCACCAGTGTCACTGTCGCCAGTGTAACCAGTGTCAGTATCACCAGTGTAACCAGTGTCAGTATCATCAGTGCCAGTATCACCAGTGTCAATATCACCAGTGTCAGCATCACCAGTGTAACCAGTGTCAGTATCACCAATGTCACCAATTACAACGTCAGGGAAAGAGTACCATAAATATTCTGTGTATATATTCTCTTTTTACATAATTTTAAATTTCTGATGTTTTCATTAACAGCTAAAATAAACATTTCATATTTATATTATTTGACTTACATTGTTAGGTTATGTATGTAGATATTGTGCTGCTGCTGGAGTTTTGATTGGCTGCCAATGGTGCTAACCACCTGCCTGCTTGTTAGGTGGCTCATGCGAGGCTCATGCTGGTACCCAACCTGACCTTGGACCTGCAGGTCCTGCTACTCTCTCTCGCTGCTCTTCCTTGAGGAAACAATCTGTCTCCTGCTCTATCTGGGAGAATGTTATTCTCCTTAGCTCGTGTTATTTAGACTCTGTTTTTAGTAATGTCTCCGATGGTGATACTAGGACATACATGTCGTAACTCTGTGCAGCTCTGTTCACAGGGCATTATTTAGACTTGGTGATATTTGACGTTTTCAGAGGTTGTGTTGTAAGACACTGTCAGTATCTCTGGTTCCGAGTTCACCTCTCGACTTACACTTGTTCTGGCATCTACGCACTGTCATGGTCGGGGAAATTCGAATTGCTGGACTCAGTTTCAGTAACATGGGAATTTTATGCTTTTTGTGTGGGATCCGTTGAAGGTCCACAGTTAGATTCGTTTTGCTCTCCTTGATTCCTTACCTGATGCTGTGCTGTTCTCTGCTTTATTATTGCTGTTTGGCAAATGGGTTGTCATAGTGTTCAAACCAGCTATTTAATTGCCTTGATGAGAACTCAGCTTATTGAGGGGCTTGGTGTTGTCAGTCACTTCCTAAGTCGATTCGAGTCTTAGTGAATCATACCGAGTATTACCGAGCAAACTCTCTCTCTCTCTCTCACACACACACACATATATATACACTCACATACTTGTATTACTCTTGTATTAATGAATCTCGTAGCAACGTAGTTTAAGGTGCATGTTAAGAATACTGAAGTGTACAGAATATTTAAAGTGCACATAAAACTATGTAATTATATGTACTGAATAATTATGATATACAAATATACCAGGTTATACTCCAAGAGTTGTGTAGGAGCTTATCTCCTTAATTATTCAAATTACATTAATTGTAACTATTACCATCTAGACACCTTTTGTTATTAAAGATCTCAATTTTCATTTCATTGGTTTATATTCATCCAGTTGCAACTGGACTAGAATATTCTCTGACAGACTGTTACAAAACCAGAAACTGGTTACATGCTGGAAGGGGATCAATAAGCTGACCTAGTATTCCCTGGAGATGTCTTCGCTAAGTAGCTGTAGCACTTTGTAAAATCAGTGTCAGTGTCACCAGTATCAGTAATATCATCACTGCCAGGTGACACTAGATGTCGTGTCACTAGTATCACCAGTGTTATCATTGCCAGGTGACACTAGATGTCGTGTCACTAGTCACCAGTGTTATCATTGCCAGGTGACACTAGATGTCGTGTCACTAGTATCACCAGTGTTATCATTGCCAGGTGACACTGGATGTAGTGCCACCAGTGCCAAGTGACATTGGACCATCATTAATCATATCAGAGACTGGATGACACAGAGCTCACTGGAAGAACCATCATCTCACAACTAAAAAAAAAAATAATGATTTCGACTCCAGGGCGTCCCCTCTTCATCTAGCAATATATAGGTAACTAAAAATTAGTCAACTACTATTGCCTGCATGATAAACCCTGACGGAACACACTGCTAGATTTCTTTTATTATCCTAGGTTAATAATTATCCTGGGTTTATATTCATCCGGGGCTAAGTAATCATCCAGGGTTAATAATCACCCAGAGTTAATAATCCTTCAGGGTTAATGGTCCGAAGATAGCTGATGTAAATTACGGAACAGGTGAGGTTAGAACCCATGGAAAGTGAGTCCCGAAACTCAATGGTCATTGATTCAGACCCCACTTGATTTGTTTGTAATCGTGTGATTACCTCTGTGTACTGAGCCCCATTATAATCTAAATCTCACACGAGACGCTCCACAACCTCTACACTGCTGCATCATTTATAGACTGTTTTATTCCTATGCAAAGGCGTCACTACCACGATACTGTACCTTCATTTTCATCTTTTTTTTTTCCTTTCACTGACGAACTTCAATTTTATTTCGTGGATCTATCAACTTTTTAAATTTAGTCTTCAATCTGACCAATCCGCGATATTACAACATTGAATTTGTAAACACATTCGTATATTCACTCGAAACTCATCAACCACCGGCAACTTCTCTTACAAATCTCTCAATAACACTATTACCAACAATCAATTACGACCGCTGCTAATTTATATAATAATCCATTTTTCAAAATCCTTCTCTTCCCTACTCCTAATTCACGGATCTTAATAGAATGTCTAGGAAGACACTGAACATTCACTGAGGTAGCAGACAACCTTGTCTAAGAGTTGTTTAGAAACCCATGTACAGTCTAATCTGTGCCTCTCTCACTCTTAACAGATTTTAGCCAATTGACTCTTCGTATTTAATATTTAACAGATTACATAAATGCAACAAATTGTTCAACTCCGTTACTTATGTAAGGTACTCAAGTACCATACACGAGTGCCTACGTCTTCTGTTCATTCTAAATTTACTTTGTTCTTCGACTGTTGTATTTTATGCTTTATTAATCAATCACAAATGGATAATTAAATTGTGCTATTTATATTCATATAAAGAATCCATAAATATTCTATGAAAATCTCTGAGTACTTTATCATCTTTCCTTCACAAACTGAAAAATTGTGTCCCCTTTCTAATATATCATCTTACTTTGAGTATTTTGTGTTTAATTCTTACTTTCTTTAATTTACACATAAGTTACTTACTTCTTTATTTACTTTAACCTCACTTTCTCTTTCTCGTCATCTACTTTCAAGAATTTGCCCCCTTATCAAGCAACTTGCTACTTTCGTATCAATTTTTTTTCTTATTTTCTCATATCTAACCTTCTTTCTATAGCGCATTCTAAGCCCCAACTAAATTAGTGGACAACGCCTCATTTCCTCTTCGTCATTCCACCAATCTCATCTCATCTCTCTAGCATCCACTCTCCTGTAATCACAAAGCTCTTGAACTACCTTCTTAAATTCTCACTTCAACATTTTAACCTCATCAGTTTCTCTTACTTTAGGTAGTTTTTTATATACAACATTTACTCATATCTCTCGTTACCCATCCATGTATGTAGTAGGTTCGACGGTCTCGTCCCGGCCGGGACCTTTCCAGGTGGTGACCCGGCGCCATTATCCATCATTTCCTTTAATTCATTCGTTTTCCCACCTCTGTTACCAGCTGTACCATCCTCTTTTTTTTTCATCTATCTTTCTCTCAGTCTACATTGTTGATATATCGTAATCAGACATGTCAGCTGTTTCTCAAAAAAACAACTACGTCTTAGACTGCTGGCTAATCTCTTTACTCGTCGTCACACCATGTATAATTATTCATCATTATGTATAAAAGGGACATTTTTATTATTACCAGACCCGTAAAAATAAGGGCGAGGATGGCTAAGGATTGGGGGAGGGGAAAGAGAGGCAGATTTGCGGACAATTATTATTATAATCAAAAAGAAGCGCTAAGCCATTTTGCGGACAAATAACCTCAGACTCTGCAGATTCAGGAGAAACTGAAAAAAAAAATTAGATACCAATTCTGTGAAGGAATAACTTTATTTTTGTAATAAAGTTGGTAGAATTACCGGCAATAAGTAAAGTAAAAGGACACAAGTGCAACTAATGTGACATTTTATTGTGGCAACGTTTCGCTCTCCAGGAGCTTTGTCAAGCCGTTATAAACAGTACATGGACACAGAGGGTATATATAGGCTCAGAGTGAGGTGCAATACTAGTGGTAGTAGTAGTAGTGATAGTAGTAGTAGTAGTAGTAGTAGTAGTAGTAGTAGTAGTAGTAGTAGTAGTAGTAATAGTAGTAGTAGTAGTAATACAATATGTTAGAACAATTAACTTGCACATGAGTAAAGGATATAAAAGCTATTACTTGGGAAACATAAAAATTGGTTAGACAAATATTTCTATTGGAGGCTGGATAGAGAAGGCCTGTTTCAATGTTCATTCTCTCTGTGCTTGTGTAGTATTAACAGGAGAGACTATGTGATGGCAGGTTTACTGTTTTCAGGCGGATTCTTGCTAAGACTTCAGAGATGGTGAAGCTGCCTTTGTTTTGTTTAATTGTATTAGAAACAGCTATTAGTAAAGATTCAAGGCACTTGCGTCTGCGGAAATTAGTTCCTTTGATCACTAGTTGGGCGTCCCAGAACTTCATGAGATGACTGGTGGAATTTCGATGTTGTACACAGGCGTTGTTCAAGTTATCGTTCCTACATGCGTAAATGTGTTCATTGAGGCGAGTGTCGAGGTTTCTTACTGTTTCACCTACATAAATCTGATCCTAGAACCTATCGCCCCATCAGCCTCCTCGAAACTTTAGGAAAACTCTGAAAAACTCATCAACCATCGCATTCGCAGATACCTAGAACACAATTATCTACTTTCTGATGACTAGTTTGCTTCAGAACACACAGATCTACACAGGATGCCATTAACATCATTCTCAACTACATCCACATAAACACAAAACAAAGAAACAAGACAGCCCTGGTTGCAAAAGACGTTGAAAAAGCTTTTGACACTGGCACGAAGGGCTCAAGTACAAACTCTGCACTAACTTTAACCTGCCTCTCACTACTCTTAAATTTCTCTGCAACTTCCTAGACGGCCGTACCATGAGAATCAAATTCCAAGGCTGTTCCTCTAACTACTTCACACTAAATGCTGGAGTACCCCAGGGATCTGTCCTCTCCCCTACCCTCTACATTTTATACACTAACGACATTCCAAAACCTGTATACCACAACTCCATCACACTAGCCTATGCAGACGACATTACACAACTTATCACTCATGCCAATATAGATACACTCGCACACAAAACACAAAATGAGGTCGACAGGATAGCCATCTGGGTACAAAAATGGTTGATCAAAACCATTGCAGCTAAATCCAGCATTACATATTTTAACTACAGGAAACGTGATCCTCCATTACCTGTCGAGCTCAGAACAGCTGACACCCGCACTTACATCCCCATCACACAATCTGTCACTGTCCTTGGCGTTAATCTTGACTACCTTCTTCGTTTACACGGACACATTCACTCAAAGCATGCAATAGCTAGTAAGGCCCCTGCGGCCTCTACAAGCTGAAACATGCCTCTCAACGCACCAAACTACACCTCTACAAGTCCTTAAAACGTCCTCTGATAACTTACTCTCCTCTAGCCCTCTCTTTTGCAGCAAAAACAAACTTACTTAAACTGCAGCGTGTCCAGAACAAGGCGCTGCGCTGGGTGCTTGATGTTAGATGGGAGGACTTCACCACAAGCGAGTCTCTCCATGCCCAATTAGACATCCCTGCGCTGAATCTGTACTGGAAGACGCTCAGTGACAGATAGACAAACTTGAGACACGACATGACTGCTGGACCTCTCTACTTGAAGACATTCGCAGACCCACAAACCAACACAACCTTTTCTACTCCTCGCATGATCCTGCTCCTAACCCTATTTACAAATAACCTTGGATTCGCTGACAGGTACCTTCTCTGACAGGTACCATTCTCTGACCCACGTTCGCCTTAGCTTTTGGGTTAAGACATGGCTCAGTTCTACACTACTCTCTAGCGCTAAACGTCGCATGTCCCTTCCTCCCCGCTTACCCCACCGGAGTCCCAACAGAAGAGCCTGAATTTCTCTTCTCAATATCTGTCCCACGATCGCCTTCGCTGCTGGGTTAAGCCCTGGCTCTATTTCTACGACTAAGAACACTCCTCTCCAGCGCTATTCTTCGTCTGTCCCGTCTTCCTCGCTCATCCCATTTGGGATCTTACCTGAACTTGTTCGTTCGTTCATTGATCTTCAGATAGTTCCTGACTATGGAACTAAACTTCTCTAGGCTGAGGGAATGACAACCTCAAATCTACGACTTCAAGGGTGATGGACTGATTACATCGTTTTCGCATCTCTACTGTTCCTGCCTACTTTCTGTATTCGACTGAAGAAGCCTACTGTGTAGGCGAAGCGTTTCGGAATAAAGTTGCCTAACTGTTGCCTATGTGTCTTACCTACCAACCTGTCGGTATTGTATACCATTTTGATATTCATATTGCTCAGTGCTGACGGCCCCGTTCAAAGCAGAAGAAATATCAGAGCTGAAACAAATATAGAGATCATTTAAGGCTCACATTGAGCCGTAAATGATCTGTGGGGACGCCTTCAAGTCTTGAACATGTACTCAATGGAACGGAGGAGAGAGATATACGTGATAATATATACCTGGAAAGTACTCGAGGGCTTGGTCCCAAATCTGCACACTGCCATAACATACTGGAGTGAGAGATATGGGAGGAAGTGTAAAATAAACCCAGTGAGGAGCAGGGGTGCGGTGGGGACAATAAGGGAACACTGCATCAACATCCGGGGTCCCAGACTATTCAACATCTTACCAGAAGATATCAGAAACACGGCTGGAACAAGTGTAGAAGTTTTCAAGAAGAAATTGAACAAGTATCTACGCCAGGTACCAGATCAACCAGGCTGTGACGGATATGTGGGGCAGCGCCCCTCCAGCAGCAACAGTTTAGTTGACCAGGCAAGCACCAGACGAGCCTGGTCCATGGCCGGGCTCCGAGAGTAGTGAAACTCTCGAAACTCATAAAGGTATATCAAAGGCATAGTGTGTCTGCCCCCTCCAAAGAATTCGGTGTCGTGTTCCCATGATCTAACTTCTTAGTAAACAAAACTCAATGGCCTGTTCATGTACGTTATACAAAGTACACTAGGCATTCCAGACACTCCTAATGAACTTTATGCAACAGTCTCGCCCATTCTTGCAATAATGTGTACTAAAACATCTACTGTATTCTGTAGGCTCAAAAACTCATTATATATTTACGTAAGGAATAAAACCTCGGAAGTTCAGGGAAGTTCGAAGATCAATTAAATGAAGTAAATACGCAGACAGCAATACCATACTAACCATAATATCTTAAGAAAGATATTCCTAACTAAAACAAACAGTACATAATTTGAGAAATTTACCAAAAATCGACAAAATGTTTTGCGGTATATAAAGGTAAGAGATGCGGTGAACATGGAGTCCTGATACCCGGCACAAAGTGTGGATCACCTGGTAATCTGGTAGCAAGAGTAAGCAGCCAGCTCAAGTGGTAGTGCTCTGGTTCACAGGTGAACCTCCAGCCGAGTATAAAAGGCAGCTAAAGTGGAGCAGAAGATGGAAGCAATAATAATACATGGAGAATCAGCGTAGGAGGCGTCAGACGACTTAACCAGCCTTCTCTGATACATTTTAACCTTATTCGGGAGCGAGCTATGCATGTCGAAGATAGTGTTGATTTATACACACCCATGAGTAATGCTGCTTATGATAGGGAGTATAGCAGGGATGCTGAGACGTGCTACAGCGTTCTGTACAGCTTCCAGCAGAGACGACTCGCGGTGGGGAACACTGGTTCACACACTGAGACAAGGGCAGGAACTGAAGAACAGGAAGCACCTACGACCACACTGGTGGTGTGGTAGATAATCCACTTCCACACTGATGGTGTAGTAGATAATCCTCTTCCACACTGATGGAGAAGTAGATAATCCTCTTCCACACTGATGGTGTGGTAGACAATTCTCTTCCACACTGATGGTGTGGTAGACAATTCTCTTCCACACTGATGGTGTGGTAGATAATTCTCTTCCACACTGATGGTGTGGTAGATAATTCTCTTCCACACTGATGGTGTGGTAGATAATCCTCTTCCATACTGGCGGTATGGAAGATGATTTACTACACCATCCACACTAGTGATGTGGTACACGCTTCTTTTCCACACTGGACAGGTAATCCAAACTGCAATTTTAAACTGATATAAACATTAGAGCAAAATGACCAAAATTAAAGATAGGTAACAGATGCCAAAAAGACATATCTCCATATTAAAATTAATTTGAAACGTTAATAGGAAGATACAGGCACTCTACCAACAGTCAAGTGCTCGACCCAGACACCTTGATTTCAGTGTCACCTACCAGCCACTTGGATGATGTTTGGACCTACCAGCCACTTGGATGATGTTTGGACCTACCAGCCACTTGGATGATGTTTGGACCTACCAGCCACTTGGATGATGTTTGGACCTACCAGCCACTTGGACGATGTTTGGACCTACCAGCCACTTGGATGATGTTTGGACCTACCAGCCACTTGGATGATGTTTGGACCTACCAGCCACTTGGATGATGCTTGGACCTACCAGCCACTTGAATGATGCTTGGACCTACCAGCCACTAGGATGATGCTTGGACCTACCAGCCACTTGAATGATGCTTGGACCTACCAGCCACTAGGATGATGCTTGGACCTACCAGCCACTTGGATGATGCTTGGACCTACCAGCCACTTGGATGATGCTTGGACCTACCAGCCACTAGGATGATGCTTGGACCTACCAGCCACTTGGATGATGCTTGGACCTACCAGCCACTAGGATGATGCTTGGACCTACCAGCCACTTGGATGATGCTTGGATCTACCAGCCACATGGATGATGTCTGGACCTACCAGCCACTAGGATGATGCTTTGACCTACCAGCCACTTGGATGATGTTTGGACCTACCAGCCACTAGGATGATGCTTGGACCTACCAGCCACTTGGATGATGCTTGGATCTACCAGCCACTTGGATGATGCCTGGACCTACCAGCCACTAGGATGATGCTTGGACCTACCAGCCACTAGGATGATGCTTGGACCTACCAGCCACTAGGATGATGCTTGGACCTACCAGCCACTTGGATGATGCTTGGACCTACCAGCCACTTGGATGATGCTTGGACCTACCAGCCACTTGGATGATGCTTGGACCTATCAGCCACTTGGATGATGCTTGGAGGAACCCCCAGACTCTTACAGTAAACACAGCCACAAGCACACTACCTACACCACAGTTATTCACACATTCACTCCCAAATATAAACGTACAAGTGAACTTCCCTCCCCCCTCGTCATAATATATTCCACATCTGGAGAGTTTGTCTGGAGAGAGTTCCGGGGGTCAACGCCCCCGCGGCCCGGTCTGTGACCAGGCCTCCTTAGGTCAGTGTCCCAGGATGCGACCCACACCAGTCGACTAACACCCAGGTACCCATTTTACTGATGGGGAACATAGACAACAGGTGGAAAGAAACACGTCCAATGTTTCTACTCTGGCTGGGAATCGAACCCAGGTCGTCACCGTGTGAAGCGAGAGCGTTAACCACCAGGCCACCAGAGCCACATCTCCAGCATTTTTCTACACTTCTCGCGTGTCTTGCGTCCCAGCACTCAAAAGATTGCTTGTATTAGGAACATCTCAAATAAAATTATACTGTTAATTAATCACACATTACTTTACTCTTACCATTCATAACTCACTTTCTTTCAATTAATGTTTAATTTTACAGCAAAACTCATCTAAGCTCACCCCGAGAAACGCTATTTAATGCTTCACAAAACCTTCCTGTGTAATCGCCTCTCACGACTCTCATGCCTACGAGAGAAGGATTCTAACTAGGGATGTGCCAAAGTATCGGTATCAGTATCGGCCATTTTTACGGTATCAGTATTAGTCAAAAACCAGTCGATACTAACCGGTCCTTTTAACATACTAATATTGCTTATGTGCTTAAAAATATTATCAGTAACTCTGCCACACTATTATGAGAGTTACTCATACTCCCCCCACCCACTCTCTCTCTCTCTCTCTCTCTCTCTCTCTCTCTCTCTCACTCTCTCTTACACACAAACACACACACACACACACACACACACACACACACACACACACACACACACACACACACACACACACACACGAAAAGAGATCACAAGAAACGACCGAGAAGTATGTGAAGAGCTCAACAAGAGATTTAAGAATGCATTTTCAGTGGAGAAAGAAAGGACTCCAGAAAGCTGGAATGTTGGGGGCACACCAAGAAATGCTGGACACAGTATACACAATCGAGGAGCAGGTGAAGAGGCTGCCAAGTAAACTAGAAACCTAAAAGGCGGTGAGAAAGGATAACATCTCTCCATGGGTCCTGAGAGAGAGAGTAGAGGCGCTGTGTGTACCACTAACAATAATCTTCAACACATCTATCAAAATAGGACGACTACTTGAGATGTGGAAGACAGCAAATGTAGTCCCAGTTTTTAAGAAAGAAGACAGACAAGCATCATTAAACTACCGACCAGTGTCACTGACATGTATAGTATGCAAAGTCATGGAGAAGATTATCATAAGAATGGCGGAGCACCTAGAGAGGAATGAGCTTATACACGACAACCAGCATGGTTTCAGGTAAGGGAAATCCTGTGTCACCAACCTTTTGGAGTTTCATGACTAGGTGATGGAAGTCTGACAAGAGAAAGGTGGATAGATTGCATTTTCTTGGACTGCAATAAGGCTTTCGACAGTTCCACGTAAGAGATTAGTACAAAACCTAGAAGATCAGCCACGCAAAACAGGAAAGGCACTGGAATTGATCGGAGAATATCTGACAGGAGGGTAAGAACGAGTCATGGTGCGTGACTAGGTGTCAGAGTGGACGCCTGTGACGAACGGGGCTCCACAGGGGTAAGTCCTAGGAAAGGTGTTGTTTTTGGTATATGTGAGTGACATGACGGAAGGAATAGATTCAAAAGTGTCCCTGTTTGCAGAAGATATGAAGCTAATGAGGAGAATTCAATCGGATGAGGATCAGGCAGGACTTTATGGGGGATCTGGACAGGTTTCAAACCTGGTCCAGCAACTGGCTCCTGGAATTTAACCCCTACCAAGTGCAAAGCCATGAAAATCGGTGGAGGGCAAAGAAGACACTCCTAATGAACTTTATGCAACAGTCTCACCCATTCATGCAATAATGTGTACTAAAACTTCTACTGTATTCTGTAGGCTCAAAACGTAAGGAATAAAACCTCGGAAGTTCAGGGAAGTTCGAAGATCACCTTGGGGTGAGTATAACACAGAGCACATCTCCTGAGGCGCACATCAACCAAATAACTGCTGCAGCATATGGGCGCCTGGAAAACCTAAGAACAGCATTCCGACACCTCAAGTAAGGAATGGTTCAAGACTTTGTACACCGTGTACGTCAGGCCCATATTGGAGTATGCAGCACAAGTTTGGAACTCATATCCGGTCATGCACGTCAAGAAATTAGAGACAGTGCAAAGGTTTGCAACAAAACTTGTGCCTATCTTACGAGGAGAGGTTATGGGAAATCCACTTGATGACACTGGAGGACAGGAGGGATAGGGGAGACATGATAACGACATATAAAATACTGAGAGGAATTGACAAGGTAGACAGACAGGATGTTTCAGAGATGGGACTCTGCAACAAGGGGTCACAAATGGAAGTTGAAGATTCAGATGAGTCACAGGGATATTAGGAAGTATTTGATCGGTTATAGAGTTGTTAGTATGTGGAATAGTCTGGAGAGTGATGTAGTGGAGGCAGGATCCATACATAGCTTTAAGAAGAGGTATGATAAAGCTCATGGAGAGTGTGAACCTAGTAGCGACCAGAGAAGAGGCGGGACCAGGAGCTGTGAATCGTCACCTACAACTATAATTAGGCGAGTATAATTAGGCGAGTGTATGCACACACACACACACACACACACACTCACACACAGACACACACAGACACACACACACACATCAACACACTCTATCGACAAGTGCATTTGATAACTACTCAGACAACAGGTCAAGTAATGAGTAATAACATCAGAGAAATTAAGTTATTTAATATTTAACCTTCCTGTGTTATTTAATACTCAATGTACAATAAACATTTCCTTATATATTAAACAGTCATTATAATGTAATAAGATCACAGTAAACAGTTTCGATTTGAATAAAATTTTGGAGGAATTTAATCTGTGACAAATCAGAATCATAAAATCTGGGAAGAATTTGAGATATGTTTGACAAGTCCTTGACCATCCCACGTCACCTCATGTAACCGTGAGGTGACATCTCAGCCTTATATAGCTTTCTTCTGCTCTCTTTTTATTACAGTTCCTTGATGATGTGAGAAATAACGAAAGCGCTTGGAATTTCACCACTTTTTCACAGTGATTTTTTTTTAATTATAATGACAGTAAAAAACAATGTAAGTATTGGTATTGGCCAAAAGTCTGGTATCGTCTTTTCCGAATTCTAACACATTCCACCTTCCATTTTCACAGCTAGACTCCCATACCCCTGCATTCCATTATTTAACTACCCCTCCCAGCCTACCCCAACACTCATAACCACTACCACTAAACCCAACCACAAATTATTATTGTCTTTTGATCTCACCTGACGTGGAACACTGCTGCTCCTGACGGCCACAGAATTTTTTCCTGGATGTGGGGATAGTTTTGCTTAACCGTGTAATATAGGATTTAAGTGGAGACTTACGAGGGATTGAGGATTATTTGACATATCAGTGAGGGATTAGTTATCATGGATTAGTGATGGATTGAGGGATTACGTTACGTGTAGGAGCAAAAGATTGGGATTACATTACAAAGTGAAACGAGAGCTTAAGGATTATGTAATATATAGAGTATAGAGCGACTGAGTATTCTATGATGAGTGTAGAGGAACAAGGGAGTCGAGGATAATTGACAAACATTCAAAGGCAATTGACTGGGAATTTACGTTGATGATTTTGCTGCTATTTTTTGAAAAAAAAATAAAAGTATTGCTACGAACAAGGCAATTACTGGTTGGCGATTGCCTGGTGATGATTGGTGATTGGCTGAGTAAGCAGAGCTTGTTCAGCCAATGGTAGACCCGGAATTAACTATGAAAAGACAATTAAACAGCTTGTATTCATCCAACATAAACATGTGTTCAACCAACATAAACATGTGTTCAACCAACATAAACATGTGTTCAACCAACATAAACATGTGTTCAACCAGCATAAACATGTGTTCAACCAACATAAACATGTGTTCAACCAACAAAGATACGTTCAACAAAGACAAAGATGTTATATATCCGGCGTCTGCAGTCTCTAATGAAGTGACGAAGATAGTACTTGTTCGTTGAAAGATCATTCTTCCTACAGAAGACACTACGTTTAATTTTGTTGTAGTGAGAGCAGAAGTGGAGAAGATTGTGTTGTATGATACTAAAACTGAACGTGGTATTATCATAGACTTCTTCATTCGTATTTTCCGAATCTGTAGCAATGAGTAAGAAGGATGAGGTAATCAGTTCCTCAGCCAGACTGAGGGACTGGTTGCCTCAAACTACTCCTCTTTTTCTAGCGTTCTTCTTTGTATTTGACTGATGAAGCCACTGTGTGGAGAAACGTTTCATCAGTAAAGATTCCCAGATGCTGCACATGTGTTTCACTCTTCAGACTTTGGTTTTCTTCAGGGTAATTATTGCGGCTCTGAAAACTGTTGTATTTATTCTAGTTGACAACATATCCATCACCACAGCTCGTACTGTTTTTCTTATATTCCCAAGAAGACAGTAAATTTAGCTGGATCGCACATCTGGATACCATAAACCAGCAGATAATGGAGCCAACAAGACTGGAGAATACACTTGATCTTATTTTCACAAATAATGAGGACCTGGTAAGTAACAATATTAAAAAAACAGCTATTTCTAATCACAATCTAATCGAAGCTCAGACTTACATGCACAGAGGTCATAAGAAAAATCCATACAGGTATGAGGGTACTTTCACTAAATTCAACTTCAACAACAAGAACATCAACTGGGACCAGGTAAACCATGTCCTAAATGAAACATGTTGGGAAGATATTTTAAATATCATGGACCCTAACTAGTGCCTTGAAAAGATCAACTTCCTGGTAGCTGATGTTCAAGGCATATTTCCTTTAGAAAAAAAAGAGAAGTCAACTTGAGAAAGACGCTTCCTCTACAGGAGAAGCCGAAGAATCACTGAGCTCCTCAAGAATGCTAGATTATCTGAAACAAGGAAGCGCTAAGCATAGAATGGAAAATATTGGTCTTAAGTTAAAGGACTCGTACAGGATCCAGGAGCGACAGAAGCAGCTAAAAGCTATTAGAGAAATTGAAAGAAATTCGATATATTTCTTTACATATGCCAAAACAAGGAAAAAACGACATCTATTACAGGGTCCTTGCTCAGACAAGATGGATCTTACACAGATGACAATAAAGAAATGATTGAGATACTGAAATCTCAATACGACTCAGAGTTTAGTGAGCCACTAATCAGTCTATAGATAGACAATCCAAATAACTTTTTGACGAATGAGCTTCAAAACCCTGTCAATGTATGCTAAATCTCTGACATAACCCTAACTCTACTAGACTTGAGAAAGCCATTGACAACATGCCATGCGCAACCCCAGGCCCAGACTCACAGAACTCTGTGTTCATTAAGAATTGCAAGAAACCCCTCTCACAGGCTCTATTATGATATGGAGAAAGAACATAGACACAGTCACTAAAAACAACGGATATAACCCCGCTTCATAAAGGTGGCAGCAAAGCAATAGCTAAGAACTACAGACCAATAGCTCTAACGTCCCACACCACAAAATTCTTTGAAAGAGTTCTAAGAAGGAGGATTGCAAACCAATTGGATTCCCAACAGTTGCACAGTCCAGGGCAACATGGGTTTATATCAGGTCGCTCCTGCCTCTCGCAGCTACTGGATCACTAAGACATGGTCTTGGATGCACTAGAAAACAAACAGAATGAAGATGTGGTATAACTGGCAAAGTGGGCAGATGGATCTTCAACTTTCTAACCAATTGAATACATCTCGAGTTAAATCGAAAGCTGCCATAGTGAAGAGCTCTATTCCACAAGGCACAGTACTCGCCCTTATCCTGTTTCTCATTCTCATATTAGACAGAGTTGTAAACCATAGCACCGTATCATTCTTCGCAGACGATACTAGGATCTGCATAAGAGTATCATCCATTGAGGGCACGGCAAATCTCCGAGAAGATATAAACCAAGTTTTCCAATGGGCAACAGAGAATAATATGTTCAATGAAGACAAATTCCAACTACTCCGTTATGGAAAACTGGAGGAAATAATAACTTGAACTGAGTATACTACAATCACACAATAGAGCGGAAAAGTAATGTGAAGGACCTGGGAGTGGTAATGTTTGAGGATCTCAACTTCAAGGATCACATCTGCGAGAAAAATAATAGGATAGAAAATGAGAACATTCATGACAAGAGATGCCAAGCCAATGATGAACGCTTTAAATCTCTTGTTCTTTCTCTAGGCTGGAATATTGCTGTACACTAACAGCTCCATTCAAGGCAGGTGAAATCGCAGATCTAGAGAATGTACAGAGAACCTTTACTGCATTTATCAGTTCCATCAAACATCTTAAGTACTGGAAACGCTTTTAAGCACTTGACTTGTACTCATTGGAGCGGAGGCGAGAGAGAGACATCATAATCTACACCTGGAAAATCCTAGAGGAGCTGGTCCCTAATCTGCACACAGAAAGTAGGGGTGCCTTTAGTACACTAAGAGAAAACACAAGTGTCCGGGGTCCAAGACTGTTTAGCAGCCTCCCACCAGCCATAAGGGGAATTACCAATAGACCCCTGGTTGTCTTAAAGATGGAGCCGGACAGATACCTAAAGTCAGTGCCGGATCAGCCGGGCTGTGGTTCGTACATTGGACTACGTGCAGCCAGCAGTAGCAGCCTAGTTGATCATGCCCTGATCCACTGGGAGGCCTCGTCGTGGACTGGGCCGCGAGGGCGTTGATCCCCGGAATACCCCCCAGGTAGACTCCAGGTAGACCCAGCAGTGTTAAGCAGTATTACGTTTCCTGTGCAACACTTGTAAGACTGTTCTTCTAACTTACCCAAGTATTATGCGAGTTTTGATCAACGAGAGATGACAGCGGTCTTGTGACATTTATTAGAAGGCTTCCCTTGAGCATCCTAAAGTCCTGTTAGTATCAAAGTGTGATTAATTTTTACTGACTTAATTCAAAACATAGTTGATATTATATATCTATTTTCACTCGTTCACCAAGACAGAAACTGCATTGTGATGTTCATTCAGGCACTTAAAATAAATGGTTATAACTATGACCATAATTTTTAAAGGGGTGGACCTGTAAGCCAGCGGAAGGCCTCGATTAGATGACCAATAGCTCCAACGGCGGGTGAACATCTGGCTAAGACCCGCATCACGAAACACGTTCTGTTTTCTGACGAACCTTACCTTAGGTAGGTGGTGCTTCATCTGCTTCGGTATTGTATATGATGACTTTTTTTTAATTTTGTAGCTTCCAGTGTTACGTTCTATGGTGTCGGTGAAGGCGATTAGTGAAGCTTCCAGACATTGTCGGCGTCTAAGATCTTGCTCAGTGAGGACAAGTTGTGCCTCACATCCGACTCTCCTATGTATACTGTCTTTTTAATCTCTGTTAGAAGTGATCAAGGTCCCAGGATCGTAATCTTTTCTAATAAATATGTCTTAGTGTTTGTTCACACGTTTTTCACTTAAACTCTTACTTTACATTGTGTGTGTGTGTGGCTGGACTGATTAGTACGTAAACAGTTCTGTCCTTACTGTATTACGAGGCTGTAGATTTGTGGTAATTTAACATTATCTTCAGGTAATACTCAATTACGAGTTAAAGATTTCGTATGTAATGATATTAGTATTGATTCAGAGAGAGGTTTCTTATTGAGGACTTGTATATCCACACGTCTGTTGGCCTACAAGCAAAACACCACAAGTGGTAAGTCTTTACTAATTTCTTGGCAGATGATCGTCAGCTCAATGAAATTGATGTTCCTGAGATCCATCGTTATGGGTAATGATTTGTCTGGAATGATTCCACCGATGTACGACTCACTCACTCTGATATTTGAGTGACCGGGTTCTTAGACTATTGCCTACATTTATCTTGAATATTTGTACACACAATCGTAAAATTGTTAGTGTGTACCTCTAGTTAGAAGTTTGCTTTACTTTTGTACAATTGTCAATTGTCACCTCAATTTCTCTTATTAGATGACAATGTTCTCCTTTGATTAATCTCTTCAGATAGTTCAGTTTAGCCTCAATACCTTCGTCTGAACTGCTGTGCAATAATAATTTGAAATTATAAACTTCTAAATCAGTTTCATTAAAAGTGTGCAAAGTGGAGCGAACTGAGAGGCTTGTGTTGGTGTGAGACCTGCTGCTTCTGGGAATTTGTCGTCTTTGTCAGCAGTGACAAAACCTTCATAAAAATTTACAGCATAAATCCATCACAATGTCTCGTTTTTCGATATAATATTCAAAAGTAACCTAAATTATGTCTAGCTCAGGTTAAAACGTTCGGAAGGTTTGTTCATAGAGTTCAAAGGTTTCATCATGTGAACTTAGACGAGCCTGATACAACTGGCTATGGACCTCTGGTAACCTGTTGCACTCTTTAATTAACCCTTCACAGATATTAATCACTTTAACAACATGTCCTTTCTTGCCATTCAGTAAATTATTGCATTTAATTAAAGTATCTATCATGAATGAATTCCAAGAGGCTTTAGTATTCTGATTACATGCAAACACCAATGTTTATAGCACATGACACACACACACTATATTATATATATATATATATATATATATATATATATATATATATATATATATATATATATATATATATATATATATATAATAGTTCCTTGATAATGTGAGTAGTCACGAAAGCGCTTGGAATTTCTCTGTTCTTTCAGAGTGGTTGTTTTGCATATTCTAAAATCACCTGTTTACTGTGATCTTATTGCATATATATATATATATATATATATATATATATATATATATATATATATATATATATATATATATATATATGTATATATATATATATATATATATATATATATATATATATATATATATATATATATATATATATATATAAAGGGTTTGGGATATTGAAATTTGGAGGGACTTGTGAACTGCAGTATCTGAGTGCCTCTGCAAAGAGAGTATTTTCTTTTAGGGGATTTGCAAAGTATTTTCTTTTTGTGGATTTTCTTTCTTTTTTGGGTCACCCTGCCTCGGTGGGTGTGTTAAAATAATTATGTATAGTTCCTTTATGTAAAGGTAAGGGGGACAAAAAAGACCGTAAAAATTATTGGAGAATAAGTTTACCGAGTATACCAGGTAAAGTGTATGGTAGGGTTATTATTGAAAGAATTTCAGGAAAGACCAAGAGCAGGATTGCAGATGAGCAAAGAGGCTTTAGAGTAGGTAGAGGATTTGTAGATCAAGTGTTTACAATGAAGTATATTTAGATAAAGGTAGGGAAGTTTTCATTGCTTTATGGATTCAGAGTGGATAGGGGAACAATGTGACAGACGTTGCAAGTTTATGGAATAGGTAGTAAGTTACTAAATGCTGTAAAGAGTTTTTATGAGGATAGTGAGGCTCAGGTTAGGGTGTGTAGAAGAGAGGGAGAATACTTCCCGGTAAAAGAAGGTCATAGACAGGGATGTGTAATGTCACCATGGTTGTTTAATATATTTATAGATTGGGTTGTAAAAGAAGTAAATGCCAGGGTGTTCGGGAGAGGAATGGGATTAAATTATGGGGAATTAAATACAAAATGGGAGTTGACACAGTTACTTTTTGCTGATGATACTGTGCATTTGGGAGATTATAAAGAAAAGTTGCAAAGGTTAGTGGACGAGTATGGGAGGGTGTGTAAAAGTAGAAAGTTGAAAGTGAATGTAGATAAGAGTAAGGTGATGAGGGTATCAAACGATTTAGATAAAGACAAATTGGATATCACATTGGAGAGAGGGAGTATGGAAGAAGTGAATGTTTTCAGATATTTGGGAGATGACTTGTCAGCGGATGGGTTTATGAAGGATGAAGTTAACCATAGCATTAAATGAAAAAAAAGGTTAGTGGTGCGTTGAGGTATCTGTGGAGACAAAAATAAAAGTTATCCATGGAGGCAAAGAAGGGAATGTACGAAAATATAGTGGTACCAACACTCTTATATGGGTGTGAAGCTTGGGTTGCAAATGCTGCAGTAAGGAGGCGGCTGGAGACAGTGGAGATGTCCTTTCTAAGGGCAATGTGTGGTGTAAATAATATGCAGAAAATTCGGAGTGTGGAAATCAGGAGAAGGTGTGGAGTTAATAAATGCATTAGTCAGAGGGCTGAAGAGGAGTTATTGAGGTGGTTTGGTCATTTAAAGAGAATGGATCAAAGTAGAATGACTTGGAAAGATTATAAATCTGTAGGGGAAAGAACGCGGGGTTGGGGTCGCTCTCGAAAAGGCTGGAGGGAGGGGCTAAAGGTAGTTTTGTGGGTGAGGGGCTTGGACTTCCAGCATGCATGTGTGAGCGTGTTAGTAGTGAATGGAGGCGAATAGTTTCGGGGACCTGATGAGCTGTTGGAGTGTGAGCAGGGTAATATTTATTGAAGGGATTCAGGGAAACCGGTTATTTTTATATAGCCGGACTTAGTAATGGAAATGGGAAGTACAATGCCTGCACTT
>NC_091338.1:22554591-22602091 GCF_038502225.1 Cherax quadricarinatus
TGGTAGGAGAAAATTCTCAAACAGCTTCAGGAAGAACCTTGAGTTTTCCCTGAAGCAAGTTTATTCTTTTCTCTGAGGATGAGGGTCCCTATTATAGTTCTAGAGGTGGTACCTCCCTATATTACTATATTATATATATATATATATATATATATATATATATATATATATATATATATATATATATATATATATATATATAATGTCGTGCCGAATATGTAAAACTGGTCAATTAGCAAGAACTCATTTAAAATTAAGTCCTTTCTAAAAAAAATTCTTATACGATTAAAGATATATTTTTTCATTAATGTTAATGTAAAAAATTTTAATTTTGCACCAAAAGAATCTTAGAAAACTTACCTAACCTTATTATAACAAGCGCAATTTATTTTAGCCTAACCCAACTAAATATATTTTAGATACGTTTACAATAATTTATTACTAAACAAACACAATGAAATATATTTGTTTCGTTAGTTTCAGAATAAATTTGACGAAATTATTGCATACACAAATTTTCACTTGTCCTATATGGCAAGATGAGCGTTGCTATTTAAGCCAAGATCGCAAGTTCTGCCTATTCGGCACGACATATATATATATATATATATATATATATATATATATATATATATATATATATATAGGTATATATATATATATATATATATATATATATATATATATATATATATATATATATATATATATATATACCTATATATATATAGTAGACAGCAACCACCCAGGGAAGTACTACCGTCCTGCCAGATGACTGTGAAACAAAAACCTGTAACTGTTTTGCATGATGGTAGGATTGCTGGTTTTCTTTTTCTGTCTCATAAACACGCTAAGATAACAGGGATATCTTGCTACTCCTACTTACACTTTGGTCACACTTCACAGACACGCACATGCATATATATATATACATACATCTAGGTTTTCCTCCTTTTTCTAAATAGATCTTGTTCTTTTTTATTTCTTCTATTGTCCATGGGGAAGTGGAAAAGAATCTTTCCTCCGTAAGCCATGCGTGTCGTATAAGGCGACTAAAATGCCGGGAGCAATGGGCTAGTAACCCCTTCTCCTGTATACAATTACTAAAAAAGAGAAGAAGAAAAACTTTATAAAACTGGGTTGCTTAAATGTGCGTGGATGTAGTGCGGATGACAAGAAACAGATGATTGCTGATGTTATGAATGAAAAGAAGTTGGATGTCCTGGCCCTAAGCGAAACAAAGCTGAAGGGGGTAGGAGAGTTTCAGTGGGGGGAATTAAATGGGATTAAATCTGGAGTATCTGAGAGAGTTAGAGCAAAGGAAGGGGTAGCAGTAATGTTAAATGATCAGTTATGGAAGGAGAAAAGAGAATATGAATGTGTAAATTCAAGAATTATGTGGATTAAAGTAAAGGTTGGATGCGAGAAGTGGGTCATAATAAGCGTGTATGCACCTGGAGAAGAGAGGAATGCAGAGGAGAGAGAGAGATTTTGGGAGATGTTAAGTGAATGTATAGGAGCCTTTGAACCAAGTGAGAGAGTAATTGTGGTAGGGGACTTGAATGCTAAAGTAGGAGAAACTTTTAGAGAGGGTGTGGTAGGTAAGTTTGGGGTGCCAGGTGTAAATGATAATGGGAGCCCTTTGATTGAACTTTGTATAGAAAGGGGTTTAGTTATAGGTAATACATATTTTAAGAAAAAGAGGATAAATAAGTATACACGATATGATGTAGGGCGAAATGACAGTAGTTTGTTGGATTATGTATTGGTAGATAAAAGACTGTTGAGTAGACTTCAGGATGTACATGTTTATAGAGGGGCCACAGATATATCAGATCACTTTCTAGTTGTAGCTACACTGAGAGTAAAAGGTAGATGGGATACAAGGAGAATAGAAGCATCAGGGAAGAGAGAGGTGAAGGTTTATAAACTAAAAGAGGAGGCAGTTAGGGTAAGATATAAACAGCTATTGGAGGATAGATGGGCTAATGAGAGCATAGGCAATGGGGTCGAAGAGGTATGGGGTAGGTTTAAAAATGTAGTGTTAGAGTGTTCAGCAGAAGTTTGTGGTTACAGGAAAGTGGGTGCAGGAGGGAAGAGGAGCGATTGGTGGAATGATGATGTAAAGAGAGTAGTAAGGGAGAAAAAGTTAGCATATGAGAAGTTTTTACAAAGTAGAAGTGATGCAAGGAGGGAAGAGTATATGGAGAAAAAGAGAGAAGTTAAGAGAGTGGTGAAGCAATGTATAAAGAGAGCAAATGAGAGAGTGGGTGAGATGTTATCAACAAATTTTGTTGAAAATAAGAAAAAGTTTTGGAGTGAGATTAACAAGTTAAGAAAGCCTAGAGAACAAATGGATTTGTCAGTTAAAAATAGGAGAGGAGAGTTATTAAATGGAGAGTTAGAGGTATTGGGAAGATGGATGGAATATTTTGAGGAATTGTTAAATGTTGATGAAGATAGGAAAGCTGTGATTTCGTGTATAGGGCAAGGAGGAATAACATCTTGTAGGAGTGAGGAAGAGCCAGTTGTGAGTGTGGGGGAAGTTCGTGAGGCAGTAGGTAAAATGAAAGGGGGTAAGGCAGCCGGGATTGATGGGATAAAGATAGAAATGTTAAAATCAGGTGGGGATATAGTTTTGGAGTGGTTGGTGCAATTATTTAATAAATGTATGGAAGAGGGTAAGGTACCTAGGGATTGGCAGAGAGCATGCATAGTTCCTTTGTATAAAGGCAAAGGGGATAAAAGAGAGTGCAAAAATTATAGGGGGATAAGTCTGTTGAGTGTACCTGGTAAAGTGTATGGTAGAGTTATAATTGAAAGAATTAAGAGTAAGACGGAGAATAGGATAGCAGATGAACAAGGAGGCTTTAGGAAAGGTAGGGGGTGTGTGGACCAGGTGTTTACAGTGAAACATATAAGTGAACAGTATTTAGATAAGGCTAAAGAGGTCTTTGTGGCATTTATGGATTTGGAAAAGGCGTATGACAGGGTGGATAGGGGGGCAATGTGGCAGATGTTGCAAGTGTATGGTGTAGGAGGTAGGTTACTGAAAGCAGTGAAGAGTTTTTACGAGGATAGTGAGGCTCAAGTTAGAGTATGTAGGAAAGAGGGAAATTTTTTCCCAGTAAAAGTAGGCCTTAGACAAGGATGTGTGATGTCACCGTGGTTGTTTAATATATTTATAGATGGGGTTGTAAGAGAAGTAAATGCGAGGGTCTTGGCAAGAGGCGTGGAGTTAAAAGATAAAGAATCACACACAAAGTGGGAGTTGTCACAGCTGCTCTTTGCTGATGACACTGTGCTCTTGGGAGATTCTGAAGAGAAGTTGCAGAGATTGGTGGATGAATTTGGTACTGTGTGCAAAAGAAGAAAATTAAAGGTGAATACAGGAAAGAGTAAGGTTATGAGGATAACAAAAAGATTAGGTGATGAAAGATTGAATATCAGATTGGAGGGAGAGAGTATGGAAGAGGTGAACGTATTCAGATATTTGGGAGTGGACGTGTCAGCGGATGGGTCTATGAAAGATGAGGTGAATCATAGAATTGATGAGGGAAAAAGAGTGAGTGGTGCACTTAGGAGTCTGTGGAGACAAAGAACTTTGTCCTTGGAGGCAAAGAGGGGAATGTATGAGAGTATAGTTTTACCAACGCTCTTATATGGGTGTGAAGCGTGGGTGATGAATGTTGCAGCGAGGAGAAGGCTGGAGGCAGTGGAGATGTCGTGTCTGAGGGCAATGTGTGGTGTGAATATAATGCAGAGAATTCGTAGTTTGGAAGTTAGGAGGAGGTGCGGGATTACCAAAACTGTTGTCCAGAGGGCTGAGGAAGGGTTATTGAGGTGGTTCGGACATGTAGAGAGAATGGAGCGAAACAGAATGACTTCAAGAGTGTATCAGTCTGTAGTGGAAGGAAGGCGGGGTAGGGGTCGGCCTAGGAAGGGTTGGAGGGAGGGGGTAAAGGAGGTTTTGTGTGCGAGGGGCTTGGACTTCCAGCAGGCATGCGTGAGCGTGTTTGATAGGAGTGAATGGAGACAAATGGTTTTTAATACTTGACGTGCTGTTGGAGTGTGAGCAAAGTAACATTTATGAAGGGATTCAGGGAAACCGGCAGGCCGGACTTGAGTCCTGGAGATGGGAAGTACAGTGCCTGCACTCTGAAGGAGGGGTGTTAATGTTGCAGTTTAAAAACTGTAGTGTAAAGCACCCTTCTGGCAAGACAGTGATGGAGTGAATGATGGTGAAAGTTTTTCTTTTTCGGGCCACCCTGCCTTGGTGGGAATCGGCCAGTGTGATAATAAAAATAAATATATATATATATATATATATATATATATATATATATATATATATATATATATATATATCTATATATATTATTATCACACTGGCCGATTCCCACCAAGGCAGGGTGGCCCGAAAAAGAAAAACTTTCACCATCATTCACTCCATCACTGTCTTGCCAGAAGGGTGCTTTACACTACAGTTTTTAAACTGCAACATTAACACCCCTCCTTCAGAGTGCAGGCACTGTACTTCCCATCTCCAGGACTCAAGTCCGGCCTGCCGGTTTCCCTGAATCCCTTCATAAATGTTACTTTGCTCACACTCCAACAGCACGTCAAGTATTAAAAACCATTTGTCTCCATTCACTCCTATCAAACACGCTCACGCATGCCTGCTGGAAGTCCAAGCCCCTCGCACACAAAACCTCCTTTACCCCCTCCCTCCAACCTTTCCTAGGCCGACCCCTACCCAGCCTTCCTACCACTACAGACTGATACACTCTTGAAGTCATTCTGTTTCGCTCCATTCTCTCTACATGTCCGAACCACTTCAACAACCCTTCCTCAGCCCTCTGGACAACAGTTTTGGTAATCCCGCACCTCCTCCTAACTTCCAAACTACGAATTCTCTGCATTATATTCACACCACACATTGCCCTCAGACATGACATCTCCACTGCCTCCAGCCTTCTCCTCGCTGCAACATTCATCACCCACGCTTCACACCCATATAAGAGCGTTGGTAAAACTATACTCTCATACATTCCCCTCTTTGCCTCCAAGGACAAAGTTCTTTGTCTCCACAGACTCCTAAGTGCACCACTCACTCTTTTTCCCTCATCAATTCTATGATTCACCTCATCTTTCATAGACCCATCCGCTGACACGTCCACTCCCAAATATCTGAATATGTTCGCCTCCTCCATACTCTCTCCCTCCAATCTGATATTCAATCTTTCATCACCTAATCTTTTTGTTATCCTCATAACCTTACTCTTTCCTGTATTCACCTTTAATTTTCTTCTTTTGCACACCCTACCAAATTCATCCACCAATCTCTGCAACTTCTCTTCAGAATCTCCCAAGAGCACAGTGTCATCAGCAAAGAGCAGCTGTGACAACTCCCACTTTGTGTGTGATTCTTTATCTTTTAACTCCACGCCTCTTGCCAAGACCCTCGCATTTACTTCTCTTACAACCCCATCTATAAATATATTAAACAACCACGGTGACATCACACATCCTTGTCTAAGGCCTACTTCTACTGGAAAAAAATTTCCCTCTTTCCTACATACTCTAACTTGAGCCTCACTATCCTCGTAAAAACTCTTCACTGCTTTCAGTAACCTACCTCCTACACCATACACTTGCAACATCTGCCACATTGCCCCCCTATCCACCCTGTCATACGCCTTTTCCAAATCCATAAATGCCACAAAGACCTCTTTAGCCTTATCTAAATACTGTTCACTTATATGTTTCACTGTAAACACCTGGTCCACACACCCCTTACCTTTCCTAAAGCCTCCTTGTTCATCTGCTATCCTATTCTCCGTCTTATTCTTAATTCTTTCAATTATAACTCTACCATACACTTTACCAGGTACACTCAACAGACTTATCCCCCTATAATTTTTGCACTCTCTTTTATCCCCTTTGCCTTTATACAAAGGAACTATGCATGCTCTCTGCCAATCCCTAGGTACCTTACCCTCTTCCATACATTTATTAAATAATTGCACCAACCACTCCAAAACTATATCCCCACCTGCTTTTAACATTTCTATCTTTATCCCATCAATCCCGGCTGCCTTACCCCCTTTCATTTTACCTACTGCCTCACGAACTTCCCCCACACTCACAACTGGCTCTTCCTCACTCCTACAAGATGTTATTCCTCCTTGCCCTATACACGAAATCACAGCTTCCCTATCTTCATCAACATTTAACAATTCCTCAAAATATTCCCTCCATCTTCCCAATACCTCTAACTCTCCATTTAATAACTCTCCTCTCCTATTTTTAACTGACAAATCCATTTGTTCTCTAGGCTTTCTTAACTTGTTAATCTCACTACAAAACTTTTTCTTATTTTCAACAAAATTTGTTGATAACATCTCACCCACTCTCTCATTTGCTCTCTTTTTACATTGCTTCACCACTCTCTTAACCTCTCTCTTTTTCTCCAAATACTCTTCCCTCCGTGCATCACTTCTACTTTGTAAAAACTTCTCATATGCTAACTTTTTCTCCCTTACTACTCTCTTTACATCATCATTCCACCAATCGCTCCTCTTCCCTCCTGCACCCACTTTCCTGTAACCACAAACTTCTGCTGAACACTCTAACACTACATTTTTAATCCTACCCCATACCTCTTCGACCCCATTGCCTATGCTCTCATTAGCCCATCTATCCTCCAATAGCTGTTTATATCTTACCCTAACTGCCTTCTCTTTTAGTTTATAAACCTTCACCTCTCTCTTCCCTGATGCTTCTATTCTCCTTGTATCCCATCTACCTTTTACTCTCAGTGTAGCAACAACTAGAAAGTGATCTGACATATCTGTGGCCCCTCTATAAACATGTACATCCTGAAGTCTACTCAACAGTCTTTTATCTACCAATACATAATCCAACAAACTACTGTCATTTCGCCCTACATCATATCTTGTATACTTATTTATCCTCTTTTTCTTAAAATATGTATTACCTATAACTAAACCCCTTTCTATACAAAGTTCAATCAAAGGGCTCCCATTATCATTTACACCTGGCACCCCAAACTTACCTACCACACCCTCTCTAAAAGTTTCTCCTACTTTAGCATTCAGGTCCCCTACCACAATTACTCTCTCACATGGTTCAAAGGCTCCTATACATTCACTTAACATCTCCCAAAATCTCTCTCTCTCCTCTGCATTCCTCTCTTCTCCAGGTGCATACACGCTTATTATGACCCACTTCTCGCATCCAACCTTTACTTTAATCCACATAATTCTTGAATTTACACATTCATATTCTCTTTTCTCCTTCCATAACTGATCATTTAACATTACTGCTACCCCTTCCTTTGCTCTAACTCTCTCAGATACTCCAGATTTAATCCCATTTATTTCCCCCCACTGAAACTCTCCTACCCCCTTCAGCTTTGTTTCGCTTAGAGCCAGGACATCCAACTTCTTTTCATTCATAACATCAGCAATCATCTGTTTCTTGTCATCCGCACTACATCCACGCACATTTAAGCATCCCAGTTTTATAAAGTTTTTCTTCTCTTTTTTAGTAAATGTATACAGGAGAAGGGGTTACTAGCCCATTGCTCCCGGCATTTTAGTCGCCTCATACGACACGCATGGCTTACGGAGGAAAGATTCTTTTCCACTTCCCCATGGACAATAGAAGAAATAAAAAAGAACAAGAGCTATTTAGAAAAAGGAGAAAAACCTAGATGTATGTATATATATATATGCATGTGCGTGTCTGTGAAGTGTGACCAAAGTGTAAGTAGGAGTAGCAAGATATCCCTGTTATCTAGCGTGTTTATGAGACAGAAAAAGAAACCAGCAATCCTACCATCATGCAAAGCAGTTACAGGTTTTTGTTTCACAGTCATCTGGCAGGACGGTAGTACTTCCCTGGGTGGTTGCTGTCTACAAATCTACTATATTATATATATATTATATATATTATATATATATTATATATATATATATATATATATATATATATATATTATATATATGCAATAAGATCACAGTAAACAGGTGATTTTGGAATATGCAAAACAACCACTCTGAAAAAATAGAGAAATTCCAAGCGCTTTCGTGACTGCTCACATTATCAAGGAACTATGAAAGTAAAGCATACAAGGAAGCTATATAAGGGGTCAGGCCAGCACCTCACTATCAGATCCCACAACGGTTAAACACCTGACGCGCGCCGACCCAACTTGGATAGGTCCTTTGCACAACTCACCCCACAAACTATTCTACCCAAGAAAATTAAAAAATTATTTGTCCAGTGTATTATTAAATTCTTCCCAAATTCTATTAATTATAAATGGATCTAATTTATATAAACCAAAGGAAATATTCATATTATTGTCAAAACTGCTTTTTATGAAACAAGATTCAATTATATTCCTGTCGACCATGGACTTGCTTGATACTACTTTCTCAACATTTTGAAAATCAATTGGATGGTTAAAATCTTTTACATGAATAAATAGAGCATTGGAATCTTGTCCAGTTCTAATGCTATATTTATGTTGTTTTAATCTTCGTTCGAGATTTTTACCAGTTTGACCGTAATAAACTTTATCGCAAATTTTACAAGGAATCTTATAGACACATCCATCAGCATTTTGGGGGGAATTCTTTATCAAAAGTTTTTTTACTGTATCAAGATTTTTGAATACAACTTTAATATTAAAAGTCTTAAGAAGAGAAGGCATATCAACCAAGTTTACATGGTATGGGAGAACCAACATATTTTTAGTTGAATAAGGTTGGTTGTCCCTTTTTGGGACATATATATATATATATATATATATATATATATATATATATATATATATATATATATATATATATATATATATATATACATTTTATTACATAATACGATACAAAAGATTTAAGTTATGCATTGCTGATATAAAGATGGCATAAACCATACCACGGGCGGGATTTGAACCCTCGGTCAGAGAGTCTCAAAACTCCAGACCGTCGTGAGGGGACTTGAGCTAGAGTTCGTCACGGCCACTCTAGCTGGAGATTCGTCTGTAAAAACTTGCATTTGTGATCACAGTGGTGCCTATGCTAACCTTCCTATGGTGTAGAAATATACCTAGTTGGACGAATCTTATTGTGGCTAGCTGGTCCAGTGGCTAACGCAACGGTCTGGATTTTTGAAACTCTCTGACCGCGGGTTCAAATCCCTCCCGTGGTATGGTTTGTTTGCAATCGTGTCATTACGATTTCGCGAGTCATAAAGATGTCATATACAGTACATGAGGTGTGATAGATACATGTCTAGTACATATTGTTACTTGTTTGTCACTGATTATAATGCGAGAATCTCATCCAGCTCCTCAGAGCTGGGGCGCGTGCCCAAGATACAGCAGGCATTACCCCTCTGAACAGCAGCACTGAGTCGCTGGAACAGAAAACTAGCTGCCCTTGGACTCCTAGTTACCCTGATGAGTCTTTTGCCTAGCTCCTTAAGGAACGTAGATGCACTCTTTCCACGTGGTTATTAGTAATTATAAGTAATAAGTAGACAATATTAAGTAACAATAGTCGTGGTCACTATCTTTGTGTACCGTCAGAGTTTCTGTCAGCCGCAGTACCCTACCTAGAAATCTCTTACGACGTAAACGGTGGGTTGTCCCTTGGGCTGTGTTAGGCAAGATGATGTGTCAGTGGTGCAGGTAATCTCATGGTAATTGGTCACCCTGATTTACCTGTTTTAGCCTAATTGCCCATTTATCAGGCGCTTAATAGGCGCTCATCTTAGACTGTGTGACCCGCCCTAAACTGATTACAGTGGTGGGATGGGCGATGGAAATTCAGACTTATCTCAGCTCGTGTGACGTTGAAGTGTTTGACACTATCATTTGTGACACAATATTGACGACTTCATGACTCACGGACATTACACTTCTTTAAGTCTTTAGTCCTTGAATGCAATGAAGCTGAACAGTTTTGTCAAGTAAACAAATGCATAGTCTCTCCTCGTAAATAGCTGCACATGCTATTAGTGTCAACTGCGCTCAGATTATTGACTTCATCACTCATTCACGAATATTCACTCGCAAACACTTGTTGGTGCTTGCGAGTCGTTGGTGTACCAAGATAGAATTAATTTACTGGCAATACATTCGCAGTCCCAGGGTGACGGAACTTGTCTAACACAACAAAAAAAACCCGTACATAAGAGAACGAAACCTATGACGACGATTCGTCCAAGTCGGACTGAAACATCGTCATAAGTTTTGGTCTTCTGTGTGTTATTTGTGTATCGATCCAGTCACGGTATTGTGCTTTTTTTGTGTGTCAACGTGGCCGTTACAACTAACTCAGTACTCTTATAGAAACCGACTGTCCTTATTTCATCGTAGTTTCACTGGTCACAAACAGTTAGATTGTTTCCTGTAGTTAATTAGAACCACAGACTGGAGTTAATACTGACTGACACCTCCACAAGGGCTATTTTTCCGTAAATTAACGTCTCACGTTGCTCTTGACCTCTCTTATACAATCCGTTCAGTAACTGGCCTCTCTTGGGTACTCCGGCACCTAGGATAGAAAATATGTGCTGACACCAAGGTGTCTTGCAAATGTGCCAACTTATGCACCCATGAGAAAACTCACCTAAGTTGCATAAGTGTCTCAATTCTTCACCTAAGAAGAAGAAAGAAAAGGCCAAGAAAATGTAGGAATGGAGAGGAGGAGATGAAGATCAGGTCATGTTACGAGTGTTCTGAAGTGAGTGAGAAAAAAAACAGAACTAAGAGTCATAGGAGGAAAGTTGTTTATAAGGAATGTTTCAATAACAATTAATTTCAATCTCCTATGTGCGGGATATTTGTGTATTGTTCCAGTCACGGTATTGTGACTTTTATTCTTCAATCTTGGTATCTCAAAACACTACTACACTCGGGGATCATCTCACTATCAGAACGCTGTACTACACTCGGGGATCATCTCACTATCAGAACGCTGTACTACACTCGGGGATCATCTCACTGTCAGAACACTGTACTACACTCGGGGATCATCTCACTATCAGAACGCTGTACTACACTCGGGGATCATCTCACTGTCAGAACACTGTACTACACTCAAGGATCATCCCACTGTCAGAACACTGTACTACACTAGAGGATCGTCTCACTGTCAGAACACTGTACTACACTCAAGGATCATCCCACTGTCAGAACACTGTACTGTACTCGAGGATCGTCTCACTGTCAGAACACTCTACTACACTCGGGGATCATCTCACTGTCAGAACACTGTACTACACTCGGGGATCATCTCACTGTCAGATCACTGTACTACACTCGGGAATCATCCCACTGTCAGAACACTGTGCTACACTCGGGGATCATCTCACTGTCAGAACACTGTACTGTGCTCGAGGATCGTCTCACTGTCAGAACACTGCACTACACTCGGGGATCATCTCACTGTCAGAACACTGTACTGTACTCGAGGATCGTCTCACTGTCAGAACACTGTACTACACTCGGGGATCATCTCACTGTCAGAACACTGTACTACACTCGGGGATCATCTCACTGTCAGATCACTGTACTACACTCGGGAATCATCCCACTGTCAGAACACTGTGCTACACTCGGGGATCATCTCACTGTCAGAACACTGTACTGTGCTCGAGGATCGTCTCACTGTCAGAACACTGCACTACACTCGGGGATCATCTCACTGTCAGCACACTGTACTGTACTCGAGGATCATCTCACTGTCAGAACACTGTACTACACTCGGGGATCATCTGTCAGAACACTGTACTGTACTCGAGGATCGTCTCACTGTCAGAACACTGTACTACACTCTGGGATCATCTCACTGTCAGAACACTGTACTGTACTCAAGGATCGTCTCACTGTCAGAACACTGTACTACACTAGGGGATCATCTCACTGTCAGAACACTGTACTACACTCGGGGATCATCTCACTGTCAGAACACTGTACTACACTAGGGGATCATCTCACTGTCAGAACACTGTACTACACTAGGGGATCATCTCACTGTCAGAACACTGTACTGTACTCGAGGATCATCTCACTGTCAGAACACTGTACTACACTCGGGGATCATCTCACTGTCAGAACACTGTGCTACACTCGGAGATCATCTCACTGTCAGAACACTGTACTACACTAGGGGATCATCTCACTGTCATAACACTGTACTACACTAGGGGATCATCTCACTGTCAGAACACTGTACTGTACTCGAGGATCATCTCACTGTCAGAACACTGTACTACACTCGGGGATCATCTCACTGTCAGAACACTGTACTACACTCGGGGATCATCTCACTGTCAGAACACTGTACTGTACTCGAGGATCGTCTCACTGTCAGAACACTGCACTACACTCGGGGATCATCTTACTGTCAGTACACTGTACTGTACTCGAGGATCGTCTCACTGTCAGAATACTGTACTGCACTCGGGGATCATCTCACTGTCAGAACACTGTACTGTACTCGAGGATCGTCTCACTGTCAGAACACTGTACTACACTCGGGGATCATCTCACTGTCAGAACACTGTACTACACTTGGAGATCATATCACGGTCAGAACACTGTACTACACTAGGGGATCATCTCACTGTCAGAACACTGTACTGTACTCGAGGATCATCTCACTGTCAGAACACTGTACTACACTCGGGGATCATCTAACTGTCAGAACACTGTACTGTACTCGAGGATCGTCTCACTGTCAGAACACTGTACTACACTCGGGGATCATCTCACTGTCAGAATACTGTACTGTACTCGAGGATCGTCTCACTGTCAGAACACTGTACTACACTCTGGGATCATCTCACTGTCAGAACACTGTACTGTACTCGAGGATCGTCTCACTGTCAGAACACTGTACTACACTAGGGGATCATCTCACTGTCAGAACACTGTACTACACTCGGGGATCATCTCACTGTCAGAACACTGTACTACACTAGGGGATCATCTCACTGTCAGAACACTGTACTACACTAGGGGATCATCTCACTGTCAGAACACTGTACTGTACTCGAGGATCATCTCACTGTCAGAACACTGTACTACACTCGGGGATCATCTCACTGTCAGAACACTGTGCTACACTCGGGGATCATCTCACTGTCAGAACACTGTACTACACTAGGGGATCATCTCACTGTCAGAACACTGTACTACACTAGGGGATCATCTCACTGTCAGAACACTGTACTGTACTCGAGGATCATCTCACTGTCAGTACACTGTACTACACTCGGGGATCATCTCACTGTCAGAACACTGTGCTACACTCGGGGATCATCTCACTGTCAGAACACTGTACTGTACTCGAGGATCGTCTCACTGTCAGAACACTGCACTACACTCGGGGATCATCTCACTGTCAGTACACTGTACTGTACTCGAGGATCGTCTCACTGTCAGAATACTGTACTGCACTCGGGGATCATCTCACTGTCAGAACACTGTACTGTACTCGAGGATCGTCTCACTGTCAGAACACTGTACTACACTCGGGGATCATCTCACTGTCAGAACACTGTACTACACTTGGAGATCATCTCACGGTCAGAACACTGTACTACACTAGGGGATCATCTCACTGTCAGAACACTGTACTGTACTCGAGGATCATCTCACTGTCAGAACACTGTACTACACTCGGGGATCATCTAACTGTCAGAACACTGTACTGTACTCGAGGATCGTCTCACTGTCAGAACACTGTACTACACTAGGGGATCATCTCACTGTCAGAACACTGTACTACACTAGGGGATCATCTCACTGTCAGAACACTGTACTACACTAGGGGATCATCTCACTGTCAGAACACTGTACTGTACTCGAGGATCGTCTCACTGTCAGAACACTGTACTACACTCGGGGATCATCTAACTGTCAGAACACTGTACTGTACTCGAGGATCGTCTCACTGTCAGAACACTGTACTACACTCGGGGATCATCTCACTGTCAGAATACTGTACTGTACTCGAGGATCGTCTCACTGTCAGAACACTGTACTACACTAGGGGATCGTCTCACAGTCAGAACACTGTACTACACTAGGGGATCATCTCACTGTCAGAACACTGTACTACACTAGGGAATCATCCCGCTGTCATCCGATCGTCAGATAACTGTCACCGGCACACCTTCACCACGCTGTCACCAACACTGTTCATCGCTGTTTAGTTTCATCCTGGGGACATTTATATGCTCTCTAGACATTATGCTCGGAAAACGTTCTCCTGCTGGTGAAGCAGAACTCCGATTAACTGGGCCATTTCCTAGGACACTTTTACTTGGCGTTCTATAAACGATTCTTATGAAATAGTGTCTGAAATGAGCGCCTTCGTTGATGTGGCTCTAATGACACTTACAACCTTCATACTCATAATCAACGACTAACTGCACCGTTAATAATGTCATTTTCCTTAGTTGGTTACAGTTAATACTTAAAAAATATTTTATATCATACCTCTAAACTTTTTTGTTAACGTTCCAAAACATTACTTGAATGTGAGTCAGTTTAACCCCCGAGTAAGTCTTGTGGATCCTGGGTCATATCTTGATTAGGTTAATAAAAATCCTCTCACTTCTCTTCTATCATTTAAAGACAATTTTCTCCACAACAGTAGTAAGTCACAGTATTGGGAGACAATGACACTGATGATTTGGTAACTAATGCAGTGTCGTGAAGAGCCGAGATAGTAATATTTTGATGACTAGTGATACAGTGCCAGAAGAAAGAGCGAATGTGAGACAGTCATAACTAATCGCCATGTACCAGTGATACTGTGCAGTGAGGGGACCGGCTTGAACAATAAAACTGTTATGTTAACTTCAAATGATGTATCTCAACAATGTACAGTGACCTCTCTAAGTCACCTAATAAAATTGTTGTTTTTGTAGCTGAGTTTACTAGAGCATATCATCTCTTACACAAAAGCAAAGACCCCAATCCAAAAGTTGTGATTTTTAACAACTTGTGTTACATGTGGCACGATAGTTCAGTGACAACAGTGGCACACCGCGAGGATAGATGGTAACCATAACTGACTTGAATCATTGTATGCAATTATTCCCAACAGATGGTAGATGCTCAGCAGAAAGATATTGATGCCATGATAATAGCAAAATAACAACTGAGATATTAAATAGGAAAAAGTATTACTTAATTTGTGGTTCAGAATCCACTCGACCTTGATCCAGCGGTGTAGTAGATGTACCAGCAGAGGTAGATGCCAGACTGCAGAACCAAACTCCATGACAAGAGGATGGAACACATGATGATGTAGCCTGATGTAAGCAGGATATTCGTCAAGATGGCGGTGGACACGCAGATGAGAAGTGGATGAGGCAGGATATTCTGGAGATGGCATTATCCCCAGCAGTGCCGTATTCTCTCTGAACGATGCCTCTGGTGCACATCGACTGGTGGCTAAAACTCCCGCTTGAGGGCCCGGGTTCGAGAAATTCTGCCATGGTCTAGGTACTTCTATGGGGGACAAGATTCTAGACAGGATGGATTCATTGATGTAACAAGAAACCTCCGGATCATCTTCAGGAATTTGAGAGGTCCCTCTTTCCAGCACCGAGTGACGATGTCATTAACGCACCAAGGAAGACCGTCTATAACTGAGGATTTTAGTCGAGATTAATTTCACCTTAGCTTTGTCGAGAACTACAAACCTCAAACAAGACGGAAATGTTACAAGGACGATCGTGATTGGCTGACCTGGTAAAATGTTTCAACAAAATGAAAGCTTAATGTTCTTCCAAACACCAGCTAAATGAGTAGCATCAGTAACCTCTTTCTTCTTACTGTCTTCCCTTCATGACTGAGTGTGCGTGTGTGAGCGCGCCCACCTAATTGTGGTTGTAGGGGTCGATTCACAGCTCCTGGTTCCACATCTTCACTGGTCGCTACTAGGTCACGCTTTCTGCTCCATGAGCGTTATCATACCTCTTCTTAAAGCCATGTATGGATCCTTCCTTCACTACATCTGTTACCAGACTATTCCACTTCCTGACAACTCTGTGACTGAATAAACACTTCCTAACATCCCTGTGATTCATCTGAGTCTTCAGCTTTCTATTATGGCCCCTTGTTGCTGTCTCATCTCTGGAATATCCTGCCTCTGTCCGACTTGTTGATTCCTCTCACTATTTTATAGGTCGTTATAATATCCCCCCACCCCTATCTCCCCTGTCCTCCAGTGTCGTCAGGTCGATTTCCCTTAACCTCTCCTCGTAGGACATGCCCCTTAGCTCCGAGACTAGTCTTGTTGCTAACCTTTGCACTTTCTCTAATTTCCTTACGTGCTTGGCAAGGTGTGGGTTCCAAACTAGTGCTGCATGCTCCAATACAGGCCTGACGTACAAGGTGTACAGGTTCCTGAATGATTCCTTATTGAGATGTCAGAATGCAGTTCGTAGGTTTCCTAGGCGCCCGTATGCTGCAGCAGTTATTTGGCTGATGTGCGCCTCAGGAGATGTGCTCGGTGTTATACTCACCCCAAGATCCTTTGCCTTGAGTGAGGTTTGTAGTCTCTGGCCTCCTAGACTGTACTCCGACTGCGGTCTTTTTTGCCCTTCCCCAACCTTCATGACTTTCCAATTGGTGGGATTGAACTCTAGGAGCCAGTTTCTAGACCAGGCCTACAGCCTGTCCAGATCCCTTTGTAGTTCTGCCGAGTCCTCCTCCTACTGAATTCTTCTCATCAACTTCACATCATCTGCAAACAGGGACACTTTGAGTCTATTCCTTCTGTTATATCGTTCACATATACCAGAAACAGCACCGGTCCTAGAAATGACCCCTGTGGAACCCCGCTCGTCACAGGCGCCCACTCTGACACCTCGTCGCGTACCATGACTCACTGATGTCTTCCTGACAGGTATTCCCTGATCCATTGCAGTGTCTTCCCTGTTATACATCCCTGGTCCTACAGCTTTTGCGCTAATTTCTTATGTGGAACTGTGTCAAACGCCATCTTACAGTCCAATAAAACGCCATTTACCCACCACTTTCCAATTGGTGGGATTGAACTCTAGGAGCCAGTTTCTAGACCAGGCCTACAGCCTGTCCAGATCCCTTTGTAGTTCTGCCGAGTCCTCCTCCTACTGAATTCTTCTCATCAACTTCACATCATCTGCAAACAGGGACACTTTGAGTCTATTCCTTCTGTTATATCGTTCACATATACCAGAAACAGCACCGGTCCTAGAAATGACCCCTGTGGAACCCCGCTCGTCACAGGCGCCCACTCTGACACCTCGTCGCGTACCATGACTCACTGATGTCTTCCTGACAGGTATTCCCTGATCCATTGCAGTGTCTTCCCTGTTATACATCCCTGGTCCTACAGCTTTTGCGCTAATTTCTTATGTGGAACTGTGTCAAACGCCATCTTACAGTCCAATAAAACGCCATTTACCCACCCCTCTCTCTCTATCGTCTTACTGCTATCACCCTGTCATAAAACTCCAGGAGGTTTGTGACACAGGATTTCCCGTCGCTGAAACCGTGCTGGTTGTTAAGCTCATTCATTTCTAGGTAGTATTCTCTCCTGATAATCTTCCCCATGAATTTGCATACTATACATGTCAGTGACACTGGTCTGTGTGTGTCTCCTAGTTGTGGTTGCAGGAGTCGAGTCACAGCTCCTGGCCCCGCCTCCTTACTGGGCACTACTAGGTCACTCTTCCTGCTCCATGGGTTTTATACCTCTTCTTAAAGCTATGTATGGATCCTGCCTGCACTACATCACTTCCCAGGCTATTCCAATTCCTGACAACTCTGTGACTGAAGAAATACTTCCTAACATCCCTGTGATTCATCTGAGTCTTCAACTTCCAATTGTGACCCTATGATGCTGTGTCCCACCTCTGGAACTTCCTGTCTCTGTCCACCTTGTCGATTCCTCTCAGTGTGTGTGGAGTGTGAAGTGGAATAGTCTGGCAAGTGATGTAGTGGAGGCAGGAACCATACATAGTTTTAAGACGAGGTTAAGATAAAGCTCATGAAGCAGGGGGAGAGAAGACCTAGTAGCGATCAGTGAGGAGGCTGGGCCAGGAGCTATGACTTGAACCCTGCAGCCACAAAATAGGTGAGCGCGCGCGCGCACACACAAACACACACACACACACACACGTTACTAGGTGAGTACACACACATACACACACACACTCGCGCAAACACACTCGCACAAACACACTCGCACAAACACACACAGACACTCACAATCTCACACTGGCTCCTGGAGTTCAACCCTACCAAGTGCAAAGTCATGAAGATTGGGGAAGGGCAATAAAGACGGAATACAGTCTAGGGGGCCACAGACTACAAACCTCACTCAAGGAAAAGGATCTTGGGGTGAGTATAAAACCGATCACATCTCCTGAGGGCGTACATCAACCAAATAACCGCTGCATCATACAGGCGCCTAGGAAACCTAAGAATAGCATTCCGACATCTCATGAAGTAATTGTTCAGGACCCTGTACACGGTGTACGTCAGGCCTATATTGGAGAATGCAGCAACAGTTTGAAACCCACAGCTAGCCAAACACAAAGAAATTAGAGAAATTGCAAAGGTTTACAAGAAGACTAGTCCCATGTGCAACACTTAAGTATCTTTACTGAGGAAATGTTTCGCCACAAAGTTGCTTCATCAGTCCATACAAAGGAGGATGGTGAAGAACAGAAGGAGTTTGAGGTAATCAGTCCCTCAGTCTTGAGTCGAAGTAATCAGTCCATCAGTCTTCAAAAGAATACAGCATATGTGCGAAGAAGTGACTTATATACTGTAGACAGGTGAGGTGCAGCTGTCGTAGGTGATATCACATTTGACAAATCTTAATACCTACTTCCATATTTAGATTTGCCAAGTGCTTCACCTCGCTTGTCTACAGTATACAAGTCACTTCTTCGCACATATGCTGCATTCTTTTCAACGCTGATGGACTGATTACATCGACTCAAGGCTGAGGGACTGATGCCTCAAACTATTCCTGTTCTTCACCATTCTCTTTTGTATGGACTGATAAAGCCACTGTGTGGCGAAACGTTTCCTCAATAAAGATACCCAAATGTTGCACAAGTGTCGGATCTCTGAACCATTTATCTACAAGACTAGTCCCGGAGCTAAGGGGCATGTCGTACGAGAAGAGGTTAAGGGAACTCGACCTAACGACACTGGAGGACAGGAGAGATTGGGGAAATATGAAAACGACATATAAAATACCGAGAGGAATCGACAAGATGGACAGAGACAGGATGTTCCAGAGATGGGACACAGCAATGAGGGGTCACAGTTGGAAGCTGAAGACTCAGATAAATCACGGGGATGTTAGGAAGTATTTCTTCAGTCACAGAGTTATCAGGAAGTGGAATAGTTTGGGAAGTGAAGTAGTGTAGGCAGGATCCATACAGTGCTTTAAGAAGAGGTATGATAAAGGTCATGGAAGAAGAGTGACTAAGTAGCGACCAGTGAAGAGGCAGGGCCAGGAACTGTAAATCGACCCCTGCAACCACAACTAGGTGAGCACACACAGTCACTATAACAGAGAACTCCTGTAGGTTAGCAAGAGAGGATTTCCCATCTGTAAACCCATACTGATTACTGCTTATGAAATCACTTTCGTCCAGGTGCTCTGCTACTCTTCTGATTACTGTATCTACTTCATTACCTTAAATGGTATGCTTATCAAAGATAGTAGCCTGTACTTCAATGTTCTCTCCTTTCTTAAATATTAAGACTACGTTCTCTGATTTTCAGCTCTTTGGCAATTTTCAAGTGTTCATTGATTTCCTGTAGATCTTAAATAGTGGTTCAGACATAAATCTCTCTCCCTCTCGCAGAATCCACAGTGACATCTTGTCGGGTCCCATTTCCTTAGACGTATCCAGAACAGTCGTCTTTTAAACCTCTCTCCTTGTTGTTGTGTGTGTGTGCTCCCATGCTCGTGGGTGAGGCCTTTGTTCTACGCTCTCTGGTATGGCGCTCAGCTCCATTTAGAACGATTCTTTAAATAGTATTTTCAACACCTGGCAGACTTTCTTATCGTTACTTTTGAGCTCTCTTCCATCCTTCTTGAGTAGAATTACCTTGTTTTTTTTATCGTCTAGTGTGTGTGTGTGTGTGTGTGTGTGTGTGTGTATACTCACCTAATTGTGCTCACCTAATTGTGGTTGCAGGGGTCGAGACTCGGCTCCTGGCCCCGCCTCTTCACTGATCGCTACTAGGTCCTCTCCCTCTCTGCTTCCTGAGCTTTGTCATACCTCTTCTTAAAACTATGTATGGTTCCTGCCTCCACTACTTCACTTGCTAGGCTATTCCACTTCCTGACGACTCTATGACTGAAGAAATATTTCCTAACGTCCCTGTGACTCGTCTGAGTCTTCAGCTTCCAGTTGTGACCCCTTGTTTCTGTGTCCCCTCTCTGGAACATCCTATCTCTGTCCACCTTGTCTATTCCCCGCAGTATCTTGTATGTCGTTATCATGTCTCCCCTGACCCTTCTGTTCTCCAGTGTCGTCAGTCCGATTTCCCTCAACCTTTCCTCGTACGACATTCCCCTGAGCTCTGGGACTAGCCTTGTTGCAAACCTTTGTACTTTCTCTAACTTCTTGAAGTGCTTGACCAGGTGTGGGTTCCAGACTGGTGCTGGATACTCCAGCATGGGCCTAACATACACAGTGTATAGTGTCTTGAACGATTCCTTATTAAGGTATCGGAACGCTATTCTCAGATTTGCCAGGCGCCCATATGCTGCAGCAGTTATTTGGTTGATGTGTGCCTCCGGTGACGTGCTCGGTGTTATGGTCACCCCAAGGTCTTTCTCCCTGAGTGAGGTCTGAAGTCTTTGTTCACCTAGCCTATACTTTGTCTGCGGTCTTCTTTGCCCCTCCCCAATCTTCATGACTTTGCATTTGGCAGGGTTGAATTCGAGAAGCCAGTTTCTGGACCACATATCCAGCCTGTCCAGGTCTCTCTGCAGTCCTGCCTCATCCTCATCCGATTTAATTCTTCTCATCAGCTTCACATCATCTGCGAATAGGGACACTTCAGAGTCTATTCCTTCCATCATGTTCGCATATATCAAAAATAGCACTGGTCCTAGAACTGATCCCTGTGGGACCCCGCTCGTCACAGGCGCCCACTGTGATACCTCTTCCACACCACACCACACACGTGTGTGTGTGTGTGTGCATGTATGTGATGGAAAAGTTTATTAAGAGTGGAGGACTGAAAGTGTGGTGGAGTATGACTGTTAGTATGACTGGTAGTATGACCGATAGTATGACTGGTAGTGTGACTGGTAGTATGACTGGTAGTGTGACTGGTATGATGGGTAGTATGACGGGTAGTATGACTGGTAGTATGACTGGTAGTATGACTAGCAGTATGACTGGTAGTGTGACTGGCGGTATGACTGGTAGTGTGACTGGTATGATGGGTAGTATGACGGGTAGTATGACTGGTAGTATGACTGGTAGTATGACTAGCAGTATGACTGGTAGTGTGACTGGCGGTATGACTGGTAGTGTGACTGGTATGATGGGTAGTATGACGGGTAGTATGACTGGTAGTATGACTGGTAGTATGACTGGCAGTATGACTGACATATGACTGATAGAATGACTGTTCTGTAAGGGATGTGTCAAGCAGTTACAATTACACCCACCTTCTCCACCGGAGGCAGAAGCGGGATATGTTTTGCACGTGTGTATGTGCATGTATGTGTGCATGTATGTGTGTGAATGTGTATGTGCATGTGTGTATGCATGTGAGTATGTGTTTTTTGTGCATGTATGTGTGCATGTTTGTGTGTGTCTGCAATTAATAGATGTCAAAGCCACTTGTCGATAGACACTTGGCTTTTGTGTGTGTGTGTGTGTGTGTGTGTGTGTGTGTGTGTGTGTGTGTGTGTGTGTGTGTGTGTGTGCGCGCGTGTGTGTACTCACCTAGTTGTACTCACCTAGTTGTGGTTGCAGGGGTCGAGTCATAGCTCCTGTCCCCCGCCTCTTCACTGGTCGCTACTGGGTTACTCTCCCTGAACCATGAGCTTTATCATACCTCTGCTTGAAGCTATATATGGATCCTGCCTCCACTACATCGCTTCCCAAACTATTACATTTCCTGACTACTCTGTGACTGAAGAAATACTTCCTAACATCCCTGTGATTCATCTGTGTCTACAACTTCCAACTGTGTCCCCTTGTTGCTGTGTCCCATCTCTGTAACATTCTGTCTCTGTCCACCTTGTCAATGTCTCTCAGTATTTTATATGTCGTTATCATGTCTTCCCTATCTCTCTTGTCCTCCAGTGTCGTCAGGTCGATTTCCCTTAACCTCTCCTCGTAGGACATACCCCTTAGCTGTGGGAATAGTCTTGTTGCAAACCTTAGCACTTTCTCTAGTTTCTTTACGTGCTTGGCTAGATGTGGGTTCTAAACTGGTGCCGCATACTCCAATATGGGCCTAACGTACACGGTGTACAGGGTCCTGAACAATTCTTATTAAGAAGGAAGAATGTTGTTCTTAGGTTGGCCAGGCGCCCATATGCTGCAGCAGTTATTTGGTCGATGTGCGCCTCAGAAGATGTGCCTGGTGTTATACTCACCCCAAGATCTTTTTCCTTGAATGAGGTTTGTAGTCTCTGGCCCCCCCTAGGCTGTATTCCGTTTGCAGTCTTCTTTGCCCTTCCCCAATCATCATTACTTTGCACTTGGTGGGGTTGAACTCCAGGAGCCAATTGCTGGACCAGGCCTGCAGCCTGTCCAGTTCCTTTTGTAGTACTGCCTGGTCCTTATTCGATTGATTATATCTTATCAACTTCATATCGTCTGAAAACAGCGACACTTCTGAGTCTATTCCTTCAGTCATGTCGTTCACATCTCACAGAAACAGCACCGGTCCTAGGACTGACCCCTGTGGAACCCCACTCGTCACAGGCGGCCACTCTGGCACCTCGCTTCGTACTATGACTCGCTGCCGTCTTCGTGACAGGTATTCCCTCATCCTGTTATCCCTGCCTGGTCCTCCAGTTTTTGCACTAATTTCTTGTGTAGAACTGTTTCAAACGCCTCCTTACAGGCCAAGAAAATACAATCTACCCCCCCCTCTCTCTCTCTCTCTCTCTCTCTCTCTCTCTCTCGTCTTACTGCTGTCACTCTGTCATAGAACTCCAGTAGGTTTATGACACAGGATTTTCCGTCCCTGAAACCGTGTTGGTTAAGCTCATTTCTTTCTAGGTGTGCAACCACTCATGTTAATCTTCTCCATGACTTTGCATACTATACATGTCAGTGACACCGGTCTATAGTTTAGTGCTTCTTGTCTGTCACCTTTTTTTTAAATTGGGACTACATTTGCTGTCTTCCACACACCAGGTAATTTCCCTGTTTCGATAGATGTGTTGAATATTGTTGTTAGAGGTACACATAGCGCCTCTGCTCTCTCTCTCAGGACCCATGGAAAGATGTTATCGGGCCCCATCGCCTTTGAGGTGTCTAGCTCGCTCAGTACCCTCTTCACTTCTTCCTGGGTTGCATGTATTGTCACCAACACTTGGTGGTGTACCCCACCTCTCCGTCTTTCTTGAGTCACTCCTGTCTCCTCTTTGAACACTTCTTTGAATCTCATGTTGAGTTCCTCACATAGTTCTCGGTCGTTTCTTGCAATTTGTCCTTCCTTCCATAGCCTGATTACCTTGTCCTTGACTGTTGTTTTCCTCCTGATGTGGCTGTAAAACAGCTTCGGGTCAGATTTGGCTTTTGCTATGTCGTTTTCATATTGCCGTTGGGCCTCCCTTCTTATCTGTGTATATTCATTTCTGGCTGTGTGTGCGCGCGTGTGTGTGTGTGTGTGTGTGTGTGTGTGTGTGTGCGTGCGTGTGTGTGTGTGTGTGTGTGTGTGTGTGTAGATCATGAGAGTGAAAAGTGAAGTTACCATTCGCCACTCTAAGAAGAAATCATCAATGAATTTTAGGGTTGTAAAGCAGTGCTTCAAATGTATTTTGATTTACACTGATTGTTCCAAGAATGATCATTGCCTGAGAGCAAATGGAATGATTGTGATCATTCCGAGAATAATAATTGCATTAGAGCAGCCGGGGTGATTGATCTTTCCTAGAATGATCATTTCCTGAATGTAGCTGGGTTAATAACAGCTTCAGGCTCCAAGTGACTGTCACTGCTCGTCAGGCATTTTAATATCTATTTCTACAAGCACATGTACAAGGTATACAGACCATAGCTGACATCAATGACATAATACTATATAGAAAGCCGCTTGTTATGCAGAACATTTCGGGCAAATTAAGTCAATTTGATCCCAGGATGCGACCCACACTTGTCGACTAACACCCAGGTACCCATTTTATAATGAAGGGTAAACATGGACAGCATATCCAGCCGTACCGGGGACTCAAACTCCGGACCTCAGTGTATGAACTGAGGGCGATCGACCTACAGGACAATGACGCTATTCACTGTCTAATTCGGAAGGCGTTCTGGGACCCAAAATTTCTACTGAGTTACACAACTCTGAAAGTCAAACTGTCGTAACTTGACTCACGAAATCGTAATAACACGAATGCAAACAAACCATACCACGGATGGGGATAGAACCCGCGATCAGAGTGTCTCAAAACTCCAGACCGTCGCGTTAGCCACTGGACCAGCTGGTCCAGTGGCTAACGCGACGGTCTGGAGTTTTGAGACTCTGATCGGGGGTTCTATTCCCGTCCGTGGTATGGTTTTTTTTCAAACTGTCGTAGATATCTTTTATATTAAGTCGCGGGAATCACACACTCAGTGCTGTGACTGCTGTCAAGTACATTTATTTAAGTTTAGTTTACATGTGGATTTTCTTCGTTTTGATGTGATAACTGGGAAGTTAGGTTAAGTTAGGTAAGGCTAGTCAGGAAGCACGACTGTTTGTGATGGGTCTTGGTCATATGATGACCCGGTGGAGATATTTGGTATAAAATACCGACACGGTGGAAAATAGAGAGAGATGTACTATAATGCGATCCTTTATTGACGATGTTTCGCCAATACAGTGGACTTAATCAAGTCACAGCGGGCTTTATCAAGTGACTTGATAAGACCCACTGTATGGGCGAAACGTAGTCAATAAAAGATCGCAACATATTGCACTTGTGTCCATTTTTCCATATGATGACTCGCCACTGAAGCTTCTGGTCATCTGACCGAGGCCTTTCCCTGGCTCACCCCTCCCCCCACTTATTTAAAAATATATAATGTTACATATTCTTTTTTTAGTGAGAATTACTGACACCATAATTAAAAAAAAAACTATAAACTGCAGCCAAAAATATAAGAGAGAAAAAAAATTATGCTTAATTTGACTATTGTTAATGTTACTTAGATTTATTTACCAAGCTTAGTAGTTACCTGCTCGGTAATCCACATTTATATAAATATTATCTGTGTAAAAGATTTCTCTGTATATAATATAGATATAACTTGCCAGCTCAGCTCAAAATATTATACACCAGCTGTGTTTTATTGGGAAATTATTAAAGGAAATGCAGTATACGCAGCGAGATGTAAGTCTCTCAGCGTATGTATGCCCAACGAGGTGCAAGTCTCTCAGCGTATGTATGCCCAACGAGGTGTAAGTCTCTCAGCGTATGTATGCCCAACGAGGTGCAAGTCTCTCAGCGTATGTATGCCCAACGAGGTGCAAGTCTCTCAGCGTATGTATGCCCAACGAGGTGTGTGTCTCAGCGTATGTATGCCCAACGAGGTGTATGTCTGTCGGCGTATGTATACCTTAACGTTTATTCTAATCCCTACTTTAGGGATTAAAGTATATTGTTGTCTGGTGCAGCCTTAATGATCCTGGTGCAATCGACAGGCGTCAAACCTTGCATACAACGCGAGGTGTATGTCTCCAAGTGTGATGAATGGTTTGAAAAATCGACAAGTTGAAGATTGAGACACTTATGCAGCATATGGGAATCTTTATTCAGGAAACGTTTCGCCACACAGTGGCTTCATCAGTCAAATACAAAGAGGAAGGCGTAAGGAGAGGAGGAGAATGAGGTAATCAGTCCCTCAACCTGGAGTCGATGTGTTCAGTCCATCAATCTTGTAGATTGATTGATGGACTGAACACATCGACTCCAGGTTGAGGGACTGATTACCTCATTCTCCTCCTCTCCTTACGCCTTCCTCTTTGTATTTGACTGATGAAGCCACTGTGTGGCGAAACGTTTCCTGAATAAAGATTCCCATATGCTGCATAAGTGTCTCAATCTTCATGTCTCCAAGTGCGTATATGATGAGGCATTATTTTAATCCTTGAGGGATTTAAGTATTCTTCACTAGTAGCCCCGTGGCCTGGGTGGCAAAGCTCTCTCTTCACATACGGAACACCCGGGTTCGATTCCCGGCTGGGTAGAAACATTTCGATGCGTTTCCTTACACCTGTTGTCCTGTTCACCGAGCAGCAAATAGGTACCTGGGTGTTAGTCGACTGGTGTGGGTCGCATCCTGGGGGATAAGATTGAGAACCCCAATGGAAATAAGACAGTCCTTGATGACGCACTGACTTTCTTGGGTTATCCTGGGTGGATAACCCGAACGAAATCTCATCTTAACATGTTACATACATCGTTATTTACCCTTGTGTAGTCGATAAACTTTATTTTCTAATAACCAACCAACCATAAGTTTTACATATTCGGCACATGTCGTGCAGAATAGGTAAAACTTGCGATTTTGGCATAAATCGCAACGCTCTTCTTGCCGAATAGGGCAAGAGAAAATTTGTGTATGTAATAATTTCGCAAAAGTATTTCTGAACCTAACGAATGAAATATAATTATTGTAAACTCATCTAAATTATACTTAGTTGGATTGGGCTAAATTAAATTGCGCTTGTTATAACAAGGTTAGGTAAGTTTTCTAAGGTTCTTTTGGCACAAAATTATTAATTTTTATATTAACATAAACGAAAAATATGGCTTTAAATGTATAAGAGAAAATTTAAAAAAGGACTTAATTTTAATTAAGTTCTTGCTTATTGACCAGTTTGACCTATTCGGTACGATAAATACACGCGTGTGTGTGTGTGTGTGTGTATATATATATATATATATATATATATATATATATATATATATATATATATATATATATACTATATATACTATATATATATAAACAAAAGTAAAATGTAAATATTTCAATAAGTGCAGAAATACACGAGACTGAGAATAAAACATAACACAATAGCCACGAAAAAGCAAAATAGCCTTTTAAATCAAAATGAACTGCGGGTTGATCCTGCCGAAAAATTAATTGAACTGGAGGTTTGATCACCTTTGACTTGCAGTGACGACAAGTGTTCGCTGATTGACTCTGCTGATAATCCGATCACTGTGTTTTTAATATCTGAGTTTCAAAGGCTTAGTGACTTTTCTTATATATTTATTTTATTTCCAGTAATTATAAATAAAAAGGTGTAATGCAATGAGTCTCCAGAGTTCTGAGTTTGACAGCAGAAATTTTTTCCATGATGGTTTTCGTTTTTCAGAAATCTCTTTTCCAGCATGGAGTTTTCAATGACTCCAGCCTGGGATAAAAGTGCTCGCACAACTCGTTATATTTAAGCCAACTACTGTGTGTTGTTGTGAGTATTATCATTATTTCTCAGGCTGCCTCCCTGTGTTCGTCATCACTTATCTGTTTTTCGTTCCTTGTATATAATTCAATCTAACTGCGCCCTTCAATATTTCATTCATTGTTGACATTATTATTACACTATAGGGTTTACAGTTCTTTATCTGTTCTATGTATTTATCATGCATATGATATATACATATGAACGTAAGTAAATACACACATGCAACTCTCACACACACGCACGCACGCACACACACACACACACACACACACACACACACACACACACACACACACACAGCAGAGATGCTGTGTGTGCCTCTAACCACAATCTTCAACACATCCCTTGAAACTGGGCAACTACCTGAGAAATGGAAGACAGCTAATGTAGTCCCCATATTTAAGAAAGGAAAAAGAAACGAGGCACTAAACTACAGACCTGTGTCTCTGACATGTATTGTGTGCAAAGTCATGGAGAAGATTATCAGGAGGAGAGTGGTCGAACACCTGGAAAGGAACAAGATTATAAATGAAAACCAGCATGGGTTCATGGAAGGCAAATCTTGTATCACAAACCTCCTGGAGTTTTATGACAAGGTAACAGAAGTAAGACATGAGAGAGAGGGTTGGGTAGATTGCGTTTTCCTAGACTGCAGGAAGGCCTTTGACACAGTTCCCCACAAGAGATTAGTGCAGAAGCTGGAGGATCAGGCACACGTAAAAGGAAGGGCACTGCAATGGATAAGGGAATACCTGACAGGGAGGCAGCAACGAGTCATGGTACGTGAAGAGGTATCACAGTGGGCGCCTGTTACGAGCGGGGTCCCACAGGGGTCAGTTCTAGGACCAGTGCTATTTTTGATATATGTGAACGACATGATGGAAGGAATAGACTCTGAAGTGTCCCTGTTCGCAGATGACGTGAAGTTGATGAGAAGAATTAAATCGGACGAGGATGAGGCAGGACTGCAAAGAGACCTGGAGAGGCTGGACATGTGGTCCAGTAACTGGCTTCTCGAATTCAATCCAGCCAAATGCAAAGTCATGAAGATTGGGGAGGGGCAAAGAAGACCGCAGACAGAGTATAGGCTAGGTGGACAAAGACTACAGACCTCACTCAGGGAGAAAGACCTTGGGGTGACCATAACACCGAGCACATCACCGGAGGCACACATCAACCAAATAACCGCTGCAGCATACGGGCGCCTGGCAAACCTGAGAATAGCGTTCCGATACCTTAATAAGGAATCGTTCAAGACACTGTACACTGTGTATGTTAGGCCCATACTGGAGTATGCAGCACCAGTCTGGAACCCACACCTGGTCAAGCACGTCAAGAAGTTAGAGAAAGTACAAAGGTTTGCAACAAGGCTAGTCCCAGAGCTCAAGGGAATGTCGTACGAGGAAAGGTTAAGGGAAATCGGACTGACGACACTGGAGGACAGAAGGGTCAGGGGAGACATGATAACGACATACAAGATACTGCGGGGAATAGACAAGGTGGACAGAGATAGGATGTTCCAGAGAGGGGACACAGGGACAAGGGGTCACAACTGGAAGCTGAAGACTCAGACGAGTCACAGGGACGTTAGGAAGTATTTCTTCAGTCATAGAGTTGTCAGCAAGAGGAATAGCCTAGCAAGTGAAGTAGTGGAGGCAGGAACCATACATAGTTTTAAGAAGAGGTATGACAAAGCTCAGGAAGCAGAGAGAGAGAGGATCCAGTAGCGATCAGTGAAGAGGCGGGGCCAGGAGCTGAGTCTCGACTCCTGCAACCACAATTAGGTGAGTACAATTAGGTGAGTACACACATACACACATACACATGCATAAACATACAACAAGCCTAGTGTCTAATCGACATGTGCCTAGGACAAAATGGTAACACACACACACACACACACACACACACACACTGAAGTGTCCCTGTTCGCAGATGACGTGAAGTTGATGAGAAGAATTAAATCGGACGAGGATGAGGCAGGACTGCAAAGAGACCTGGACAGGCTGGACATGTGGTCCAGCAACTGGCTTCTCGAATTCAATCCAGCCAAATGCAAAGTCATGAAGATTGGGGAGGGGCAAAGAAGACCGCAGACAGAGTATAGGCTAGGTGGACAAAGACTACAGACCTCACTCAGGGAGAAAGACCTTGGGGTGACCATAACACCGAGCACATCACCGGAGGCACACATCAACCAAATAACCGCTGCAGCATACGGGCGCCTGGCAAACCTGAGAATAGCGTTCCGATACCTTAATAAGGAATCGTTCAAGACACTATACACTGTGTATGTTAGGCCCATACTGGAGTATGCAGCACCAGTCTGGAACCCACACCTGGTCAAGCACGTCAAGAAGTTAGAGAAAGTACAAAGGTTTGCAACAAGGCTAGTCCCAGAGCTCAAGGGAATGTCGTACGAGGAAAGGTTGAGGGAAATCGGACTGACGACACTGGAGGACAGAAGGGTCAGGGGAGACATGATAACGACATACAAGATACTGCGGGGAATAGACAAGGTGGACAGAGATAGAATATTCCAGAGAGGGGACACAGGGACAAGGGGTCACAACTGGAAGCTGAAGACTCAGACGAGTCACAGGGACGTTAGGAAGTATTTCTTCAGTCATAGAGTTGTCAGCAAGTGGAATAGCCTAGCACGTGAAGTAGTGAAGGCAGGAACCATACATAGTTTTAAGAAGAGGTATGACAAAGCTCAGGAAGCAGAGAGAGAGAGGATCCAGTAGCGATCAGTGAAGAGGCGGGGCCAGGAGCTGAGACTCGACCCCTGCAACCACAATTAGGTGAGTACAATTAGGTGAGTACACATGCATGCACATACAACAGGCCTAGTGTCTAATCGACATGTGCCTAGGACCAAATGGTAACTAACACACACATACACACATACACTTACACACACACACACATACACATGCACATACAACAGGCCTAGTGTCTAATCGACATGTGCCTAGGACAAAATGGTAACTAACACACACACACACACACACACACACACACACACACACACACACACACACACACAAGATCCATACATATCTTTAAGAAGAGGTATGAAAAAGGACCAAGTAGCGACCAGTGACGAAACGGGGCCAAAAGCTGCGGATCGACACATACAGCCATAAATGAGTGAGTACAAACAAGCGAGTACACACAAACACACACACGACCTATAATAATCAAATCATAGTTGGTGTTCCTTTAAAATTAATCTTAGACCATGTACTTGTGTGTGTGTCAAAATTTAGGTCAGTTTAGCTGCTTGTTTCAATGTTAAGTTTTAAGCTTATTTCATCTGCTGGTGAATAATTCTGAGGTAATAATACCTTTGTGATTGCCACGTCTGAGGTTGTCACTTGTTTGTGTTATTACAAAGTTCAGACTTCAGATCAGCTGTAGGTGTGGAGGTCATCCTTGAGGTCAGGTCACCTTCTGGTGATGTTGTTTACTTGTAGTTTCCTACTGGCATAGGGTTCGGTTATCGAGGATGTGATCAGCATAAAGAAGAAGCATATTCTGTGGCAGCTTGTGCCACAGAAGCTACGTATCCTGCAGTTACTCACATCTGCTAGCTAATATATTATGTATTTTCTGTTCCGTGTGTGTGATGGGATCAAATATTTAAAATTACACTGTGACGTCCATGATCAATATCTGGGGAGAATTGTTTCTAATATCAGTTTAAAAGTACATGAATAGAAGCATAGTGGATCTAGGGAGCATTTCTTGTAGAAATAATTGCTCGAGGTTCGTTATTGGTTCATCCCATGATACAGCCTACATCATTTTTTTTACCTCCGTGAATGTGTTAGGTAACTGGTCAATATGTGCCATGAGCAAATAATTATTTGGCCTTTCTAATTGAATTATATAGAGAAAGATGTTCAGTAATTGAAATACTTATTTTCAGATAACGAGGAACACAGTACAGGAGATGTTATGAGTTGACAATAACAACACAGTGAGGGGCAGTCACTGAGATGTCACATCATTATTTAGCTATAGCAACGGCAAGATTATAAAGGCAAATGGAATACCAGAATGAAGTCAGTAGGAAGAGTAATGTTAACTAATAACCTTTGGGGGGCAAGCTCGAAAAATTGTGAATTTCAAAATGTATTTCCTATGAGGATAGAGTATCTCAATGTAAGGTAAATGAGCCCATATAAATGGACATGTGAAAGTTTGTTTTCGATCAATTGTTAACATGCGGAGACCGACTAAACTAGGTCGTGCCCACTAAAGGGTGAACTATTTTAAATATTGCAAAGCTGAAATTGTTAATAAAACACCAAATAACTATTTTTTAAATTTATTATACAAAAAAGACAGTATCAAAAACATAAATTTAACTTATTTCCAAACATTTTGTAAGTATTAAAAAAATACAAAAATGAACCAAGTAGCAACATGGACACATTGAGAAGGGATATAACTTTCAATTTCTGTATTCCTGAGTTTCCCGAGAAAGATCATTCTAGGTCGCTAATTTGTACAATGAAACTTTATGAAGCAATTTCTATCCTTCTTGATGCATAGATTTACTTTGCATATGACACAGGAAAATGAGGATTTGACATGATGTTTGTGTTTGCTGCACAACTTGCATGGAAGTAGCTTGCCTGGCACTGGCCAGTGACAATTTTAGTTTTTTGGATGGTCTATCTTCCTCCTCCTCATCACTTGACACCTCTGCATCTGGTGGCAAGTACTCATCATCACCATCAAGTAATTCCAGGTCATCTGGATCTGAGTCACTCTCCTTCAAAACACAGACATATTTCGACTTCTCTTTGGAGGACTCACCATAAAACAATTTCTCATTGATCTGGAAGAACAATAAAAACGTTCTGTACACACCCACATCACTACAGAATTCATATATGCATTACAATTTTTTTATAAATATTTATTTACTGAAATTCAAAATGGGGCCTGAAGTGGCAAGAACGATTTGTTTGACCATTTTTTGTTGCACTTTTTTCATTTGCATAGTGCACTCATATTATGCGTCATATATATATATATATATATATATATATATATATATATATATATATATATATATATATATATATATATATATATATATATAATCTCAAAATATGGCTAAACTATTCATTTATGCACTAGACACACAAATCAGTTCTTACCAACACTGTAGAGGGTAAAATCCAAGGGTATATGAGTGTCACTCGATGAAAAAAACGTCTCTCGGCGACGCCAAGCTAGAAGTGTTTACATTTTGGTCTCTCGACCAGTGGGAAGCAAGCAGATGCCATCACCACTTAGCTGGAGCGACTCAGGGAAAGCTTTAATTCGTCAAAAATAGAGAACGGGGACCCAGATTTGCAGTGGGTGTAGGAGGAATGCACAAGAAACCATGCTTTCACAACAGAAAATTTTCGGGCGTGCCCCCCCCCCTCCCAAAGACAGTGAGAAACAAACGTCATCTCCATTCACTGATTTACACGTCCATCGCTGGGCTACGGATTTTTCTTTTTACGTTTATTGCAAGGCCTATGCACAGCGGCATGTATATTCACTACTTTTCTTACCATGCTAACTCTGTTAGAAAAAGAAGTGTTTTTATTTCTTTCTTTCTCCGTGTCCTCCGCATTTGTGATTCTCAGTTCCTAGACTCGGAAATTTCTACTCTTCGCAACTCATTCTCTCGTCTTGACTACCCTTCCGATTTCATAAACTCTGGCTTCTCAAATGCTAAACGTGAAATTTCCTGTTCTCTGTCATCCCTCTATATCCAGTCTAATTTCAACAACACTCACCGTTCCTTAGACATCAAATTAAATTCTCGCCAAACTAACACCTTTCGCAGTAATCTAGTTCGTACCTCTCTCCCTGCGATAGAAGCCCCTGGTGTCTTCTCTCTTCCATGCTCCTCTTGTCCTCTCCAATAATTTGGAGAAACTTGTCAACACCAATAATGGTCTTTTCTGTCATGTTAGATATCACAGGCATCCTATTAACTGGTCCTCAGCTAAAACTGTCTACCCTTCTTCTAGCCTTCACAGACGCCGTCTTGTTTAATAATTCCTTACACTCAACTTTCCTAATATGATTCTTAGTCTTGGCTTTGTCTCTGTACATACCTTCCATTTTGATTACATCGTCAAATGCTCCAAAGTTCAGAACACTCGTGACTTGATATGATCTTTATCTCCTCCTCTCCTTACCTCTTCTCCTTTCTTAAAATTCCTTTGCCTTTCCTATCTTCTGCCTATGTGTACCCTCCCCCCCCCTGTATTTTTGGTTCCACCCTGGGCCAGTAACTCTCCTGCTGAGCTCCTTTTTTCTTTTTTCTCTAGTCTTTAGACTGCCTCTACTACTACTACGACTACTACCTCTACTACTACTACGACTACTACTACTACCACTACTACTCCCATTACTACCACTACCTCTGCCACTATTGCCAGTACTTCTACCATTATATTACTACCTCCTCTCCTCCTGGCCCCGCCTACCTCTCGCAGATAGGCTCCCTTATCTTTGCGTTTCTATGTGATTAGTTAATTGTCAAAGTCGGACCGAAACGTCCACACACACACATACAAGTGGAAGGGGGATCTGGACAGGCTACAAGCCTGGTCGGACATACGGCTCCTGGAGTTTAACCCCAGCAAACACAAAGTTATGAAGCTTGGGAAAGGACAAAAAAGACCGCAGACGGAGTACAGCCTAGGAGGTCAAAGGCTGGAAAACTCACTCAAAGAAAAGGACCTTGGGATGAGCATCATACCGAACAATCTCCTGAGGCGCATATCAATCAAATAACTGCTGCAGCATACGTGCGCCTAGCAATCCTGAGAATTCCGATTCGACATCTAAGTAGTCATTCACAACACTGTACACCGTGTACGTCAGGTCCATACTGGAGTATGCGGCACCAGTATGGAACCCACACATGGTCAAACGCGTCAAGAAATTAGAAAAAGTACCAAGGTTTGCAACAGCTGAGGGTTTTTTCCTACTAGCAGAGGTTAAGGAAACTCAGCCTGACAACACTGGAGGACAGGAGGGATAGGCAGACATGATAACTTAAAATACAGAGACCAACTGACAAGGTGGACAAGGACAGAATATTTCAGAGATGTAACACAGCAACAAGGGGTCACAACTGTAAATAGAAAACTCAGACGAGTCTCAAGGATATTAGGAATTCTCCGGAAATAAAGTTGTTAGGAAGTGGAACAGTATGGAAAGTGACGTACTGGAAGCAGGATCCATACATTGTTTTACAAAGATGTATGATAAAGCTCATGAGGAAAGGGGACAGTAGACCTTGTAGCGACCAGTGAAGAGGCTGGGCCAGGAGCTGTGAGTAGACCCTTGCAACCACAATTAGGCGAGTACATACACATGCATGCACACGCATGCGTGACGAGGTGTTAGAGTGGGCGCCTGTGACGAGCGGGGTTCCACACTGGTCAGTCAGTGCTATGCTAATTTTAGTATACGTGAATAACGTGAGGGAAGGGATAGACTCAGAAGTGTCCCTGTTTGCAGATGATGTGAGGTTAATGAGGAGAATTAAACTGGTTGAGGATCAGACAGGACTACAAAGGTACCTGGACAGGCTACAAGCCTGGTCCAGCAACTGGCTCCTGAAAATTAACCCCACCAAATGCAAAGTCTAGACGATAGGAGAAGGGCAAAGAAGACCAAAGACAGAGTATAGGCTAGTTGGGCCAAAGTCTGCAAACCTCACTCAAGGAAAAGGATCTTGTGGTGAGTATAATACCGAGTACATCTGAGGCGCACATCAACCAGATAACTGCTGCAGTATATGGGTGCCTACCAATCCTAAGAACAGCGTTCCGATACCTCAGTAAGTAATAGTTAAGACTCTATACCTTGTAAGTCAGGCCCATGTTGGAGTATGCAGTACCAATTTGGAACCAACACCTGATCAAGAACGTCAAGAAATTAGAGAAAGTGCCAAGGTTTACAACAAGACTAGTCCCGGAGCTAAAGGTAATGTTCTACGAAGAAAGGTTAAGGGAAATCGACCTGACGACACTGGAGGACAGGAGGGATAGTGGGACATGATAGCGACATGCAAAATACAGCGAAGAATTGACGAGGTGAACGAAGACAGGATCTTGCAGAGATGGGACACAGCAACAAGGGGTCGCAGTTCGAAGTTGAAGACTCAGATGAGTCAGAGGGATGTTAGGAAGTATTTCTTCAGCCATAGAATTGTCAGGAAAAGGAATAGTCTGGAATGTAATGTAGTGGAGGCAGAATCCATACATAGTTTTAAGACGAGGTATGATAAAGCTCATGGAGCAGGGAGAAAGAGGACCTAGAAACGACCGGTGAAGAGGCGAAGCCAGAATTTATGAATCGACCCCAACAACCACAGTTAGGTGAGCACAATTAGGCGAGTGCGCACACACGAGCGCGCGCGGTTCATCTTGTGTCCATATAACATTTCCCACGATGACTTTAATCAGCGTAGAAGACAACCATTTTAATTTTACTCTCATCAAGATATTAAAAACTTTCAGACTTTTTTCAAGTCTCAATTTAATAATTTCCACTACGTCGCTATCTAGAACTTGTTTACTTCAATAACTGTTTGTCAGCTTCACTGGCAACATCTGACAATCAAAGTTATTTATTACATAGCAAACTTGTCCGAGCATTTCATGCTAAAAGTTCATGTGTTATGTTCAATGTTTAGTGTCTTCACTCTTCCCTGTCAGAGTCTACTCAAATATTAATAATGATTAACTGTGTCGAGATGAATGTCAAGAGTCTCTGAAGTTGCTTTGATTTTCTGATCCTGTACCTCTTGTCTGAAGCTGAATTGTATCTTTTAGATCTTCTGAGAAGGTTGAGCTGCAGTTCTCGGCCTTTTGAAGATTTTGAGGTATAGGTACTGAGTATTTCGTGTTAAGGAACACAATCCTGGGTTACTGTGCATCTTGCTTGTGTTCAGTAACAGTCCTCGGGTAGTGGGTACCTTGTGTTCAGTAACAGTCCTCGGGTACTGGGTACCTTGCTTGTGTTCAGTAACAGTCCTCGGGTACTGGGTACCTTGCTTGTGTTCAGTAACAGTTCTCGGGTACTGGGTACCTTGCTTGTGTTCAGTGGCAGTCCTCGGGTACTGGGTACCTTACTTGTGTTAAGTAGCAGTCCTCGGGTACTGGGTACCTTGCGTGTGTTTAGTACCTTGCTTGTGTTTAGTAACAGTCCTCGGGTACTGGGTACCTTGCTTGTGTTCAGTAACAGTCCTTGGGTACTGGGTACCTTGCTTGTGTTCAGTAACAGTCCTTGGGTACTGGGTACCTTGCTTGTGTTCAGTGGCAGTCCTCGGGTACTGGGTACCTTACTTGTGTTCAGTAGCAGTCCTCGGGTACTGGGTACCTTGCGTGTGTTCAGTAACAGTCCTCGGGTACTGGGTACCTTGCTTGTGTTCAGTAACAGTCCTCGGGTACTGGGTACCTTGCTAGTATTCAGTAACAGTCCTCGGGTACCGGGTACCTTGCTTTTGTTCAGTAACAGTCCTTGGGTACTGGGTACCTTGCTTGTGTTCAGTAACAGTCCTTGGGTACTGGGTACCTTGCTTGTGTTCAGTAACAGTCCTCGGGTACTGGGTACCTTGCTTGTGTTCAGTGGCAGTCCTCGGGTACTGGGTACCTTACTTGTGTTCAGTAGCAGTCCTCGGGTACTGGGTACCTTGCGTGTGTTCAGTGGCAGTCCTCGGGTACTGGGTACCTTGCTTGTGTTCAGTGGCAGTCCTCGGGTACTGGGTACCTTGCTTGTGTTCAGTAGCAGTCCTCGGGTACTGGGTACCTTGCTTGTGTTCAGTAGCAGTCCTCGGGTACTGGGTACCTTGCTTGTGTTCAGTGACAGTCCTCGGGTACTGGGTACCTTGTTTGTGTTCAGTGGCAGTCCTCGGGTACTGGGTACCTTGATTTTGTTCAGTGGCAGTCCTCGGGTACTGGGTACCTTGCTTTTGTTCAGTGACAGTCCTCGGATACTGGGTACCTTGCTTGTGTTCAGTGACAGTCCTCGGGTACTGGGTACCTTGCTTGTGTTCAGTAACAGTCCTCGGGTACTGGGTACCTTGCTTGTGTTTAGTAACAGTCCTCGGGTACTGGGTACCTTGCTTGTGTTCAGTAACAGTCCTCGGGTACTGGGTACCTTGCTTGTGTTCAGTAACAGTCCTCGGGTACTGGGTACCTTGCTTGTGTTCAGTAGCAGTCCTCGGGTACTGGGTACCTTGCTTGTGTTCAGTAACAGTCCTCGGGTACTGGGTACCTTGCTTGTGTTTAGTAACAGTCCTCGGGTACTGGGTACCTTGCTTGTGTTCAGTAACAGTCCACGGATACTGGGTACCTTGCTTGTGTTTAGTAACAGTCCTCGGGTACTGAGTACCTTGCTTGTGTTCAGTAACAGTCCTGGGGTAATGGGCACTTTGCCTGTGTTCAATAACAGTCCTGGGGGTACTGTGCACCTTGCTTGTGCTCAGTAACAGTCCTGGGGCAATGGGCACTTTGCCTGTGTTCAATAACAGTCCTGGGTTACTGTGCACCTTGCTTGTGTTCAGTAACAGTCCTGGGGTACTGGGCGTCTTGCTTGTGTTCAATAGCACAGTCCTGGGCACCTTGTTTGTGTTCAGTAACAGTTCTGGGGGTACTGGGCACCTTGTGTTTAATAACAGCGTCCCTGCACTACACCAGGCTTCACTATACACTAGTATAGTGGGGTACGGTACACCTTGCTTGTGTTCAATAACATAGTCCTGAGGTACCAGGTACGTGCTTATGTTCAGTAACAGTCGTGAGGTACAGGGTACGTGCTTATGTTCAGTAACAGTCGTGAGGTACAGGGTACGTGCTTGTGTTCAGTAACAGTCGTGAGGTACAGGGTACGTGCTTGTGTTCAGTAACAGTCGTGAGGTACAGGGTACGTGCTTGTGTTCAGTAACAGTCATGGGTATTTAGGTTACATTATGCTTGATAAGGTCTGTTACATAAGCCTATACCAATACCTTCCCAAAACTAGTACAGAAAAGCAGAAAAACAATTGTCTGGCAGCTGTGATTTTGGACACGCAAAGGCGACGTTCGAATCTGCACGCGTCACATTTCATGAGGACAGGTTGTATCCTGAGTCTACTTTCTAATTTTAAGATACCATTTTCAGTATTCTCATAACTTCCACGTTTTTTGTAGCCTGTTTTGCCCCTGGGACATACAACCTGTGCAAAAGGTGTAAGTGCAAGTGTTGGCCACAATTACCGAGGTAAATCACATATCTTGTGTAAACTATCCCTAACTATCGTGCTCTAATTACCAAGATTAACATTTATAATGGTTGAAGCTGCAATAAACCAGTAAGATATATTGTTACGAGTTGGGCTGCATCGATCAGGTGATTACCGTTGCTATGGCTGTCGTTTATCTTGATTAATTAGGATTTTAATTACAGGTGTTGAGAGCGCGATTACAACGAGAGTACAAGTCGCATGTGTGACATGACGTACACGACAACCTGCGACTGTATACAGTGATCCGACGAGGAAGAAAAGAATGTGAGTTATATTGATTACATGATACGTCCTATATAAAGAACAGAGGTACAATACCGTGACTGGAACAATACACAAACACCCGCACATAGGAGAGAGGAGCTTACGATGACGTAAGCTTGTACCATTAACCAGTTACATTGTTAATTGTCTAAGTCGGACACAAACGTCGTCATAAGTTACTTTCTCCTGTGTGAGGGTTTTATGTGTACACGCATATACATTAAGCAGAGGTATGGTAAAGCTCACGGTTCAGGGAGAGTGACCTAGTAGCGACCAGTGAAGAGGCGGGGCCAGGAGCTAGGACTCGACTCCTGCAACCTCGACTATGTGAGTACAACTAGGTGAGTACACTCATTCTTCAGTAAACTCCCACACAAACAAAGTCATTCTTCAATACCAGAGATTATGCCATTTCAGATATTCTCCTAGAGAAATATTCTCAAACGTATTTTTTCACACAAACATGAACATTCCCATAATCATGTTTGTACATGTACATTCCCATAACCTTCTTACCCATGTACAAGTCGACATTTTCTACCACATGTATCACTACTACTACTACTACTACCTCCACCAGTATTACAACTACTACACCTCACTCCAAGCCTATATATACCCTCTGTGTTCATGTACTGTTTGTAACGGCTTGACAAAGCTCCTGGAGAGCGAAATGTTGCCATAATTAAATGTCAAATAAGTTGCAAATGTAACATTTTACCTAACATAAACATTCACCCACGCAAACATTTTCCCTCACAAATGTTCTTGATGAGTCAGATACATGTGCAACAGTTGAGTATATTTATTGTTGAAACGTTTCGCCTACACTGTAGGCTTCATCACTCACATACAGAGGTGAACGTACTGTAGGCAGCAAGAGTAGTGGTAGTAGAGTTCAGCTTCACGCTGAACTCTTCTCCAGACTGAGGGACTGACTACCTTAAACTATTTCTCCACTACTCCTTCAGCCTACAATACATTGACTGATGAAGCCTACCCTTTAGGAGAAATTATTCAACAGTAAAGATACTCAGTTTAACTTATCAGCTAGTCGCTATTTCATACCATTTTCAACAAAAAAATTCTTCGCACAATCTTCGACATAAACAATCTCAAACAGAGACATAAATTTTCCCCACCACAAACATTCTGCCACTAAACAAAACCATTCCTCAAAGAACAGTCCACATGTATGTTTGAGCTTTTAACCTGCAAGTTCCACTCAACAAATCCATTTCTAAAATGAGTTAGTTGCATTAAAATGTATTTATGGTCAAATCCCATCCACGTATTGCTTTATACATCAACATTAAGATGCGTTTCCAGGTCAGTAAATGTGTTGAGCCGATACTGGCTGAGAGCCAAGGCTGATGTTGCATTTGCAGTTGAAATCCCCGGCTCTCTGATGGAATTATGCGATTACAGAATAATTTCATATAATCCGTAGAGCTACTTTAAAAATAAAGCCTGGCGAGTGTGTATAAGTGGCGTTGAAGTGATTGAGTTTGTGTGTTTAGCTGGTGTAAGTGTACTACTGAAGTGACTGGAGGCGTAGATGGCAAGTGTCTTAGGATTTTCAACAGCTTAAGATGCCTGGGTGATTCCCTTGAGCATATGACTCCACTACTATTCCTAGGACTACATGAGTAGTAGTCACAGCAGCACTTGTAGATTCCACTACGTGAGTACGTAGCCGTGGGACTGAGTAACAGTAGTCCCTGTAGCACTTGTAGATTCCACTACGTGAGTACGTAGTCGTGGGACTACGTGAGGAGCAGTCACGGAAGGAGCTGTAGACTACATTACTGCTCCTGGGACTACGTGAGTAGCAATAGCCACAGTAGCACTTGTAGCCTCCTCCCTACTGTTAGTGGGACTACGTGAGTAGCAGTAGTCACAGTAGCACTTGTAGCCTCCACTACTGTTCCTAGAACTACGTGAGGAGCAGCAGTTACAGCAGTTACGGTTCGTTTAATATCAGCGTTTGTTTGCATTAAAGTTATTGAGTCTAATCAGAAATTGGCTTCAGGGAAGGTTGAATACAGTGAGCGTAATTACTCTAGCTTGAGGCAGCTTTCACGCCAGGCTGAATATTAACCCAAGTAATTGCTATGAGAGGAGCACTATCTTTAGCATTTTTGGTGTGTGTGTACTCACCTATTTGTGGTTTCAGGGGTCGATTCATAGCTCCTGCCCTGGCTCTGGTGGCCTGGTGGCTAACGCTCTCGCATCACACGGCGAGGGTCTGGGTTCGATTCCCAGCCAGAGTAGAAACATTGGACGTGTTTCTTTCCACCTGTTGTCTATGTTCCCCATCAGTAAAATGGGTACCTGGGTGTTAGTCGACTGGTGTGGGTCGCATCCTGGGACACTGACTTAATTTGCCCGAAATGTACCGAAATGCGGAGCATAACAAGGGACTTTCTATATAGTAGTATGTCATTGTTGTCAGCTAGGACTGTATACCTTGTACATGTACTTGTAGTAAATAAAGATATTATTATTATTATATTATATTATTATATTATTATTATTACTGATTGTCACTGGGTCCCCTCTCTCCCTGCTCCATGAGAGTTATCAAACCTCGTTTTAAAACTATGTATGGTTCTGGCCTCCACTACGTCGCTTTCTAGACTATTCCACTTCCTGACAACTCTATGACTGAAGAAATACTTCCTAACGTCCTTTTGACTCATAGACATCTTCAGCTTCCAACTGTCACCCCTTGTTTCTGTGTCCCATCTCTGGAACATCCTGTCTTTGTTCACCTTGTCAATTCCTCACAGTATTTTATATGTCGTTATCATGTCTCCCCTGACCCTCCTGCCCTCCAGAGTCGTCAGGCCGATTTCCCTTAACCTTTCTTCGTAGGACAATCCCCTTAGCTCTGGGACTAGTCTCGATGCAAACCTTTGCATATTCTCTATTTTCTTGATGTGCTTGACCAGGTGTGGGTTCGAAACTGGTGCTGCATACTCCAATGTGGGCCTGGCGTATATGGTGTACAAAGTTTTGAACGATTCCTTACTGTGTGTGTGTGTGTGTGTGTGTGTGTGTGTGTGTGTGTGTGTGTGTGTGTGTGTACTTATCTTTTTTGTGGCTGTAGGTGTGTGTGTGTGTGTACACTCACCTATTTGTAGTTGAATAGGTCGATTCACAACTCCTGGCCCCACCTCATCGTTGGTCTCTACTAGGTCCACTCCTGCTCCATGAGCTTTATCATATATCTTTATCATATCAATATGGAATTCATCTGTAAAGCTTGGAAACGTAACTAATAAACAGAGGAAATGTTAGTTTAGTGCCAAGAATGCCTGCATTGCTTATTATGGACCCTATTTTGAAATTGGAATATTTTGAACTTTGCGAGAAATTGGCAAAATTACAAATTTCCGTTCACTTTACTGGGTAGTCGAAATAGTTGACTGGGCGATTTCTTGTGCTCAGTAGATAAAATAGAAAACATACTAGCGAAATAGCTAAGAATTTGGTCTAATGGAACATTGTAATTGGCCGAAAACAGGACTCAAAGTGGGCAAGATCGGAGTTGGTACAAGTGGTGTAACGTTTGCAGCCCTATGTCGGGGTCAACCCTATGACAAGGGCACGATGTGACGAGTGGAGTACCGCATACAGCCTTATGGAGGTGCAGCCGTATGACAAGGGCGGGATGACTCTTTCAACTTCATTTCATTGAGGAGATTCTCTTGAGGTGTGCTGAGCACCTAACATCTGACAGAAGTATGTACACCGGCGGGTCCGTGTCTAATACAATCTACACAACATTCACCAACTGACTCTCCACACTGTATATTCTCTTGTACTCTTTATCCAGGTAGATCTGTTCAAGACTTGATAAAGCCCAGTGTGTGGGGGAAATTTAGTCAATAATGGGCCGCACTGTACTGAATTTGTGTTTATTTTCCATCCTCTCAGTATTTTTTGCAAGTCATTATTACGTCAGCTCTGGGTCTCCTGTCCTTTATTGACGTTGAATTAAGCTCCTCTAGCCTCTCTTCATAGTTTATACCCCTAAAACATGGGACTGGATCTCAAAATACTGAGATCCAAAAAGTATTGTTTTAAATAAGACTATACCATCGGAATGGAAAGAAAAATTGTTAGGTGACTGTTACAATAAACTCAGAAAATCGTAGGAACAGGGAAAGGGAGAGGGACTGAACCCATGGCAAGTGAGTCCTAAAATTCACTTGCCATGGGTTCAAGTCCCGCCCGTTCCCTGATTTGTTACAGCAAACTCAAATTTGTAATGAGCTCAAAAACAAAGTAATATCGCGTCAGGCAACGGGATCAAGCCCATTATCTGTCTCAGTGCTGGTGGAAATAATACTGGGGAGGACATGAGAGAGGAACTGCAAGATAAGCACATGACAGGTATAGATTACAACCCTTAACATAATTTTTAAAGGGGTGGACCGATAAGCTAGCGGAAGGCCTCGATCAGACGACAAAAATATCTAGCCGCGAGTCATCGTATGACTAAGATCTACATCAGGAAACAATTGTCCTGTTTCCTGACAAATCTTACCTAGCCCAGTTATAGATATAATTAGGTCTAATGGAAGGGTCCCAGTCACATGTAGCATTTTGCTTAGAAGAGGAGTGGGCAATGAATAAATGTCTAGGACAATTGGTGCAAATTGCTGGCTAGACATGTATTGCAAAGAACTTGCAATCCTATCCACTGACAACTGGGATAATTTCTATGGCAAACATGATATGTATGCAAGTAATGGGGTACATCTCTCTGGGAAAGGAGTGATAGCATTTTCCAACCCTGTCGAGTAGGCCATTGCTGAGTTGTCTAGGACTTTAAACTGAGAGAAGATAGAGGCATAGGTGAGTGGGAAACAAATAGGTTACAGCAAGTGAGGTGAAAGAGGCAAAAATTGGCAAGATAATAATAATAATAATAATAATAATAATAATAATAATAATAATAATAATATCCTTATTTCTACAAGTACATGTGCAAGGTATACAGGCCTATCTGACATCAATGACATACAACTAACATGCATAGTAAGCAAAGCCATGGAAAAAATTATCAGGAAAGAGTGATGGAACACAGAAAGGAATGAGCTTATCAACAACAACCAGCACGGTTTCAGGGACTGGGAATCCTGTGTCACACGCCTACTGGAGTTCTATGACAGGGTGATAGCAGTAAGACAAGACAGGGGTGGGTATAATGCATTTCCTTGGACTTCAAGAAGGCTTTTGACAGTTCCACAGAAGAGATTAATGCATAAGGTGGAAGACCAGGCAGGTATAACAGGGAAGGTACTGCAATGGATCAGGGAATACCTGTCAGGAAGACTTCAGCGAGTCATGGTACGCGGCGAGGTGTCAGAGTGGGCGCCTGTGACGAGCGGGGTTCCACAAGGGTCAGTCCTAGGACCAGTGCTGTTTCTGGTGTATGTGAACATGATGGAAGGACTAGACTCAGAAGTGTTCCTGTTTGCAGAAGACCAGGCAGAACTACAAAGGGATCTGGACAGGCCGCAGGCCTGGTCCAGAAACTGGCTCCTGGAGTTCAACCCCACAAAGTGCAAAGTCATGAAGATTGGGGAAGGGCAAAGAAGACCACAGACAGCGTACTGTCTAGGGGGTCAGGGACTACAAACCACTCTCAAGGAAAAGGATCTTGGGGTGAGTATAATACCCAGCACATCTCCTGAGGTGCGCATTAACCAAATAACTGCTGCAGCATACGGGCACCTAGCAAACCTAAGAATAGCATTCCGACAACTTAATAAGGGATCGTTCAGGACCCTGTACACCGTGTATGTCAGGCCCATATTGGAGTATGCAGCACCAGTTTGGAACCCACACCTAGCCAAGCATGTAAAGAATTTAGAGAAAGTGCAAAGGTTTGCACTTCCTCAAAATTCGCTGAGGTCAGTGGTCACCTGCTGTTATAACTGTCCTAAGCTCTGGGAGTTAGCGTGGGATGTTACCAAGCACCATGGCTTCTTGTAGTGTTTTAGAATCTCAGGTTAAAATGTTGAAGGAGGTTCTACTTCTTCAGGAGGAAAATAGGAGGCTGAAACTTCGTCTAGATGAGTTTGGGAGTGAGTGTGAGAAGGATTTAGCTGGTAAGGAGGAAATGGTCACTAGTAGTGATAGTGGCAGCCGCTTTAAGTAGCAAGTGGTTCACAGTTCAGGAGGAAGATAAGGAGGGTTAACAGAGAAGATGTGAAGGTAGGAAATCGTTTCTCTGTTCTCCAGGACGAGTGTACTTCAGTGGTTAGTGACGTTGAAGGTACCAGTGATTCCCCTGCTAATCAAGGTAAGAATATTTTAATAGTAGGAGATTCTCAGGTAAGATATATGGACCGTGCTTTTTGTAACAGAGACAGAAAGGTCAGAGTGTGTGCCTTCCTGGAGCTGGTGTTGGTGACAGTCAGCAGGTTGGATAATATGTCAGGTAATGGGAACAAGCCCATTATCTTAGTGCTGGGGGTAATGACATTAGGAGACAGCAGGAGACAGGAGCTGCTGGATAAGTACAGGTCAGCCATAGAAGTAGTTAGGTCTAAGGGAGGGATCCCAGTCATATGTAGCATCTTGCCTAGAAAGGGGGTGGGCAATGAATGGATGCCTAGGGCAATTGGTATAAATTGTTGGCTAAACAGGTACTGCAAGGAACTTGCAGTCCCATTCATTGATAACTGGGACCTATTCTTTGGCAAACGTGATATGTATGCATGGGATGGGGTTCATCTCTCAATATTCAAAATAAAGTTGCTAATAATGGCAAATCAATTGATCAACAAACAAAGAGGGATAGCAGAGGGCAACGAGTGACTAGCTCCCTTAAGGTTTACTGTACAAATAGTAGGAGTCTAAGAAGTAAGATAGATGAGCTAAGATTACTTGCAAGTGTAGGTAATAAAGATATTATTGGTATAACAGAGACCTGGTTCAACCTGATAGAGAAAAGCCTTCTGAATGCAACATGCAGGGTTATAAACTATTCCACACTGGTAGGGTCAACAGGAAGGGTGGTGGAGTGGCGATGTCAGAGAAATTTTAAACTGTTGTCTTAGACATGATATAAGATTAGAAATGTCGAACACAGAATCTGTTTGGCTACAGTTTTTCGAGGGACGTGACAAATTAATTTTGGGTGTGATTTATAGGGAGTGCAGAAAGCTGTTATGGGACGAAATTCATAAGGCATCTAGATATGAAAATGTTGTGATAATGGGAGATTTTAACTAGACAAATTGATTGGAACAATATGACAAGAAATCTTGAATCTAGTGACTTTCTTGATACGGTTCAGGATTACTTTTTAGAACAGGTTGTGACAGAACCAACTAGAGTGAACAATCTGCTTGACTTGGTTTTTGCCAACAAAGATTCACTAATTAATAATCTTGAGGTTAATGATGAGCTTGGGGAAAGTGATCACAAATCACTTAGTTTCAATATATCATTGAATTACCCAGATAACTGCAATCAAATCTCTGTCCCAGATTTTCGCTTGGCCGACTTTATGGGACTGAAAAATTACCTGGGTGGGCTAAATTGGGATGTCCTGACTATGGGTCAGGTAGGTGATCTTGGTTGCCAATATGACGTTTCTCAGAGCATAGTTCTAGCTGCCAAGACAACTTTTGTTCCGAGTACGGAAATCAGATCTAACAAAACTGTTCTCAAATGGATGAACAATAGATTAAAACATCTCACTGGTCAAAAGAGAGGCATATATAGGCGTATCAAAAGAGGGGATGGGCAGTTAAGAAATCAATATATTCAATTAGAGAGAGAAATAAGGAAAGGAATAAGAAAAGCAAAATGGGATTATGAGGCTAAGGTCGCAAGGGATTCAAAGACTAACCCAAAAGGGTTCTTTCAGTTATACAAAAGTAAGATTAGGGACAAGATTGGCCCACTTAAGAGTAAGTCTGGTGAGATCACTGACAGTGATAAGGATATGTGTGAAATTCTCAGTACCTTCCTCTCAGTTTTCACCCAGGAAAATACTAGCGATATTCCTGAAATAATAGATTATGTAGAACAGGACGATAAACTATGCACGATTGCAGTAACTAGTGACATGGTCCTAGGACAAATAGAGAAACTAAAACCTAACAAATCCCCAGGCCCTGATGAACTGTTTGCAAGGGTGTTAAAGGAATGTGA
>NC_091338.1:22607091-22649591 GCF_038502225.1 Cherax quadricarinatus
CTTGGTGACTGGACGGTTGTCTTGATGGCTGGTCGGTTCTTTTGATGGCTGGGTGGTTGTCTTGGTGGTTGGGTGGTTGTCTTGGTGTCTGGCTGGTTGTCTTGGTGGCTGGCTGGTTGTCTTGGTGGCTGGCTGGTTGTCTTGGTGGCTGGCTGGTTGTCTTGGTGGCTGGATGGTTGTTTTGATGGCTGGTCGGTTCTTTTGATGGCTGGGTGGTTGTCTAAGTAGCTGGGTGGTTGTCTTGGTGGTTGGGTGGTTGTCTTGGTGGTTGACTGGTTGTCTTGGTGGCTGGCTGGTTGTCTTGGTGGCTGGCTGGTTGTCTTGATGGCTGGTCGGTTCTTTTGATGGCTGGGTGGTTGTCTAGGTAGCTGGGTGGTTGTCTTGGTGGCTGGGTGGTTGTCTTGGTAGCTGGGTGGTTGTCTTGGTGGCTGGGTGGTTGTTTTGGTGGCTGGGTGGTTGTCTTGGTGGCTGGGTGGTTGTCTTGGTAGCTGGGTGGTTGTCTTGGTGGCTCGCTGGATGGCAGTCTGGATTCCTAGCTGGATGGTAGTCTTGATGGCAGCTGGGTAGTAGTGTTCGTGGTTGGGCGGTAGTCAGGGTGGCTGGGTAGTAGTCTTGGTGGATCAGTGGTAGTATTGATGGTTGAGTTTTACTCGTAGTGGCTTGATGGAAATCTTGATGACTGGGTAGTAGTCAGGGTGGCTAGCTTGATGGCAATCTTGGTGACTGGGAGGGTAGTTGTCTTGGAGGCTGGGTAGTTGTCTGAGAAGGTGGGTGGTAGTTTTGGTGGTTGTGTTGTAGTCTTAGTGGCTGGGTGGTAGCCTTGGTAGCTAGTTGGTAGTTTTGATGGTTTGGTGGTGGTCTTGGTGGTTGGGTGGGTAGGAGTTTGGGTGATAATCTTGCTGTCTGGGTGGTAGTCTGGTTGGCTTGCTTGGTTTGAATCTTGCAGGCTGGGTGGGTAATTGTCTTGTAGGCTGGGTGGTTGTCTTGGAAGATGGGTGTTAGTTTTCGTGGCTGTGTTGTAGTCCTAGTGTCTGGGTGATAGTCTTGGTGTCTGGTTGATAGTGTTGGTAGCTTCGTGATGGTCTGGGTCATTGGCTGGGCAGTAGTCTGGGAGGTTGACTGGGTGGTAGTATGGGTATCTGGATGGCAATCTTTGTGTCTGGGTGGTAGTCTTGGTGACTGGGAGGTAGTTTTGGTTAGGTGGTAGTCTTGGAGGTTGGGTGGTAGTCTGGGTGCCTGGCTGGGTGGTAGTTTGTGTGTCTGGCTGGTAGTCTGGGTGGCTGAATTGTACTTTTGGTGGCTGGGTGGTAGTCTTGGTAGCTGGGTGGTAGTCTGGGTGGCTGGCTGGTAGTCTAGGTGGCTGGATTGTAATCTTGGTAGCTGGGTGGTAGTCTTGGTAGCTGGGTGGTAGTCTGGGTGGCTGGATTGTAGTCTTGGTGGCTGGGTGGTATTCTAGGTGTCTGGGTGGCTGTATTGTAGTCTTGGTGGTAGTCTGGGTGGCTGGCTATTAGTCTCGTTACCTCCCTGGCTCAGCTAGTCCAGTAACGTGCCGCTGGATAAACATTAGTTATAAAAACGAAACTGTCTACTAGCTTGATAGATGATATGTTAACTTTATAATTTATGGAGTCGACAGGACGCCCGTTGCCGTGATCGATGGCTCTCTGAATTAGTGAACGATTCTCTGCCTGGCTTTATGGATAGAATGTTGCTTTTTTTTACAACTTCACTGTATAGTGGAAAATGAACGCGCGCGCGCGCGTGTGTGTGTGTGTGTGTGTGTGTGTGTGTACTCACCTAGTGGTTGCAGGGGTCGAGTCACAGCCCCTGACCCCGCCTCTTCATCGGCCTCTATTAGGTCACTCTTCCTCCTCCATGAGCTTTATCATACTTCTTCGTAAAGCTATGTATGGATTCTGCCTCCGGTACATAACTTCCCAGACTATTCCATTTCCTGACAACTCTTTGACCGAAGAAATACTTACTAACATCCCTTTGATTCATCTGAATCACAGGGATGTTAGGAATCTCATGTCTCTGTCCACTTTGTCGATTCCTCTCAGTATTTTAAATGTTGTTATCATATCCCCCCTATCTCTCCTGTGTTCCAGTGTCGTCAGGTCGATTTCCCTTAACCTCTCTTCGTAGGACATACCCCTTAGCTCCAGAACAAGTCTTGTTGCAAATCTTTGTACTTTATCTAGCTTCTTTAGATGCTTGGCTAGGTGTGGGTTCCAGACTGGTGCTGCATACTCCAATAAGGGTCTAACGTACACAGTGTACAGGGTCCTGAACGATTCCTTATTAAGATGTCGGAATGCTGTTCTTAGGTTTGCTAGGTGCCCGTATGCTGCAGCAGTTTTCTGGTTGATGTGCGCCTCAGTAGATGTGCCCTGTGTTATAATCACTCCTTTTCCTTGAGTGAGGTATATGGTCTCTGGCCCCTTAGACTGTACTCCATATGTGGTCTTTGCCCTTCCCCAATCTTCATGACTTTGCACTTGGTGGGGTTGAACACCAGGAGCCAGTTTCCAGGTGCTGGTTGCTGGACTAGGCCTTCAGCCTGTCCAGATCCCTTTGTAGTTCTGCCTGAATTTCGTCCGGTTGAATTCTCATCAACTTCACATCATCTCCAAACAGGGATACTTCGGAGTCTATTCTTTGTCTCATGTCGTTCACAAATTCCAGAAACAGCACCGGCTCTAGGACTGACCCATATGGCACCCCGCTCGTTACACGCGCCCACTTTGACACCTCGCCACGTACCATGACTCGCTCTTGTCTTTTTGACAGGTATTCCCTGATCCATTGTAGTGCCTTCCCTGTTATCCCTGCCTGGTCCTACAGCATTTGCTGTGTCAAACGCCTTTTTACAGTCCAAGAAAATGCATCTACCCACCCCTCTCTCTCTCTTGTCTTACTGGTGTCACTCTGTCATAGAACTTCAGTAGGTTTGTAACACAGAATTTCCCGTCCCTGAAACCGTGCTGGCTCTCGTTGATAAGTTCTTTCCTTTCTAGGTGATCCACCATTCTTCTCCTGATAACCTTCTCCATGACCTTGCATACTATTCATGTCAATGACACTGGTCTGTACTTTAGTGCTTCGTGTCTATCTCCTTTTTTTAAAATTTTGACTACATTTGCTGTCTTCCATACCTCAGGTAGTCGCCCTGTTTCGATAGATGTGTTGAAGATTGTTAGTGGTATACATAGTGTCTCTGCTCCCTCTCTCGAGACTCATGGAGAGCTGTTATCCAGCCTCATCGCCTCTGAGGTATCTGGCTCGCTTAGCAGTCTCTTCACTTCTTCCTCGGTTGTATATATTGTGTCCAACACTTGATGGTGTACCACACCTCTCCGTCTCCCTGGAGTCCCTTTTGTCACCTCTGTGAACACTTCTTTGAATCTCATCTTGATCTTCTCACATACTTCGTGGTGGTTTCTTGTGACCTCCCCTCCTTCCTTCCTCAGCCTAATTACCTGGTCCTTGACTTGTTCTCCTCCTGATGTGGTTGTGCAACAACTTTGGATCAGATTTGACTTTTGCTATCATTCTCGTTTGTCTTTGGGCCACCCGTCTTACCTATGCATATTCATTTCTGGCTCTACAACTAGTCTCCTTATTCTCCTGGTTCCTTTGCCTTCTATACTTCTTCCATTTTCTAGTACACTTGGTTTTGCCCTCCCTGCACCTTTGCGTGAACCAAGGGCTCATCCTGACTTTTTCATTATTTCTGTTACCTTTGGGTATGAACCTCTCCTCAGCTTCCTTGCATATTGTTGTCACATAATCCATCAACTCGTTTACTGACTTCCCTGCCAATTCTCTATCTCGTGCAGGAAATTCTTCATGCCTACGTAGTCCCTTTTCTTGTAGTTTGGCTTCATGCATCCGGCCCTTCCTGCTTGTCTCTCCACTTGTAACTATGTATTCGAAGCTCAGAACCGCATGATCACTGGCCCCGAGGGGTCTTTTATGTGATGTCCTCAATATCTACTCTACTTAAGGTGAATACTAGGTTCAGTCTCACTGGTTCATCATCTCTTCTCTCTCTGGTAGTGTCCTTTACGTGTTGGTACATGAGGTTTTCCAATACCACCTCCATCATCTTAGTCTTCCACGTTTCTGGGCCCCTATGTAGCTCCAGGTTCTCCCAGTCGATTTCCTTGCACTTGAAGTCGCCCATAATCAGCAGCTTTGCTGTGCTCACATGAGCTCTTCTGGCCACTTCAGCCAGTGTGTCAACCATCACTCTGTTACTCTCATTATACTCTTGCCTTGGCCTCCTACTGTTCTGTGGTGGATCATATATCACTGGAATTACCACCTTGGGAACTCCTGACTGAAGCATTCCTATTATGTAATCTCTTTCCTCTCCTCTGTCTCCTATCTCAAGCTCATCAAAATCCCATCAGTTTTTGATGAGCAGTGCCACTCCTTCACCCCCTCTGTCTTTCCTCAGGATTTGATATCCCATTGGAAAGATGGTGGCTGTTATCATCCCTGTGAGCTTGGTTTCTGTGAGAGCTATGAAGTCTGGTGATGATTCTTTTGTGCCACTTCTCCCACTTATTCATTATTTCATCAGCGTTGATGTACCATACCTTCAGTTTCCTGTCCAACACTGTGCTTTGGAGGTCTGTGAAGCTGGGGGACCTGGCAGTGCGCTTCGGAATTTTACAATGTATTGTGGGGTGGGGGCTATAAGTGTGGATTGTGGTTTGTGTTGGGATAATGTGTTTGGTTGTGGGGTTTTGAGGGAGGTTGTGTGTGTTTTCACTTGTTGCTCTTCCCTGCTCTGGTTGTCCTCTGCTGATTCTGTCCTTGTCTCCCTAGCCCCTTTCGCTTTCGTGTCCTCTTCCTCAGCTGCTGTCATTCTGTTTTTGTTCTGCCTCAGTTTAGGAACACCCTCTTGTAAGTTGATGATTCCTTCAGCCATAGTTTCTCTTGCAGGATCCTGTTTCGCACTGTTTCTGTCTTGAAAATCAGCTTGCCCCGCTGATTTCTTCCCTTCAGGTACCCTATTATTCTCTGAAAATTTACTATCTCAAACATGTTCTCTTTGTCTAATACTCTGATGATGTTTTCAATCTCCTGTCTTTCTTCCTGCCATCTTTTCACTCTCCTGAAGCCCATGAATAAACTCTGATTTTTCCCTCTCCTCGTCCAATTGCCTTTCCTCTGTGTCTCTGGTTCCCGTGTGTACATGGCAATTTTGTCCTTTTTTTCCTGTAACTCTTGATGACATGGTCGTGCCTCTGCATGTGACCTCTCTTACTCTCCACCTTCACCTCCTCCCCACCCACCTTCCCCACTCCCAACTGCCTCCCCCCCCCACCTTTCATTCTGCAGCCCTGCTTGGTGGGCTGATAGGGTCTTAGCACAAGTTATGCCTCCTTCCTTTCAGCTGGGCTCCTAGTTAAGTAAGGGTGCACCAGCTTTAGATGCTGTGTCTCCTCTGGTCAGTACCCCTGTAACTCACATCAGCCTATTTACCTCATATTCTAGGGCCCTTATCCTGCCTTCTGCAGCTTCCACTCGTGACTCCCATTTCTTCTTCTCCTCCATCCTCTTTACCAATTTCGCAGAAAGCTCTGCATTCATCCTTTTCTCCATTTTCGCAGAAAATTCACCTAGTTTGCTTTCCCACTCTTGTTCCATCCTTTTGCATTGCTCTTCCATCCATCCTTCCTTACCAGAACCATTCTCCTATGATGCCCTGAGCCTTCGACTTTCCTTCTGACCTACCATTTGGGGGAGGGGGTAGGGAGAGGGAGGGGAGGGAGAGGGGAGAGGGAGAGAGAGGGCCAGGGAGAGTGATGGGGGATAGAGAAAGAGTGGGAAGGGAAAAAAGGGGTGGAAGGAGGAAGAAAAAGAGAGGGGAATTAAAGAGAAAAGGGAGAGGAGAAAGAGAGAAAGGAGAGAGAGAATAGATAGGGAGGGATGTGTGTGTTTGGGGGTCAGTTTCAATGGGGAGAGGGATGGGGAGAGGGAGGAAGAGGGAGGGAGTCTGGCTAGAGGGAGAAAGGGAGGGAGAGAGGTAGGGGAAGAGAGGGGAATGGGGGAGAGAGGTAGGGGAAGAGAGGGGAATGGGGGAGGGAGAAAAAGGGAGAAGGGAAAGAGTGAGAGTGACTGTTAGGTAATTCTGTCTATTCACAGTGAGTAGGTGTGCGGGTTGGCGGGAGAGTTGTAAGGAGGGAAGAGAGAGAGGGGGGCAGTGATGTAGAGGTGGACAGAGAGTGAGAGGGTGGGGTAGAGGGAAAAGAAGAGAAAGGTGGGGAAGGGAGGATGAAAAAACGAGAAATGGGGAAGAGAGGAGGGAAAAACGAGAAAGGTGGAACGGGAGAAGGGAGAGGGAAAGAAAGAAATGAGTGTGGGAAAGGAGAGGGAAAGGTAAGAGAGGGGAGAGAAGATGAGCAGAGGAGGAAAAGGATAGGAAGAAAAGGAGGAAGGAGAGAAAGAGGAAGAGGAAGAGGAAGATGAGGAAGAGGAGGAGGAAGAGAAGGAAGAAGGGGAAGGGGGATGGAGGAAGATGAAGAGGAGGGAGGGGAGGGAGGAGGAGGGGGAGGGGGTGGAGGAGGCCCTAACAGTCAGAGGCTGTGTGGGGGTTAGTGCGTACATGCATGTATGTGCGCCCATGTGCATGTGTGTGTTCATGAGCCCCTTCGTATTTACCCACATATGTGCCCTACATATGTATCCAATCACTTCGTTCACATTGTGCAATATGTACACACTGTCTTTGTGTGTTTAAAATTACTCTTCAGTCCTATAATCCTACTTGTTCTGTTCTACTGTGCTTGCACTCACTAGTGTGTGTGACCCAAAACTATCCTACCAAGTTTTCTTTCCTTATTAAATGTTAAGTACTGTAGGCATAATAATCACTCCAGAGTAGGGATTGTACCCCCTGAGCTACCCGCGATGCAGGGTCGAACCTGATCACTTAATTAACATGCCACATGCTACCACAACGTAGGTGATTTGTACATTACGCCAGGCAGAGGTGTCGTCTGGATCCCGGCTGGTGTGGCTGTATGATGCTTCTCGTTGCTCTTGGCCCTGGTTCCCCCCTCAGATTTTTCTCTTCGGTTATTCTATTCACATTACCCGTTTGCACTATATACCAGGTGAACACTAAGTTTTACTTCACTTGTTTCAGAAACAGGAAAATACCGGGTGTTTTTTTTTTTTCTTTCCTCTCAGTTTATTATTCACTTGCTGCTTTATTATTCACTATCTCATCTGTCCTTATTAATCTATCTCACTGGCTTGATTACACTCTTTCTGTATGAATTTGAGTTACTGGTTTGTCTCAACATCACCTACACCCGGCACTAGGCCCACCTCACTCTCCTGGCACTGAATCCACTCTCAGATTATTTTATACAAATTGTAGTCCTCACCTCCCTTATTTAGGGCAGCTTGTTATTCACTACTCAGGATCTTCACTGACACGACAGCTAGCTTGATCCTTGTAATGACCTTAGTGCGTAAAAAAAATACTAAAGTGCAGCATACGACGCTGTTACTCCCGCCGTGTGTGTGTGTGTGTGTGTGTGTGTGTGTGTGTGTGTGTGTGTGTGTGTGTGTGTGTGTGTGTGTGTGTGTGTGTGTGTGTGTGTGTGTGTGTGTACTCACCTAGTTGAGGTTGCGGGGGTCGAGTCCGAGCTCCTGGCCCCGAGTGTGTGTGTGTGAGACTGGGGGAAGGGAGGGGATGATCCCACAACTTGACAAGAAAATAGCTATGGAAAAGAAATTTCATTTTTCGATTTTCAATTGGAGTTCTCATCAGCAGTGTACACACTAGAGTCGGGAGGACATCTTATAGATGGGTCACTGACCAGGCCTTCAAGGACATCCCAGTCCAGATTCTATGTAGCTGATATCTTTGAAAGTTTGACAGGGTTATACTTGAGTAGGCCTGCCGAACATAATGTATTCTTATTATCTTGTAAAACAAAGTAACATGCCTAATAGCCTGGCTAAGTAAGCCCTTTCATACTTATTCTTAAATCTATGTATGGAATCTGCCTCTACCTCTTCGTTACCAAAGTCGCTCCATTTTCTGACCACTCTGAAGCTACAGAAGTATTTCCTAACATCCCTGTGACTCATCGCTGCTTTTAACTTCCAGCTGTGCCTGAGGCCCGCCTCTCAAACACTCCCTGTCCACCCTGCCAGTTCCTCTCAGTATTTTATACATCATAATCATGTTCCCTCTGGTCCTTCTGCTCACTAGTGTCGTCAGGTTTAGCGCCTCTCGACTCTCCTCTGAGACTAGTTTCATTGCAAACTCTGGCAATATTTACATCTCTACATGCTTAACACAATGTGTAATCCATATTGGCGCTGCATTCTCCATGACGTTCTTAACATATGTTGTGTATTAGTTTGTGAATGCTCACTTGATGTTTCTGAAAGCTACCCTTAAATTTACCAATTTCACATTTGCTGCAGCGGCTATACAGTTGATGTGTGACTTAGGTGAAATGCTCGAAACATTGCTCACCCCGAAATCCTCCACTTTCACCGAGACTTGCAACCTCTGTCCCCCGAATCTGTACACTGTTTCCGGTCGTCTTTGCTCTTCTCCGGTTCTCATTATTTTGCATTTAACGGTCAAATTCCAGTAGTCACTTGTCAGCCCACCACCCGTGCAGCTTGTCCAAACCCATTTGTAGTATTTCTGGGTCTGCTCCTGCTTTTATTTTACTCACTAGTTTCACATCACCTGCGGACAGTGATACCTCTAACTCGATGACCTCTGTCATGTTCACTGTCATGACCTCTGTCATGTTCACATACACAGGAAGCAGTACTGGTCTAACTTACTGCTTGTAGAACCCCAGTAGTCACACTCGCCCATTCTGATACTTCTTCACAGTAATTAACTGCTTCCTTCCAGTTAGGTATTCCTTGATACACTAATATTTTTACTTCTACAAGCACATGTACAAGGTATACAGGCCCTACTCACATCAGTGATATACTATATAGAAGCCATTTGTTATACGGAGCATTTCGGGCAAATTTGGTCAATTTTGCCCCAGGATGCGACCCACACCAGTCGACTAACACCCAGGTACCCACTTTACTGATGGGTGAACATAGACAACCGGTGTCAGGAAACATGCCCAATATTTCTACTCTCTCCAGGAATCGAACACGGACCCTCACCGTGTGAAACGAGAGCTTTTACCACCAGGCCACGGGCCACCTGGGGTACTTTCCTGTAATTTTCGTCTGGTCTCTTACTCTTGTGTCAGTCTCTACAGTATATGTACGATCTTTGGCAAGAACATAGAGGAAGGGGGGGGATATAAACACACTTGCAAGCACTCAATACCTAGGACAACACTGTCCTACACACACAAACAGACACGGACACACACATATATGCTGATAAACATATACCTACTTCCATACATAAACATACACAGCAGATGAGTTACGATAACTGAGAATCATTCGGTCAGTTCATGCGCGTACACACACACACACACACACACACACACACACACACACACACACACACACACACACACACACACACTACGACTGATGAGATATTGGCAGTGGATATAAGAGAGATTTATAACATCACTGACAGACAGTGAAGGTGAGGAGGCAAATTTTCGAAGAATCGAAAATTACATAAGGGAAAAATACGACCCATCTAACTGGCCTTCCATTAGAAACGACACAAGATCAGACCTTGAGACGGAAATCATAGCTGATGGAACCGACAGATGTCATAGCGTGTACCTCGACCAAGACAGAACGTTACAAAAGAGGGAGCAAATGAAAAAAAGAGGGAAAGAAACCGACAAAGAAGGGAAGACGGAACATTGTTGGAGAAGCTGCACTTTCCACGAGACATTTTGCTCAGCCCCACCAGGTGAAACCTCTGCCTAAGGAACACCAAGCTCCAACCCCAGTAACCCCTCTAACCCCCATCCCCCTTCTCACTTAAACACAGTAACTCAAAGCCAACCACAACTTACCCCCATTATCAGCTACCTCCACCCCTATTTCTAACCCCAGCGAGTGCTGAGTTTTTTCTCACAACTTCCTTCAATCCCAACTCTCGTTCTGCATTCCCTTTGTTACTTAACTTACCCATACTCCTTCACCCCCATAATATTCTAACTCTCTTCCAATGCAAGATTCATCCCCACAACCAGACCTCATCCCAACCTCCACCCCTTACACCCACTCCTCCTACACACATTAGCATAAACCATGAGAGACGAACCTCTAACGCCCTGCTCACAATAACAGAAAAGAAACTGAAAGTGTGTTATAATAATACTGAGGTGAGAAATAAGATTGATGGATGGAAAAAGTGTATAGGTAAAGCTTCCTTAGATATTGTAGCAATAACAGAGATCAAGCTCCCAGTAATTACATATGTGGTTTTTCCAGTAGGATATCAGTTAATGAGAAAGGACGGTGGAAACAGATAAGGTGGTGGAATAGCATTGCTGATCAGGAACCAGTGGACTTTCGTAAAAATATAATAATAATCTATATTTCTACAAGTACAAGTACAACGTATACAGTCCTAGCTGACATCAGTGACATATTACTATATAGAAAGCCCTTGTTATGCAAAGCACCTCGGGCAAATTAGGTCAAGTTTGTCCCCTGGATGCGACCTCCAACAGTCTTCTAATACCTAGGAGCGTAATTTACTCCTAGGCGAACAGGTACAGCAGGTGTCTTAAGGAAGCATGTCATGTTTCCACCTGTACCGGAAATCGAACCACTAATCTCAGTGTGTGAGATGTGTGCCCTAGCAGTCGACCTATGGGGAGGAGATGAATGGAATAAGTGATGTGAAGTTTAATAATAGGAACCACGTACGAACTACAGCCGGCTGATCCGGCACTGACTTTAGGTATCTCTTGAAGACAACCAGGGGTCTATTGGTAATTCCCCTTATGGATGTTGGGAGGCTGTTTTACAGTCTTGGGCCCAGGACACTTATGGTGTTTTCTCTTAGTGTACTAATCGTGTCCCTACTTTTCACTGGGCGTAAGTTGCATCATCTACCAAGTCTTTGCTTTCGTAGGGAGTGATTTCTGTTGGTTTAGAAAGACACGTAAGCAAACACTATAACATATTAGAAAACGTTTCGGTCCTGGGACCTTGATCACTTCTAACATACAGAGGTAGAAAGACATTATATATATAGGCGGAGAGTGAGATGTGACGCACGTGACCTGAGGAATGTCATAAGAACATAAGAATGGAGGAACACTGTAGAAGGCCTACTGGCCCATGCGAGGCAGGTCCTTATCAAAACAACCCCTGCCTATGATGAGGACGGGTAGACGATGAAATCACGTGACTCCTGTGTTGTTGGGTTGGTGCTGCTTAAGTATCATGTATGCCATTGTTTTTGAAATTTTGTAGTTTCCAGTGTTGCGTTCTATAGTGTCGGTGACGGCATAGGCAGAGGTTGTTTTGATAAGGACCTGCCTCGCATGGGCCAGTAGGCCTTCTACAGTGTTCCTCCATTCTTATGTTCTTATGACATTCCTCAGGTCACGTGCGTCACATCTCACTCTCCGCCTATATATATAATGTCTTTCTACCTCTGTATGTTAGAAGTGATCAAGGTCCCAGGACCGAAACGTTTTCTAATATGTTATAGTGTTTGCTTACGTGTCTTTCTAAACCAACTTGTCGGTATTTATTACCAAGGTTTATACCAGTGATTTCTGTGTGCAGATTAGAGACCAGTCCCTCTAGGAATTTCCAGGTGTAGATTATGATGCATCTCTCTCGCCTATGCTCCAGCGAGTACGAGCCAAGTGCTTCCAAGCGTTCCCAGTAGTTAAGATATTTGATGGAACTGATATGTACAGTAAAGGTTCTCTATACATTCTCTAGATCTGCGATTTCACCTGTTTTGAATGGAGATGTTAGTGTACCTCAATACTCCAGCCTAGAGAGAGAACAAGTGATTTAAAGCGATCAATGGCTTGGCATCTCTTGTCTTGAATGTTCTCATTATCTATCCCATCATTTTCCTCGCAGATGTGATAGTGGCGCTGCTTTGATCCTTGAAGTTGAGATCCTCAGACATTACCACTCCCAGGTCCTTCATATTACTTTTCCGCTCTATTGTGTGATTAGAGTTTGTAACATCGTGTTGGTATTGTTTACCATTCATGAATAATAACTGTGAAAATTTTGCTACAGGACTTATTTTACTTAGATAATATTCAGGTTGGCTAAATTATAAAAAAAATTGATAATTTTTTTTTTTTTTGGGGGGGGGTAAGTATGGCTAATGGAACAGCAGACAATAAGTGAAAAATTGCAGTATTGATGATCTAAGTGCACATGTTACTTGTATCGGAAAATACATGAAATATGTTTTATTATTAACATTGTCTACTCATTTTTATATTCATTCTTAATCGAGGAGGTAAATAATTAACTTGTGGGTCTGAGGACAGATTTTCTCTGCTATAACTGCAGCCCAATAGCATTCACATATGTTATGTTTAATAATGTTATTCATTTCTTAATGGAGTTACAAAAGTAGTACTAATCATGCCCAATTATTAGTTGATATAGTCTTGTTTTGCAGAATGCATCAACATGCAAAGTTTAAAGACAATTAACAATCTCCTTTGACAGTTCTCTTACAGAGACCCATAACTCAGAGTACACAAATAACCCTCACGTAAGAGCGAGAAACTTACGACGACATTATGGTCCGACTGGATCATTTACAAGTCCCACTAACATTGTGATTTGTAAATGGTCCCGGATTTCGATCTTGAGTTCACTCAGCTCACACACTGAGGTCCGGAGTTCGAATTCCCGGTACGGCTGGATAACATTTGGACGTGTTTCCATAAGACACATGCTATGTTCACCCATCATTATAGAATGGGTACCTGGATGTTAGTCGACTGATGTGGGTCGCATCCTGGGACAAAACTGACCTAATTTGCCCGAAATGCTCAGCATAACAAGCGGCTTTTTAAATAGTAGTATGTCACTGACGTCAGCTAAGCCTGTATACCTTGTACATGTACTTGTAGTAAATAGAGATAATAATAATAATAATAATAATAATAATAATAATAATAATAATAATAATAATAATGATAATGATAATAAGCCGGACCGCAACGTCATCAGCTCCTCTCTCCTATATGCGTTTTTTTTTTTTTGCGACTTCTTCCAGTCACGGAATTGTGCCTTTCTCTTTCCTTAGTTTTTCATCAGAAGGCCTGGTCACAGACCGGGCCGCGGGGGCGTTGACCCCCGGAACTCTCTCCAGGTAAACTCCAGGTAGTTACAGTAACAAACTAGAAGTCAGTCTATATAAGATACGCGCCACTATCAGACTTTTAAAGCCGATAGTCACATATTTATGAACGTATAACATGGAAATCCTGACAATTCTCGAATAAATCAAAACTTCTGCGACAACCACTATAAATATTCTCTTTAAGAGTATTCTTAAAACAACTCCCCCCAAAAAATCCTGGCCTGCCCTTACTTGGCCGAAAAAAAATATTTCTTCCGACAAAATAGCCCGAAAATAAAATAGTGAAAAATCAGTTTACACATCCACTGACCAGGCGATATTTTGCAGCCAATTTGTGCAGCAGTTTTTTGACGTAAATACTTTTACCAGAAAGGAATTTCATCACAGAGACTTAGTGGTTGTGACAGAGACTGGATAGCTGGTGTTGGATAGACTGGATGGTTGGTGTTGGATAGACTGGATGGTTGGTGTTGGATAGACTGGATGGTTGATGGATAGACTGGATGGTTGGTGTTGGATAGACTGGATGGTTGGTGTTGGATAGACTGGATGGTTGGTGTTGGATAGACTGGATGGTTGGTGTTGGATAGACTGGATGGTTGGTGTTGGATAGACTGGATGGTTGGTGTTGGATAGACTGGATGGTTGGTGTTGGATAGACTGGATGGTTGGTGTTGGATAGTCTAGGTGGTTGGTGTTGGATAGTCTAGGTGGTTGGTGTTGAATAGACTGTGTGGTTGGTGTTGAATAGACTGGGAGGCTAGGGGTTGGATAGATTGAACTGTTGGTGCTGAATAGACTGGATGGTTTCCACCCATTCGCGGAGAATCGAACCCGGACCCTCGCCGTGTGAAGTGAGCGCGTTTGCCACCAGGCCACGGGGCACAGAGGCTTGGTGGCCTCCCATCATACATAATGCAGTCTCTCATCATACATAGTACAGCTTCCTATCATACATAAGGGGAGTTTAGACACCTGGCTGCCTTCAAAAGAGTACTGGACAGCTACCTCAAGTCAGTGCCCGATCAGCCGTGCTGTGATTCGTACGTAGGATTACGTGCGGCCAGCAGTAACAGCCTGGTTGATCTGGCCCTGATCCACTGGGAGGCCTGCTCAAGGAACTGGTCCGCGGGGGCGTTGACCCCCGAAACGACCTCAGGGTATTGCGTATCCTGTTTTGCCACTCTAGTCTCCTACCCTTCCCTATCATCCTTCCAACTACCCCTTCCCTCCATTCCCACCTCCCTTTCCACCCCTCCCTCCCCTGCTTTCTCCATCGCCTCCCTCCCCCTCCTACCAGCCACCACTGGTCTATCACAGGTATTATCATAACACTGGTTTTTCACTTTAAGAGTTCATAACAGTATCACTGCAATATATCAAGCCAGTGTTACAACGGTAGTGTTGCAGTATATATCAAGTCAGTGTTGCAAGGGTAGTGTTGCGGTATACAACGGTAGTGCTGCAGTGTATATCAAGCCAGTGTTGCAAGGGTAGTGTTGTAGTAAACAACGGTAGTGTTGCAGTATATATCAAGTCAGTGTTGCAAGGGTAGTGTTGCAGCAAACAACGGTAGTGTTGCAGTACATACCAAGCCAGTGTTGCAAGGGTAGTGTTGCGGTATACAAACGTAGTACTGACGTATACACCAAACCAGTGTTACAACGGTAGTGTTGTAGTATATATCAAGCAAGTGTTACAGTAGTGTTGCAACATATTAAGTAGTAATTCAAAATATATGCTGGTAGAAATCCGGTATATAACACTAATAATCCTATATATACCAGGAATATTCCAGTATATACGGGAACAATGAAATATATACAGGAATATTCCAGCATATAACAGGTATATTCCTGCATATAACAGAGTATGTCAGTATTATTCCAGTTAAGGGAAATATGCTGAACTGCAATAATATTTCAGTCAATAACATGAGCATTCCAACTCAATAATCCAGTTAATATTGGGAATATAAATCTCCATAATGAGAACATTACACTACATAAGCAAAGTATTCCAACTCAAAACTCAAGTATTCCAGCCAATTACGAGATTCTCCCATCAATAAACAGAGTACTGTTGGCCATAACTGAGGTGCTAGAGGCCATTACGTTAGTGCTGGTCTTGACGATGAACCTTCAACTACCACCAGCTGCTGACAGTCACTAGGAGCTGACATCAATAAACAGAGTACTGCAGGCCGTAACTGAGGTGCCAGACGCCATTACGTTAGAGTTGGTGTTGACGATGAACCTGCCTAGTGGCAGGTTCATCAACACCACCAGCTGCTGACAGTCACTAGCAGCTGACAGTTACTAGCAGCTGACAGAGTGCAGGTCCAGAGTGCTGGTGTTAGCGGTGAATCTGCCACTACCACCACCACCAGCTAACAGCCACCAGCAGCAGCTGACAGAGTGCAGGTCCACAGTGCTGGGTGTGAGAGGTAATCACTGAGAGGCTCAGTCAACAATAACTTGCCTCCAAATATCTATTGTCAATCCGTCGGGAAATTAGAAGACATCAGCTGTTCTCTCGTCTATTGCAACAACTTGGCCAAATTGATTTTCATCACCAGCAATAATAACGGCTTGTGTTGTCTATGTTCGTGTAACATATGTGTTAGAGTGTACTTGTATGCAGGTGAGAGTGTGTGTACTTGTATGAGAGAGAGAATGTACTTGTATGTATGTGAGAGCGTACTCACCTATATGTGGTTGCACTTTCTAACAACTCTAAGGCTGAAGAAATACTTCCTAACATCTCTATGGCGCATCTGAGTTTTCCATTTCCAGTTGTGCCTTCTTGTTCCTGTGTGTGTGTGTGTGTGTGTGTGTGTGTGTGTGTGTGTGTGTGTGTGTGTGTGTGTGTGTGTGTGTGTGTGTGTGTGTGTGCGCGCGCGTGTGTGTGTGTGTGTGTGTGTGTGTGTGCCAGAGAGAAAAGAAACTGAGGAGAAAAAGAGCAAGAAAAAGAGAAAGCATTGAAGAGAAACAGGAGAGAGAAAGGAAAGGGGACAAAATTAAAGAAAAAGGGACCCAATTAAATGCAAGGGGACAATATTAAAGGAAATGGAACAAAACTCTTCTTTTAAATTATGAGAGAGTAAGAGTCAGGAGTAACAGTGAAGCAATGTTACTCTCCAGCAGTGGTGTGCAACCTGAAGCTGCAACTGCAGGAAGCTGAAACTGCAGGAACGTGAAACTGAAGCTGGAACTGCAGGAAGGAACCTGAAGCTAGAACCGCAGAAACCAGAATGGAAACAGTCCAGAAATTTCCGAATTGTTCTTTTTGGCTGACTAGTGATGTTGATCTTGGTTCCTTGTATGAAACACATCTGACAACGTCAGGCTTAAGAAGACTGACAGTGTCTTGGACGCACCTCCATATTTCTCTGTTAATAATAATAGTAAGAAGAAGAAGAAGAAGAAGAAGAAGAAGAAGAAGAAGAAGAAGAAGAAGAAGAAGAAGAAGAAGAAGAAGAAGAAGAAGAAGAAGAAGAAGAAGAAGATGATGATGATGATGATGATGATGATGATGATGATGATGATGATGATGATGATGATGATGATGATTGATGATGATGATGATTGATGATGATGATGATTGATGATGATGATTGATGATGATGATTGATGATGATTGATGATGATTGATGATGATTGATGATGATTGATGATGATGATGATGATTTATGATGATGATTGATGATGATGATTTATGATGATGATTGATGATGATGATGATTGATGATTGATGATGATTGATGATGATTTATTAAATACATGTACATGGTTTACAGGCCTAGCTGACGTTAATGACATATTCGGTCAGTTTTGTCCCAGGATGCAACCCACACCGGTCGACTAACTCTCAGGTACCCATTTTACTGATGGATGAACATAGACAACCAGTGTAAAGAAATACGCTCAAGGTTTCTACCCTCGATGGGATTCGCACCCAGACACTCGCTGTGTGAAGGGAGAGCTTAAGGGATGGGCGAGTCGTTTTTGAGTGATTAAAAAAGAAAAATTGAAAAATTATGGAAAAAAAAATTTTTTTACTCAAAAATGGTGCATAATTCTGGCAACATGATGAAATTAGCTTGTTTCTTTAATATTTCTAAGTATGTTTTTCCAAAAATATATTTTTTTTCTTCTTGCTGTCATCAGAAAGACATGATAGCAATTCGTGTGTGTGTGTGTGTGTGTGTGTGTGTGTGTGTGTGTGTGTGTGTGTGTGTGTGTGTGTGTATGTTTTTCCTCCAAAAATTACGATTTTTTTTTGTTTCATTCTAAATACACTACATTGCGTCTTCTCTGAGGATTCCATTCATATTCAGGGAGTGATAACTCAGTCGCCTGTGATCTGTCACCATGAGTTGAGGTGAACATACTGAAATGTGGCGCGCCATCACCATAGAGTTTTACAGAAAACATAATATATGTATAACTCGGGAAGAAGTTGACATTTTTCTCCATTTTTGGCGAAAAGTATTTGTAGGAGTGTCATGATTTTTGCACACGTTGAGTAATGATGGTTCTACTACCATGCATAGGGGATTTGCGATATTTTTTACTGCTTTTTTATTAATTTTTTTCTCCCCCAAAAAAATCCTTAAAAGAAGATAATAAACTTCAACATTTTATACTACGCAATCTAATGATATTTTCTCTCAGACGGGATAGTACCAAGATTATCTATCCTTTATCTTTCATGTGATGTCAACTAGAGCATTGTACATCTTGCCAATTTTGTAGAAAAGGGAGAGTTTTATGCCCTATAGAATAGGGCACTATATATAATATAATATATATATATATATATATATATATATATATATATATATATATATATATATATATATATATATATATATTACACACAGACACACTATGCAGAACAATCACTGTGAAAAACTGATATTCCAAGCGTTTTCGTAATTTCTCTCATTGTGATTTATCAAAAAATATGCTATAATAGACAAGTAACTATTATTAAAGAGAAGAATGATCAGGGAGTCTATCCGAGGTCTATGGATATAATTGACTCAATGCTGTAACTAATAAACCACAGAGTTTACAATTTAATAATTTTACAGTGTGCACCTCTGTGACCTGGTTCCATCGGCCTCGTCTTATTATCCCATCCCACAGCGCCAGAATCTTTCACTGCACACCTATCCTTCTATCTCTCATTGTCATATAGTCCATAAACCCTAAAGGATAATAAATATCTGTCAGTGAAGAGAATAGACAAGGATTCGAAGCTTTGTCCTTGCATATGGCAGGCTCAACGTTGTGTTAAATGATCTCGGGTAGATATCTCAGGTAGATGTATCAGCCACACCATAATTCCACAACATTTCTTTAAGAACATACGTCATATTAACAACATTCATAACACAAGTTAAATTTTCACTAATTTGAATCAACTCTCACACATTTCTCTCACATTATTACGCCCTGTAAATTTACTAACATAAAATATCACTTTATCTTTTCATTGTAATAAATGAAATGATTAAGATAAAACTGAAAATTTAGGAATAAGTAACAAAAAACTTAACTAAAGAAGTGAACAATATTTTTATAGGAGTCTTAAGAAGAACTCGCATTTAAGGAAACTTTAAAACTTAGCTGGCAGGGATCGTCTGCTCTGAATACCACACTGAAGTTATTTTTAGTAATGGTATTGTGTAATGCCTTAACCAATTATATTCAACTATCATGCCCACACCTCCATATTGTTATTAACATAACATGACCCTCTGCTCATTCTGCCTCTCATGCATGGTGATCATCCCTACATCCTGCCTCTCATACAAGGTGATCATCCATATGTCCTGCCTCTCATACATGGTGATCATCCCTACATCCTGCCTTTCATACATGATCATCCATACGTCCTGCTTCTCATACATAATGACCATCCATACATCCTGCCTGTCATACATGGTGATCACCCATACATCCTGCTTCTCATACATGGTGATCATCCCTACATCCTGCCTATCTTATAAGGTGAAACACCATCCATCCTACCTCTCATACATGGTGATCATCCATACGTCCTTCCTCTCATACATGGTAAACATTATCCACACTGCCTCTCATACATGGTGAAACACCATCCACACTGCCTCTCATACATGGTTAAACACCATCCACACTGCCTCTCATACATGGTGAAACACCATCCACACTGCCTCTCATACATGGTGAAACACCATCCACACTGCCTCTCCTACATGGTGAAGCACCGTACATGCTGCCTCTCATACATGGTACAACAGTATTAGGTTCTCCCTCCTCGCCGTCTGCAGGTCCCTCTGTGACTTCCCTCTTGAAAACTCACTTAGCAACAAGGTGTTACACCCGCATGCCCCCAGTAACACTCCTTCACTCCATCCTCTCCTGACTCAAATTTTTTAAGGGTAAACCATGGGAAAACCCAGCGAGGGACCCGGTGCCCAGAACCACCCCTGGGTTGTAGCCCAGGGGTGGCCATGAATAAAATGTAAACACATAAAAATTATTTTTAATAATAATGTTTTTAGTTGTTCAGAAGGGACTTTCTGAACATTCAGCAAAGGAATCCAGACCCAGTCAAAAAATCGTCATTTGTTGAGTAAATTAATTTGTGATATATTAGCCACTTATATACTTTTGTGAGAGGAAGAACGTGTGAATTTACGTCGGCGCCTGCCCAGTCTGTGGCCAGTATTCACAGACTTGTGCTCCTGTTTGACTCTGTCGGCCAGAGAGGAGAATATTGCCTTCACTCCTTTACAAATTCTTGTGAGTAATTCCACAGAATGTTTATTAGGTGAGGATGAGTTACGTTACGCTGGTTTAGGTTACGTTATGTTACGTTACATTAGGCTAAGTACGGTTATAATGGGTTATTTTACGTAAGGTTAGGTTACGGTATGTTAGATTGGGTTACGTTAGGTTAGGTTAAATTTTGGGTTGGATTTTGATGGTTGGGGTTAAGGTGGGTAGCGTTTTGTTAGATTTGGCTAGAAAAGGTAGGTGTATTTTTCTCAGAATTCTGTTATTGATGGTCGCCTTATATCTCGGGTCACAACATTTCTCTCATTATCTCGGGTCACAACATTGTTCTATCTTAGATCACAACATTGCTCTCTCTCTCAGGTCACAACATTGCTCTATCTCAGGCCACAACATTGCTCTCACTATCAGGTCACAACATTGCTCTCACTATCCTGAATTTGCTCCAGGCTAGGCGGCCAAGTTTTTTTTTTTTACTGTTTTTGTGACCTTGACTGATTGTGACTCGTAAAGTTCACCATCAGCCGCCAGTCATCACTAACTGATCAGTGAAAAATGCAAAAATAAGACACCTGTATCATCTACCAGTACACCAGTTACTACTGAAACAGACAACTGCAACTACCAGCACACCAGTTACAACTGAAACTAAGACACTTGTATCTACCAGTACACCAGTTACTTCTGAAACTGATTGCATCAACCGAGATATCAACTAAGTTCGCTGAACCCAGTTCTACTAAAGTTAGTTGACTTTGGAACCTTCAGTCAAAAAAAAAAAAAAAGATATGCTATGAAATAATTATATGAAATTCATCCTCAAAAAACCATTGATATTAAAAGAATGGGGAAAAAATATAATGATTTATATCTCCCAGGTCAGCAGGATAATGATAATTTAGACACATGTGCAACACTAAGGTATCTTTACTTTGGAAACGTTTAGCCACACAGTACCTTCATCAGTCCAATACGAAGAATAGTGAAGATCAGGAGATGATTGAGGTAATCAGTCCCTCAGCCTGGAATCGATGTAATCAGTCCATCACTCTTGATAATACAGCATATGCCCGAAGTGGCTTATATACTGCAGACAGGTGAGGTGAAGCATTCGTAGGAGGAGTCACCTTGGACAAATCCACAACTGGAAGTAGGTTATGCCTATAGGTTAGGCAAGCGTAGAATTCCCTGTATCAAGAATCCAAAATGTTGCTGTGTCTAGCAGAAATGTACATAAATGGTTCAGAGAACCAGTAAGTTGATAAATTAAGCACATGTGCAACACTTTGGTGTCTTTATTGTGGAAAGGTTTTCTAAACCATTTGTCTACAATCCTGTCAGACACATCATCTTTGGATCTTCATATAGGGAATTCTACGCTTCCCTAACCTATAGCCATGACCTACTTCCAGCTGTGGAATGTCAGTTTGGCCTCACTAACTTTGGCAAACCTCTCCTGCAGATAGGTAAACACTTCATCTTCTTTATCCAAAGCTTTGACGAAATTTGTAATGATGTGGTTTGACTAATGGCCTCTGCTGAACGTTCCTCGTGCCTGCTTCATATGATTCTCGAGTTGGTCACATGCGTTGAATGGAGGTCTGCTTTACATCTTGACTGTCTCACAGACACAGGAAGCAGCAGCACGCTGTAAATCCACTTTGCAGTCCCAGTGACCAATCTGTTACTTTTAGGTCACCACTGACTTTCACCCAAACTTCTCGCATTCGATAAGTGACAAGTTTTTCAGTGTTTCTTCTGTTTCTGTCAAATTTCTAGCGAGGGCTGCAGGTAGATTTGGAAGGATGTCATTGTGAAGGAGATAGCCTTCAGTCTTGTTTCGCTGCAATCACTAAAAAGCCATATTGCAGGATTATGATGTTTACCCAAGGCATCGGGAACTTCACAATATTAACAAACATTCTTTAGACTTAAAGTTTCTAGGCTTTTCTGTTACTTTCTGAACAAACTTTTTTTTGTGTCTAGGTGCGGTAAATTCCACCGAAGCAATCTTGAACCAAGTAGCTCTGACTGTTTCTTGGATAAATTAAGATCATTCACAAGATGTTAAAGTCACTTTGAATCATTATATGTGATTCCTGGTGAGTGACTCCAGCCGGTTCAAACTCAGAATCAGAGTTAATGCTTCTTCTTTATCTTCCAAGGAAAATAAATTTTTACAGGATAATGCTACTGGAACATGAAGCTCCTCTGAATGTTCCACCAGACTGACTGCAGAAGGAAGATATGGATATCTTATTCTGGATTTGTCTTTAGATGAAAATTCAGATACTCTTGTGATATAGGATTGGCAATCCTTTATGGGATCCTTTATGACTGCAAATGCCATGCATGACTACCTTCCAGCAGACTACTCACGTAAGGAGTTGGAGCAAATCACACAACAGAAGTGAGGTACCCACAGCTTGTCCTGGTCTCCAACCATCACACCAAAGCAGTGGAACTATGCTGTGATGTTTCATCTCTGCTTTGTCGGAGTAAAACTGCCGCTTGTATAATAAAAAAAAAAATTACTATCGTTTAAGCAACCACGTGGCATTGGAGGCTTAAAATCTGACAACTAAATATACCACAATCCATTAGTGATAAAACAATCTCATAAATCCCCAAAAGCCAAACAAAACCATAAATCATCTTTCATAAAATGACGAAACACTCAGTAGACAATAATATATATAACAAGTAATTGGGGTGAAGGTGGGGTTCTGTTTCACAGAAACTATACGTTCCAGAGAACAACTAAGTTCTTATTTGAATTCTGCGTTTCAAAATTAGTTAGAAACACGTTTTTCAACGTGAACTGAAACCTTCGTTGACCAGTGTAAGAGAGTGATCTCTTAAACAACATATCTCTAACTCAGTCTCTGTTTTACAGATCAGTCAGGATATCAAAGAGTTGAGAATTGTGCTTTGAGGATTTATTTTTACGTCGTTTAAGGGGCTACCTAACCTGAGTTTATAAGAGGCTTCAGACTCTGTTGTCTTCAATGTACGTTGAATGGTAACTGGTGACCTGTCTGAGGTGACAGTGTATAACATGCATGTACCATTTGTCTAAACAACGAAAAGGCACAATAACGTGACTGGAACAATGCATAAAAAATGCTCACATAGGAGAAAGAAATTTATGACGACGTTTAGGTCCGTCTTGAATTATTTGTGTGATAAATGGTTTGAAAACCGACAGGTTGAAGATTCAGACACATATGCAACATATAGGAATCTTTATTAAGGAAATGTTTGGCCACACAGTGGCTTCATCTGTCCAATACAAAGCAGAGAGGGGGTAAGGAGAGCAGGGACTGATTACTTCAAACTCCTCCTCTCCTTACCCCTCTCTGCTTTGTATTGGACTGAAGAAGCCACTGTGTGGCCAAACTTTTCCGTAATAAAGATTCCCATATGTTGCATAAGTGAATTATTTGTATACTTTGCTTCATAACGTAGTTACTATCTTACAGAGAACAGAAAGAGCTTTTAATGTGTGTGTGGATCGCACTTTCAATCATTTACAATCCATTTTAAAATCATTTGTCCTTTCAGAACTATTAAACATAACGATTAATGTTGGAATTATATAAGTTGCATCATGCTCTACAATCCGTAGATATTTGTAAAGCAAATATTATATCAAGTATTGTGCTAGAAAGGACTACCAATCCTCCAAACTGGATGTAACATGGTCCTCCTGACAGGAGTCAGCGACCTCTTGTCAGCTGTCATGCTCTACTGTCGTGTCAGCATTTCTGACTCGAGTTGCCACAACGTGTATTTATAAATGAGACACTTTTGAAACATTTGGTTATCTTTCCTGTGGAAATGTTTCGCCAACCTGAGGTTTCTTCAGTCCAAACCGTTGGAAGGTGGGCGATGAGGAGGAGTTTGAGGTAATCAGTCCCTTAGCCTGGAATAGACGTGTTCAGTCCATCAAGACTGATGAAATGAACACATCGACTCCAAGTTGAGGGACTGATTGCCTGAAACTTCTCCTCGTCTTCCACCTTTCAGTATAATGAACTGTAGAAGCCACTGCCTGGCACGAGTGTCTCACTTATCATCTTGTCGACTTCCTTAACCATTTATTCCACAATGTGTATCGATTTCGTTAGCAGTAATTTAAATAGATTAAAAGAGTAAAAAAAAAGCTTACGTTACTAGCTAATTTGCATTAGTCACATATACAGTAGACTTATACAGTAGACTTATACAGTAGACTTATACAGTAGACTTATACAGTAGATTTATACAGTAGACTTATACAGTAGACTTATACAGTAGACTTATACAGTAGACATATACAGTAGACTTATACAGTAGACATATACAGTAGACTTATACAGTAGACTTATACAGTAGACTTATAGACTTATACAGTAGACTTATACAGTAGACTTATACAGTAGACTTATACAGTAGACTTATACAGTAGACTTATACAGTAGACTTATACAGTAGACTTATACAGTAGACTTATACAGTAGACTTATACAGTAGATTTATACAGTAGACTTATACAGTAGACTTATACAGTAGACATATACAGTAGACTTATACAGTAGACATATACAGTAGACTTATACAGTAGACTTATACAGTAGACTTATAGACTTATACAGTAGACTTATACAGTAGACTTATACAGTAGACTTATACAGTAGACTTATACAGTAGACTTATACAGTAGACATATACAGTAGACTTATACAGTATACAGTAGACTTATACAGTAGACTTATACAATAGACTTATACAGTAGACATATACAGTAGACTTATACAGTATACAGTAGACTTATACAGTAGACTTATACAGTAGACTTATACAGTAGACTTATACAGTAGACTTATACAATAGACTTATACAGTAGACTTATACAATAGACTTATACAGTAGACATATACAGTAGACTTATACAGTAGACTTATACAGTAGACATATGCAGTAGACTTATACAGTAGACTTATACAGTAGACTTATACAGTGGACTTATACAGTAGATATATACAGTAGACTTATACAGTAGACATATACAGTAGACATATACAGTAGACATATACAGTAGACTTATACAGTAGACATATACAGTAGACATATACAGTAGACTTATACAGTAGACTTATACAGTAGACATATGCAGTAGACATATACAGTAGACATATACAGTAGACTTGTACAGTAGACTTATACAGTAGACTTATACAGTAGACATATACAGTAGACTTATACAGTAGACATATACAGTAGACTTATACAGTAGACTTATACAGTAGACTTATAGACTTATACAGTAGACTTATACAGTAGACTTATACAGTAGACTTATACAGTAGACTTATACAGTAGACTTATACAGTAGACTTATACAGTAGACATATACAGTAGACTTATACAGTATACAGTAGACTTATACAGTAGACTTATACAATAGACTTATACAGTAGACATATACAGTAGACTTATACAGTATACAGTAGACTTATACAGTAGACTTATACAGTAGACTTATACAGTAGACTTATACAATAGACTTATACAATAGACTTATACAGTAGACATATACAGTAGACTTATACAGTAGACTTATACAGTAGACATATGCAGTAGACTTATACAGTAGACTTATACAGTAGACTTATACAGTGGACTTATACAGTAGATATATACAGTAGACTTATACAGTAGACATATACAGTAGACATATACAGTAGACATATACAGTAGACTTATACAGTAGACATATACAGTAGACATATACAGTAGACTTATACAGTAGACTTATACAGTAGACATATGCAGTAGACATATACAGTAGACATATACAGTAGACTTATACAGTACACTTATACAGTAGACTTATACAGTAGACATATACAGTAGACTTATACAGTAGACATATACAGTAGACTTATACAGTAGACTTATACAGTAGACTTATAGACTTATACAGTAGACTTATACAGTAGACTTATACAGTAGACTTATACAGTAGACTTATACAGTAGACTTATACAGTAGACATATACAGTAGACTTATACAGTATACAGTAGACTTATACAGTAGACTTATACAATAGACTTATACAGTAGACATATACAGTAGACTTATACAGTATACAGTAGACTTATACAGTAGACTTATACAGTAGACTTATACAGTAGACTTATACAGTAGACTTATACAATAGACTTATACAGTAGACTTATACAATAGACTTATACAGTAGACATATACAGTAGACTTATACAGTAGACTTATACAGTAGACATATGCAGTAGACTTATACAGTAGACTTATACAGTAGACTTATACAGTGGACTTATACAGTAGATATATACAGTAGACTTATACAGTAGACATATACAGTAGACATATACAGTAGACATATACAGTAGACTTATACAGTAGACATATACAGTAGACATATACAGTAGACTTATACAGTAGACTTATACAGTAGACATATGCAGTAGACATATACAGTAGACATATACAGTAGACTTATACAGTAGACTTATACAGTAGACTTATACAGTAGACTTATACAGTAGACTTATACAGTAGACTTATACAGTAGACTTATATCATTGATTTTGGTTTAATAAATTAGAATGGATTTCTAGTGCGACTTCATTTAATATTTTCGACTTGGTGTTTCTCCTGTGTATCCCGGTTAACATCGATGATATACCCTAAAGTCTTGCCGAGTCCAATGAAGGGTTCTTGATCCAGGGGTAAATAGAGCAATATTCCTCTTCCTTAGACTGACTCTATCTCCAAGTCTCCAGGTTTGACTTGGCCCATGAGGGTTTAGCTCTTCACCACATATGTAATAATAAAATATTATTATGAACTGACAAACAGATATGTTTGTCAGTTCATAATAAAGCTCACTGTGTGGGCGAAACGTTGTCAATAAACGATCGCATTATACTGAAACTGCGTCTCCTTTTTATGACTGAGGAATCTCTCTTGACAATTACGCACTCCAACAACGACGAAAAACCCTACTCCTACGTTGTATTCACCTGCGCTGATTATTATTATTATTATTATTATCAAAAAAGAAGCGCTAAGCCACAAGGACTATACAGCTCACCTGCGCTGAAAGTTTGAAGCCAGTCAACGTAATCGTTCCGAGGTTACAGCACAGAAACCAGAATCTCTCCTTTCCTCGATATAACTGACTAATGGTCATCTACACATCTCACTGACAACTTTCCAATACGTAATGAACACTACGATTAAAGATTTAAACGAAGATCTGAGAGGAAACAAAACGCGACAAACACCAAAGGTTTTTCCTGGTATGGGAAATCTAATGACGGGAACCAGTCTGCCAAACTTGGTGGACGATTTGACATGGTGTTCTGCAGCCTGCATATTTTAGTATTCAATGCTCTATGTTCAGTGCTCTATGTTCAGTGCTCTATGTTCAGTGCTCTATGTTCAGTGCTCTACGTTCAGTGCTCTACGTTCAGTGCTCTATGTTCAGTGCTCTATGTTCAGTGCTCTATGTTCAGTGCTCTATGTTCAGTGCTCTACGTGCAGTGCTCTATGTTCAGTGCTCTACGTTCAGTGCTCTACGTTCAGTGCTCTATATCCGGTGTTCTATGTTCAGTGCTCTACGTTCAGTGCTCTACGTTCAGTGCTCTACGTTCAGTGCTCTACGTTCAGTGCTCTTCGTTCAGTGCTCTATGTTCAGTGCTCTACGTTCAGTGCTCTACGTTCAGTGCTCTACGTTCAGTGCTCTACGTTCAGTGCTCTATATTCGGTGTTCTATGTTCAGTGCTCTACGTTCAGTGCTCTACGTTCAGTGCTCTACGTTCAGTGCTCTACGTTCAGTGCTCTACGTTCAGTGCTCTACGTTCAGTGCTCTTCGTTCAGTGCTCTATATTCGGTGCTCTATGTTCAGTGCTCTATGTTCAGTGTTCATTGTTCGGTATATTCATTATTCAATGTTTAGTGTTCACTGTACAGCATTCATTGTACAGTATTCAATGTACAGTGTTCATTGTTCATTGTTCACTGTTCGTTGTTCAGTATTCATTGTACAGTATTCAATGTTCATTGTTCACTGTTCGTTGTTCAGTGTTCACTGGAGACTGGTTTGCTGAGATGAAGCCTAGTAGACTGATCGTAATGAAATTCTCTTTAGATGAGCTGTAAGGCCAAGGGGGCATGCCAGGGGGCATGCCAGGGGGCGTGCCAGGAAACATGCCAGGGGCGTGCCAGGGGGCATGCAAGGGGGCATGCCAGGGGGCGTGCCAGGGAGCGTGCCAGGAGGCGTGCCAGGGGGCGTGCCAGGGGGCGTGCCAGGGGGCATGCCAGGGGGCATGCCAGTATCAGTATCTGTGCATATCTATACATATCTGTATGAATATATTTGTTTTTTGTACGCATGAGTACTGCATGTGCGTATGTATGCGTGACTGCTGCATGTGCAAATTTATACACGTGTATATGTATATGGGTGCATATGAATGCAGATGCATACGGTTGCATTTCTGTAAAGTACATATCTGCATATGTATGAAGGTTTTATGTACGTGATTTTGTACGTATGTGTATGTTTATTTATGTTTGTGCGTATGGTGTATATGCACGTGTGTACATGTGGGGGGTACACACGCTTTTGTGAACATGTACATGTCAGTAGATATGTGCACACACAAACATGTACACATACGGGTGTATTTGAAAATATGAGAAAGACAAACATTGGCCACTAAAATAAATATTTACACAAATTTGGGAATGAATATTAAAAAAATGATCACAAGAAATTGAAATAGCATGTGGAAATAAATACAAATCAAACGCGATTTTTCAGAGAATAACGTGAGGATAAAAGATTATGGAGAAACTACTGAGAGGTAGAGGGGCAGTAACCACCCATCAAGTGGGTTTTTCAAAGAGTCGGACGCTGGATACATGGAAACCAATGTTAAAGAAATATAACGTGGAAATAGTTCGAATAACATTTCTGGAGATTTTTATACACTAACATAGATGGAAAAAAATCTCAAAATTATGAGAAATTAGTGATATCATATATAAAGAAACTTAATTTAGTCTGTTTAACCAAAATCAAAATGGAAATACAATATACGTTAAATGAGGCTGAATTTGGCAGAAATTACTCAGTGTTGTAAAGAGACAAAAAAAAGAGAGAGAAAAAGAGTATAATTTACAATATTTGTAAATGCTCTTTCAAGTCATGGAAACTGAAATACAAAATACTCAAAGTTTGATTTTCTAGGGATACGAGTTATACATAAAGATGAGAAACTCTTAGTAATAATTGTAGACAGCTGACCATTTAACAATGCTCGTTAGAAAGAAGAATTAGATGAAATAAATGAGCAATTACATAATATTTGTTAGGATATATTGATGAAAAAAAAGACTGATAAGGAAAAAATTATCGCATTTGCAGACGTTAACTATAACAAAAATCAATCGGGCAGCCAACGAGGCTGGAGCTGAAAATAACTTGGTCACTGGACAAGAGTTATAGACAACAATACAACGTCAATATTACATCTGGTATGTAGATAAATGGTTCAGAGAACCCACAAACTGATTAATTAGACATTTGCCCAACACTTGGGTATCATAAATAACTTTGTAAATGGTCCAAGTCGGACCGAAACGTCGCCGTAAGCTCCTCTCTTCTATGTGCGGGTTATTTATGTATAGTGTGCACTTGGGTATCTTTACTTTGGAAACGTTTCGCCCCACAGTGGCTTCATTAGTCCAGCACAAAGAAGAATGGTTACATCGACTCCAGGCCGAGGGACTGACTATCTCATACTCCTGATCATCGTTCTTCTTTGTATTGGACTGATGAAGCCAGTGTATAGCCAAACGTTTCCATAGTAAAGATATCCAGGTGTTGCATATATCTTTAATTTATAATCAGATCTAGTGTTTACTCCAGCAGTTCCTAACGTTTTCACCATTACAGACCCCAATGAATTGTCTAATACATCACCATACCTCCTTCCCCAGACTGTGGAAACCAAGATCATGACCAGTATGACTTCAAAAGATGTCAATAGCTTGGTTTTACTATACATATGGATATCTAGCAACATAACAGCCGAATGATATCCATCAGAATTTTATCATATTTATTTACAGAAAAGCGGCAAATTGTTCAATGATGGAGTCCCATATCCCCGTTATTTGGTTCCAATACCCCCATTATTTGGTAACCATATCCCCAAGGGGTATGGTTACCATTAAGTAAATTCACCTGGAAGGAGTGATCGTGTCTATTGTAAATAACATATGAAGTGAAATATAACTTAGGAGATAAAAAAAGAAATTCATAACAGGAACGACTTCATTAATTAAAAGATGGAATTACAATGTTTCAAAACACTGTTTTAGATTAAATAAATGAAACAATAAATCACAGGGGACGGATACAAATAATCCGAAGAAAGAACTCAGATTATCTAGAATTAAGCAGTGTGTTCCCAAAAAAGGAATATCAGTTGGAGTAATACAGAAATGCCTACTGGAAGGAGTTAGAGAATTACGAGAAAGAAAAGGCCTGGAATCAATTTTATTGTTTTCTGACCTGAATAGCCTCACGAGTAAGATTTAATGTTATTCAATGTGTGGAAAATTTTGATAATGTTCCTGTAGTGCGTAAAAATTAATGGGAATAATAGTGTTTATAAACTCTCGTGAAGGTGTGTAACTTTAATGTGACTTTTAAACGGTGATGTCTCTCACGAGAACCAATATTCTCTATAATTTCCTTATATACTGTAAGGGGGCTGAGGGAAATTTTTTTGTAATTTAGAGAAATTTAATATTCCAATAATGAGAATGTATTACACACCTGGAAGTGTTATTGAATTAATTGAACAGATATACTGATACACAAAAGTGTTTAGAGTGCAATGAAAAAATGGCGGAAAGTAAAAATTAACTAGCGAGTGGGGCAGAATTTGATCGTGGATCATCGAGGCCGATGGAGGGTTTATCGGCAAAAATTGGGGACCATGAAGTGAGTGAATATAACATGTATCTGGAAGGGTTCAGGTACATTTTGAAACGGACATAATAAAGCTGATAACGACGCTAAAACTGGACGCGGTGATGCTCACCACCGAGTGTACTACAATAATTTATTTTCGCCTCCCAGTGTTCATTGAAACTCAAACAACAGGTAAGGTAGCTAGTTACTGACCAATATTAATTGCCTGCCTGCCTATATTAGGGCGTTTGGGTATATCACCGAGAACATAATCTGGTAAGATCTATTCTAATGAATAATGAATAATGAATAATTGTTAAGACACAAGAAATTACTTGAGTTAAGTCACACAGGATTTTAAAACTGTTATACAGTCCACAACTTAAGTTGCCAGTGCAACTTAAGTTGCACTGGCAACTTAAGTTGCATTCCCCAACTCCCCAGTGCAACTTCAGTTGCACTGGGGAGTTGGGGAGCTGAGACGGTGGGTATTGAAGAAGGGTCAGTGTTGTGACCCATTGTTACGAGGTGCCATATATTTCCTAGGTACATCATGTGCCAGAGTGAAAATTTAAATCAAGATTGTACTTGCAAAAATCTATCCACATAACTACTCACACAGTGTGTATATTAGTGTCTAGGTTAGTCGGCATAAATTCTGACCGACCTCTAAGATACAAAGCCTAAGCAGTCATATTACATTTAACTATTAACATAAGTAACCTATTATATTTAACCGTTGTTTTTTCTAGCCTATTACATTTTTCTAACCTGTTACATTTAATATAATCACAAACTGAGAATTGCACTGGGTAAACAGAGTTGACAGTTTTTCACACTATCTCGGCATATACTAGAGTAGCATTATGTAAAATATATTTAAGTATTGTTTAATTTTTTAGCATCTTAAGTAACTTCGTAGTGCGTGATTTTACGTGCGTATTGTATTGTTGTTAAGATTTATATGGTGCGTGTATTTCTGTGCTTTGTTTACATCCATTAATATATCAGCACTAATATGGCAGTAGAAACACCGTGCGACGGTGAGGTGAACACATTAATATGTTCTGGAATAATGTTTTTATGACGATACAAAAATAACCCGCACATAGGAGAGAGGAGCTTAAGACGATGACCGAAACGTCGTCTTAATTTTAAATGAGTTCTTGCTCATTGGCCAGTTTTACCTATTCGGCACATTATATATATATATATATATATATATATATATATATATATATATATATATATTCTACTTACACTTAGGTCACACTACACATACATGTACACGTTTATTTATACACACTCATCTGAGTTTTCTTTGATTTTATCTTAATAGTTCTTGGTCTTATTACTTTTCCTTTTATATCCATGGGGAAGTGGAATAAGAATCTTTCCTCCGTAAGCCATACGTGTTGTAAAAGTCAACTAAAATGCCGGGAACAATGGGCTAGTAACCCCTTTTCCTGTAAAGATTACTAAAAAGAATAAGAAGAAGAAAATTGTCAAAGTGGGAAGTCTGAATGTGCGTGGATGTTGTGCAGATGATAAGAAAGAGATGATTGTGGATGTTATGAATGAGAAGAAACTGGATGTCCTGGCTTTCAGTGAAACAAAGCTGAAGGGGGTGGGAGAGTTTCATTGGAGAGGAATAAATGGGATTAGGTCAGGGGTTTCAAATAGAGTTAGAGCTAAAGAAGGAGTAGCAATAATGTTGAAGGATAAGCTATGGCAGGAAAAGAGGGACTACAAATGCATAAATTCAAGGATTATGTGGAGTAAAATAAAGATCGGATGTGAAAAGTGGGTTATAGTAAGCATGTATGCACCTGGAGAAGAGAGAAGTGTAGAGGAGAGAGAGAGATTCTGGGAAATGTTGAGTGAATGCGTGGGGAGTTTTGAATCAAGTGTGAGAGTAATGGTGGTTGGGGATTTCAATGCTAAAGTGGGTAAAAATGTTATGGAGGGAGTAGCAGGTAAATTTGGGGTGCCAGGGGTAAATGTAAATGGGGAGCCTTTAATTTAGCTATGTGTAGAAAGAAATTTGGTAATAAGTAATACATATTTTATGAAAAAGAGGATAAATAAATATACAAGGTATGATGTAGCACGTAATGAAAGTAGTTTGTTAGATTATGTATTGGTGGATAAAAGGTTGATGGGTAGGCTCCAGGATGTACATGTTTATAGAGGGGCAACTGATATATCAGATCATTATTTAGTTGTAGCTACAGTTAGAGTAAGAGGTAGATGGGAAAAGAGGAAGGTGGCAACAACAAGTAAGAGGGAGGTGAAAGTGTATAAACTAAGGGAGGAGGAAGTTCGGGCGAGATATAAGCGACTACTGGCTGAAAGGTGGGCTAGTGCAAAGATGAGTAGTGGGGGGGTTGAAGAGGGTTGGAATAGTTTTAAAAATGCAGTATTAGAATGTGGGGCACAAGTTTGTGGTTATAGGAGGGTGGGGGCAGGAGGAAAGAGGAGTGATTGGTGGAATGATGAAGTAAAGGGTGTGATAAAAGAGAAAAAGTTAGCTTACGAGAGGTTTTTACAAAGCAGAAGTGTTATAAGAAGAGCAGAGTATATGGAGAGTAAAAGAAAGGTGAAGAGAGTGGTGAGAGAGTGCAAAAGGAGAGCAGATGAAAATGTGGGAGAGGCACTGTCAAGAAGTTTTAATGAAAATAAGAAAAAAATTTGGAGTGAGTTAAACAAGTTAAGAAAGCCTAGGGAAAGTATGGATTTGTCAGTTAAAAACAGAGTAGGGGAGTTAGTAGATGGGGAGATGGAGGTATTGGGTAGATGGCGAGAATATTTTGAGGAACTTTTAAATGTTGAGGAAGAAAGGGAGGCGGTAATTTCATGCACTGGCCAGGGAGGTATACCATCTTTTAGGAGTGAAGAAGAGCAGAATGTAAGTGTGGTGGAGGTACGTGAGGCATTACGTAGAATGAATGGGGGTAAAGCAGCTGGAACTGATGGGATCATGACAGAAATGTTAAAAGCAGGGGGGGATATAGGGTTGGAGTGGTTGGTACTTTTGTTTAATAAATGTATGAAAGAGGGGAAGGTACCTAGGGATTGGCGGAGAGCATGTATAGTCCCTTTATATAAAGGGAAAGGGGACAAAGGAGATTGTAAAAATTATAGAGGAATAAGTTTACTGAGTATACCAGGAAAAGTATACGGTAGAGTTATAATTGAAAGAATTAGAGGTAAGACAGAATGTAGAATTGCGGATGAGCAAGGAGGCTTCAGAGTGGGTAGGGGATGTGTAGATCAAGTGCTTACATTGAAGCATATATGTGAACAGTATTTAGATAAAGGTAGGGAAGTTTTTATTGCATTTATGGATTTAGAAAAGGCATATGATAGAGTGGATAGAGGAGCAATGTGGCAGATGTTGCAAGTTTATGGAATAGGTGGTAAGTTACTAAATGCTGTAAAGAGCTTTTATGAGGATACTGAGGCTCAGGTTAGGGTGTGTAGAAGAGAGGGAGAATACTTCCCGGTAAAAGTAGGTCTTAGACAGGGATGTGTAATGTCACCATGGTTGCTTAATATATTTATAGATGGGGTTGTAAAAGAAGTAAATGCTAGGGTGTTCGGGAGAGGGGTGGGATTAAATTATGGGGAATCAAATTCAAAATGGGAATTGACACAGTTACTTTTTGCTGATGATACTGTGCTTATGGGAGATTCTAAAGAAAAATTGCAAAGGTTAATGAATGAGTTTGAGAATGTGTGTAAAGGTAGAAAGTTGAAAGTGAACATAGAAAAGAGTAAGGTGATAAGGGTATCAAATGATTTAGATAAAGAAAAATTGGATATTAAATTAGGGAGGAGGAGTATGGAAGAAGTGAATGTTTTCAGATACTTGGGAGTTGACATGTCGGCGGATGGATTTATGAAGGATGAGGTTAATCATAGAATTGATGAGGGAAAAAAGGTGAGTGGTGCGTTGAGGTATATGTGGAGTCAAAAAACGTTATCTATGGAGGCAAAGAAGGGAATGTATGAAAGTATAGTAGTACCAACACTCTTATATGGATGTGAAGCTTGGGTGGTAAATGCAGCTGCGAGGAGACGGTTGGAGGCAGTGGAGATGTCCTGTCTAAGGGCAATGTGTGGTGTAAATATTATGCAGAAAATTCGGAGTGTGGAAATTAGGAGAAGGTGTGGAGTTAATAAAAGCATTAGTCAGAGGGCAGAAGAGGGGTTGTTGAGGTGGTTTGGTCATTTAGAGAGAATGGATCAAAGTAGAATGACATGGAAAGCATATAAATCTATAGGGGAAGGAAAGAGGGGTAGGAGTCGTCCTCGAAAGGGTTGGAAAGAGGGGGTAAAGGAGGTTTTGTGGGCGAGGGGCTTGGACTTCCAGGAAGCGTGCATGAGCGTGTTAGATAGGAGTGAATGGAGACGAATGATACTTGGGACCTGACGATCTGTTGGAGTGTGAGCAGGGTAATATTTAGTGAAGGGATTCAGGGAAACCGGTTACTTTCATATAGTCGGACTTGAGTCCTGGAAATGGGAAGTACAATGCCTGCACTTTAAAGGAAGGGTTTGGGATATTGGCAGTTTGGAGGGATATGTTGTGTATCTTTATACGTATATGCTTCTAAACTGTTGTATTCTGAGCACCTCTGCAAAAGCAGTGATAATGTGTGAGTGTGGTGAAAGTGTTGAATGATGATGAAAGTATTTTCTTTTTGGGGATTTTCTTTCTTTTTTGGGTCACCCTGCCTCGGTGGGAGACGACCAACTTGTTGGAAAAAAAAAAAAAAAAATATATATATATATATATATATATATATATATATATATATATATAATATATATATATATATATATGTGTGTGTGTGTGTGTGTGTGTGTGTGTGTGTGTGTGTGTGTGTGTGTGTGTGAGAGTGTGTGTGTGTGTGTACGTACTCGCCTATTTGTACTCGCCTATTTGTGGTTGCAGGGGTCGAGTCTTAGCTCCTGGCCTCGCCTCTTCACCGGTTGCTACTGGGTCCTCTCTCTCCCTGCTCCATGAGCTTTATCAAACCTCGTCTTAAAACTATGTATGGTTCCCGCCTCCACTACGTCACTTTCTAGGCTATTCCACTGCCTGACGACTCTGTGACTGAAGAAGTACTTTGTAACATTCCTGTGACTCGTCTGAGTCTTCAGCTTCCAATTGTGACCCCTTGTTTCTGTGTTTCCTCTCTGGAACATCCTGTCACTGTCCACCTTGTCTATTCCACGCATTATTTTGTATGTTGTTATAATGTCTCCCCTGACCCTCCTGTCCTCCAGTCTCGTCAGTCCGATTTCCCTCATCCTTTCTTCATAGGACATTCCCCTGAGCTCCGGAACTAGCCTTGTTGCAAACCTTTGTACTTTCTCTAATTTCTTGACGTGCTTGACCAGGTGTGGGTTCCAAACTGCTGCTGCATACTCCAGTATGGGCCTGACGTACACAGTGTACAGTGTCTTGAACGATTCCTTACCAAGGTATCGGAACGTTTTTCTCAGGTTTGCCAGGCGCCCATATGCTGCAGGAGTTATCTGGCTGATGTGTGCCTCATGAGACGTGTTCAGTGTTATGGTCACCCCCAAGATCTTTCTTCTTAAGTAAGGTTTGCAGTCTTTGTCCACCTAGCCTTTCCTCTCTCTGCGGTCTTCTTTGCCCTTTTTCAATCTTCATGACTTTGCATTTGGCGCGGTTGAAATCGAGAAGCCAATTGCTGGACCACGTGTCCAGCCTGTCCTGGTCTCTCTGTAGTCCTGCCTGATCCTCATCCGATTTAATGTCATTCACATGTATCAGAAATAGCATTGGTCCTAGGACTGACCCCTGTGGGACCCCGCTCTCACAAGAGCCCACTGCGATACCTCATCACGTACCATGACCCGTTGTTGCCTCCCTGTCAAGTATTCTCTGATCCATTGCAGTGCCCTTCCCGTTATACGTGCCTGATTCGCCAGCTTCTGCACTAATCTCCTGTGAAGAACTGTGTCGAAGACCTTCCTGCAGTCCAAGAAAATGCAATCAACCCACCCCTCTCTCTCGTGTCTTACTTCTGTTACCTTGTCATAAAACTCCAGAAGGTTTGTGACACAGGATTTGCCTTCCATAAATCCGTGCTGGTTGTTGCTTATAATCTTGTTTCGTTCCAGGTGCTCCACCACCCTCCTGATATTCTTCTCCATGACTTTGCATACTATACACGTCAGAGGCACTGGTCTGTAGTTTAGTGCCTCGTTTCAGTCTCCTTTCTTAAAAATGGGGACTACATTTTCTGTCTTCCATACCTCAGGTAGTTGCCCAGTTTCAGGGGATTTATTGAAGATTATGGTTAGTGGCACGCACAGCATCTCTGCTCCTTCTCTAAGGACCCACGGGAAGATGTCCGGACCCCTCGCCTTTGAGGTATCGAGGTCACTTAGCAGCTTCTGCACCTCCTCCTCCGTTGTTTGCATGTTATCCAGCACCTGTTGGTATGTTCCCTGTTTATGTTCTTCCCTGTGCTGTCTTCTCGGAGCCATTTCTGTCTCTACTGTAAATACTTCCTTAAATCTCATATTGATCTCTTCGCATACCTCGTGATCGTTACTTGTGAGCTCCCCACCTTCTGTCCTCAGTCTGATCACCTGGTCTTTGACTGCTGTCTTCCTTCTGATGTGGCTGTACAGCAGTTTCGAGTCAGACTTTACTTTCGATGCTATGTTATTATCATACTGTTGCTGGGCCTCCCTCCTTAAATGTGCATACTCGTTCCTGGTTTTGTGTGTGTGTGTGTGTGTGTGTGTGTGTGTGTGTGTGTGTGTGTGTGTGTGTGTGTGTGTGTGTGTGTGTGTGGTTTGTGTGTGTGGTTTGTGTGTGTGGTTTGTGTGTGCATGTTCGTGTGCGTGTCTGTGTATAAATGTGTGGGTGTGTGTGTGTGTGTGTGTGTGTGTGTGTGTGTGTGTGTGTGTGTGTGTGTGTGTGTGCGTGTGTGTACTCACCTAGTTGTACTCACCTAGTTGAGGTTGCAGGGGTGGAGTCCTAGCTCCTGGCCCCGCCTCTTCACTGGTCGCTACTAGGTCACTTTCCCTGAACCGTGGCTTTATCATACCTCTGCTTAAAGCTATGTATAGATCCTGCCTCCACTACATCGCTTTCCAAACCATTCCACTTCCTGACTACTCTGTGGCTGAAGAAATACTTCTTAATATCCCTGTGATTCATCTGTGTCTTCAACTTCCAACTGTGTCCCCTTGTTGCTGTGTCCCATCTCTGGAACATCCTGTCTTTGTCCACCTTGTCAATTCCTCTCAGTATTTTGTATGTCGTTATCATGTCCCCCTATCTCTCCTGTCCTTCAGTGTCGTCAGGTCGATTTCCCTTAACCTCTCCTCGTAGGACATACCCCTTAGCTCTGAGACTAGTCTTGTTGCAAACTTTTGCAGTTTCTCTAGTTTCTTTACGTGCTTGGCTAGGTGTGGGTTCCAAACTGGTACCGCATACTCCAATATGGGTCTAACGTACACGGTGTACAAGGTCCAGAACGATTCCTCCTTCCTTCCTTAGCCTGATTACCTGGTCTTTGACTGTTGTTTTCCTCCCGATGTGGCTGTATAACAGCTTCGGGTCAGATTTGGCTTTCGCTGCTATGTCATTTTCATATTGTCGTTGGGCCTCCCTTCTTATCTGTGCATATTCATTTCTGGCTCTACGACTGCTCTTCTTATTCTCCTGGGTCCTTTGCCTTCTATATTTCTTCCATTCCCTAGCACACTTGGTTTTTGCCTCCCTGCACCTTTGGGTGAACCATTGGCTCATCCTGGCTTTTTCATTATTCCTGTTACCCTTGGGTACAAACCTCTCCTCAGCCTCCATGCACATTGTTGATACATATTCCATCATCTCATTAACTGGCTTCCCTGCCAGTTCTCTGTCCCACTGAACCCCGTTCAGGAAGTTCCTCATTCCCGTGTAGTCCCCTTTCTTGTAGTTGGCTTCATTCGCCCTGGCGTTCCTGCTTGCCCCTCCACTTGTAGCTCTACTGTGTATTCGAAGCTTAAAACCACATGATCGCTGGCCCCAAGGGGTCTTTCATATGTGATGTCCTCAATATCTGCACTACTCAAGGTGAATACTAGGTCCAGTCTTGCTGGTTCATCCTCTCTATCTCTTGTAGTGTCCCTTACGTGTTGGTACATGAAGTTTTCCAGTATCACCTCCATCATCTTAGCCTTCTTGGCCCCCATGTGGCTCCAAGTTCTCCCAATCGATTTCCTTGTGGTTAAAGTCACCCATGATCAAGAGCTTTGCCGTGCATGCATGAGCTCTTCTGGCCACTGTAGCCAGTGTGTCAACCGTCACTCTATTGCTCTCATCATAGTTTTGCCATGGCCTCCTGCTGTTCTGTGGTGGGTTATACATCACTGCAATTACCACTTTGGGACCTCCAGAGTGAAGCGTTCCCGCTATGTAATCACTTGCTTCTCCGCTGTCTCCTCTCTCCAGCTCATCAAACTTCCATCAGTTTTTGATCAGCAGTGCCACTCTTCCACCCTCCCCCCTGCTCCCTCTGTCTTTCCTCAGGATCTGGTATCCCATTGGAAAGATGGCATCTGTTATCATACCTGTACATGATGCCTCTGACTCTTTCGTGCCACTCCTCCCACTTATTTGTTATTCCATCAGCGTTTGTGTACCATATCTTCAGTTTCCTCTCCAACACTGTGGTTTGGGGGGCCTGTGAGGGTGGGAGACCTGGTAGCGTACTGTGGGATTCTATAGCTGGGTGTTGGGTGGAAGTTGTGAGTATGGATTGTAGTTTGTGTTCGGATGGTGTGAGAGGTTGTGGGGTTCTGAGGATGGTTTTGTGTGTGCTTGCCCTTGCTGCTCTATCCTGCTCTGATTGACCTCTGCTAGTTCCGTCATTGTCTCCTTTCCTAGCTCCTTTCGCTTTGTCCTCTTCCTCAGCTGCTGTCGTTCTGTTTGCGTTCTGTGTCTAAGAACACCCTCTTGTACTCTGCCGAGTACTTTAATCGTGGTTTCTCTTGGAGGATCCTGTTCCGCACTGTTTCTGTCCTGAGAATCAGCTTGATCGGTCGTTTTCTCCCTTTTAAGTACCCCCCTATTCTCGTATGTATGTGTGTGTGTGTGTGTGTGTGTGTGTGTGTGTGTGTGTGTGTGTGTGTGTGTGTGTGTGTGTGGTGTGGTGTATGTTTGTGTATGTGTACTCACCTAGTTGTACTCACCTAGTTGAGGTTGCGGGGGTCGAGTCCGAGCTCCTGGCCCCGCCTCTTCACTGATCGCTACTAGGTCACTCTCCCTGAGCCGTGAGCTTTGTCGTACCTCTGCTTAAAGCTATGTATGGATCCTGCCTCCACTACATCGCTTCCCAAACTATTCCACTTACTGACTACTCTGTGGCTGAAGAAATACTTCCTAACATCCCTGTGATTCATCTGTGTCTTTAGCTTCCAACTGTGTCCCCTTGTTACTGTGTCCAATCTCTGGAACATCCTGTTTTTGTCCACCTTGTCAATTCCTCTCAGTATTTTGTATGTCGTTATCATGTCCCCCCTATCTCTCCTGTCCTCCAGTGTCGTCAGGTTGATTTCCCTTAACCTCTCCTCGTAGGACATACCTCTTAGCTCTGGGACTAGTCTTGTTGCAAACCTTTGCACTTTCTCTAGTTTCTTTACGTGCTTGGCTAGGTGTGGGTTCCAAACTGGTGCCGCATACTCCAATATGGGCCTAACGTATACGGTGTACAGGGTCCTGAACGATTCCTTATTAAGATGTCGGAATGCTGTTCTGAGGTTTGCTAGGCGCCCATATGCTGCAGCAGTTATTTGGTTGATGTGCGCTTCAGGAGATGTGCCTGGTGTTATACTCACCCCAAGATCTTTTTCCTTGAGTGAGGTTTGTAGTCTCTGACCCCCTAGACTGTACTCCGTCTGCGGCCTTCTTTGCCCTTCCCCAATCTTCATGACTTTGCACTTGGTGGGATTGAACTCCAGGAGCCAATTGCTGGACCAGTTCTGCAGCCTGTCCAGATCCCTTTGTAGTTCTGCCTGGTCTTCGATCGAGTGTATTCTTCTCATCAACTTCACGTCATCTGCAAACAGGGACACCTCAGAGTCTATTCCTTCCGTCATGTCGTTCACAAATACCAGAAACAGCACTGGTCCTAGGACTGACCCCTGCGGGACCCCGCTGGTCACAGGTGCCCACTCTGACACCTCGCCACGTACCATGACTCGCTGCTGTCTTCCTGACAAGTATTCCCTGATCCATTGTAGTGCCTTCCCTGTTATCCCTGCTTGGTCCTCCAGTTTTTGCACCAATCTCTTGTGTGGAACTGTGTCAAACGCCTTCTTGCAGTCCAAGAAAATGCAATCCACCCACCCCTCTCTCTCTTGTCTTACTGCTGTCACCATGTCATAGAACTCCAGTAGGTTTGTGACACAGGATTTCCCGTCCCTGAAACCATGCTGGCTGCTGTTGATGAGATCATTCCTTTCTAGGTGTTCCACCACTCTTCTCCTGATAATCTTCTCCATGATTTTGCATACTATACATGTCAGTGACACTGGTCTGTAGTTTAATGCTTCATGTCTGTCTCCTTTTTTAAAGATTGGGACTACATTTGCTGTCTTCCATGCCTCAGGCAATCTCCCTGTTTCGATAGATGTATTGAATATTGTTGTTAGGGGTACACATAGCGCCTCTGCTCCCTCTCTCAATACCCATGGGGAGATGTTATCTGGCCCCATTGCCTTTGAGGTATCTAGCTCACTCAGAAGCCTCTTCACTTCTTCCTCGGTTGTGTGCACTGTGTCCAGCACTTGGTGGTGTGCCCCACCTCTCCGTCTTTCTGGAGTCCCTTCTGTCTCCTCTGTGAACACTTCTTTGAATCTCTTGTTGAGTTCTTCACATACTTCCCGGTCATTTCCTGTTGTCTCTCCTCCTTCCTTCCTTAGCCTGATTACCTGGTCCTTGACTGTTGTTTTCCTCCTGATGTGGCTGTACAACAGTTTCGGGTCAGATTTGGCTTTCGCTGCTATGTCATTTTCATATTGTCTTTGGGCCTCCCTTCTTATCTGTGCATATTCATTTCTGGCTCTACGACTGTTCTCCTTATTCTCCTGGGTCCTTTGCCTTCTATATTTCTTCCATTCCCTAGCACACTTGGTTTTTGCCTCCCTGCACCTTTGGGTAAACCATGGGCTCATCCTGGCTTTTTCATTACTCCTGTTACCCTTGGGTACAAACCTCTCCTCAGCCTCCTTGCATTTTATTGCTACATATTCCATCATCTCATTAACTGGTTTCCCTGCCAGTTCTCTGTCCCACTGAACCCCATTCAGGTAGTTCCTCATTCCTGTGTAGTCCCCTTTCTTGTAGTTTGG
>NC_091338.1:22654591-22816264 GCF_038502225.1 Cherax quadricarinatus
TGTTAAGTGAATGTATAGGAGCCTTTGAACCAAGTGAGAGAGTAATTGTGGTAGGGGACCTGAATGCTAAAGTAGGAGAAACTTTTAGAGAGGGTGTGGCAGGTAAGTTTGGGGTGCCAGGTGTAAATGATAATGGGAGCCCTTTGATTGAACTTTGTATAGAAAGGGGTTTAGTTATAGGTAATACATATTTTAAGAAAAAGAGGATAAATAAGTATACAAGATATGATGTAGGGCGAAATGACAGTAATTTGTTGGATTATGTATTGGTAGATAAAAGACTGTTGAGTAGACTTCAGGATGCACATGTTTATAGAGGGGCCACAGATAAATCAGATCACTTTCTAGTTGTAGCTACACTGAGAGTAAAAGGTAGATGGGATACAAGGAGAATAGAAGCATCAGGGAAGAGAGAGGTGAAGGTTTATAAACTAACAGAGGAGGCAGTTAGGGTAAGATATAAACAACTATTGGAGGATAGATGGGCTAATGAGAGCATAGGCAATGGGGTCCAAGAGGTTTGGGGTAGGTTTAAAAATGTAGTGTTAGAGTGTTCAGCAGAAGTTTGTGGTTACAGGAAAGTGGGTGCAGGAGGGAAGTGGAGCGATTGGTGGAATGATGATGTAAAGAGAGTAGTAAGGGAGAAAAAGTTAGCATATGAGAAGTTTTTACAAAGTAGAAGTGATGCAAGGAGGGAAGAGTATATGGAGAAAAAGAGAGAGGTTAAGACAGTGGTGAAGCAATGTAAAAAGAGAGCAAATGAGAGAGTGGGTGAGATGTTATCAACAAATTTTGTTGAAAATAAGAAAAAGTTTTGGAGTGAGATTAACAAGTTAAGGAAGCCTAGAGAACAAATGGATTTGTCAGTTAAAAATAGGAGAGGAGAGTTATTAAATGGAGAGTTAGAGGTATTGGGAAGATGGAGGGAATATTTTGAGGAATTGTTAAATGTTGATGAAGATAGGGAAGCTGTGATTTCGTGTATAGGGCAAGGAGGAATAACATCTTGTAGGAGTGAGGAAGAGCCAGTTGTGAGTGTGGGGGAAGTTCGTGAGGCAGTAGGTAAAATGAAAGGGGGTAAGGCAGCCGGGATTGATGGGACAAAGATAGAAATGTTAAAAGCAGGTGGGGATACAGTTTTGGAGTGGTTGGTACAATTATTTAATAAATGCATGGAAGAGGGTAAGGTACCTAGGGATTGGCAGAGAGCATGCATAGTTCCTTTGTATAAAGGCAAAGGGGACAAAAGAGAGTGCAAAAATTATAGGGGGATAAGTCTGTTGAGTATACCTGGTAAAGAGTATGGTAGAGTTATTATTGAAAGAATTAAGAGTAAGACGGAGAATAGGATAGCAGATGAACAAGGAGGCTTTAGGAAAGGTAGGGGGTGTGTGGACCAGGTGTTTACAGTGAAACATATAAGTGAACAGTATTTAGATAAGGCTAAAGAGGTCTTTGTGGCATTTATGGATTTGGAAAAGGCGTATGACAGGGTGGATAGGGGGGCAATGTGGCAGATGTTGCAGGTGTATGGTGTAGGAGGTAGGTTACTGAAAGCAATGAAGAGTTTTTACGAGGATAGTGAGGCTCAAGTTAGAGTATGTAGGAAAGAGGGAAATTATTTCCCAGTAAAAGTAGGCCTTAGACAAGGATGTGTGATGTCACCGTGGTTGTTTAATATATTTATAGATTGGGTTGTAAGAGAAGTAAATGCGAGGGTCTTGGCAAGAGGCGTGGAGTTAAAAGATAAAGAATCACACAAAGTGGGAGTTGTCACAGTTGCTCTTTGCTGATGACACTGTGCTCTTGGGAGATTCTGAACAGAAGTTGCAGAGATTGGTGGATGAATTTGGTAGGGTGTGCAAAAGAAGAAAATTAAAAGTGAATACAGGAAAGAGTAAGGTTATGAGGATAACAAAAAGATTAGGTGATGAAAGATTGGATATCAGATTGGAGGGAGAGAGTATGGAGGAGGTGAATGTATTCAGATATTTGGGAGTGGACGTGTCAGCGGATGGGTCTATGAAAGATGAGGCGAATCATAGAATTGATGAGGGGAAAAGGACGAGCGGTGCACTTAGGAGTCTGTGGAGAGAAAGAACTTTGTCCTTGGGGGTAAAGAGGGGAATGTATGAGAGTATAGTTTTACCAACGCTCTTATATGGGTGTGAAGCATGGGTGATGAATGCTGCAGCGAGGAGAAGGCTGGAGGCAGTGGAGATGTCATGTCTGAGGGCAATGTGTGGAGAATTCGTAGTTTGGAAGTTAGGAGGAGGTGCGGGATTACCAAAACTGTTGTCCAGAGGGCTGAGGAAGGGTTGTTGAGGTGGTTCGGACATGTAGAGAATGGAGCGAAACAGAGTGACTTCAAGAGTGTATCAGTCTGTAGTGGAAGGAAGGCGGGGTAGGGGTCGGCCTAGGAATGGTTGGAGGGAGGGGGTAAAGGAGGTTTTGTGTGCGAGGGGCTTGGACTTCCAGCAGGCATGCGTGAGCGTGTTTGATAGGAGTGAATGGAGACAAATGGTTTTTAATACTTGACGTGCTGTTGGAGTGTGAGCAAAGTAACATTTATGAAGGGGTTCAGGGAAACCGGCAGGCCGGACTTGAGTCCTGGAGATGGGAAGTACAGTGCCTGCACTCTGAAGGAGGGGTGTTAATGTTGCAGTTAAAAAAATGTAGTGTAAAGCACCCTTCTGGCAAGACAGTGATGGAGTGAATGATGGTGAAAGTTTTTCTTTTTCCGGCCACCCTGCCTTGGTGGGAATCGGCCAGTGTGATAATAAAATAAAATAATAATAAATAAATATATATATATATATATATATATATATATATATATATATATATATATATATATATATATATATATGTGTGTGTGTGTGTGTGTGTGTGTGTGTGTGTGTGTGTGTATGTGAGTGTGTGTGTATGTGAGTGTGTGTGTATGTGTGTGTATGTGTGTGTATGTGTGTGTATATGCATGCAAAACAACCACTCTGAAAGAATAGAGAAATTCCAAGCGCTTTCGTGACTACTCACATTATCATTATAATGTGAGTAGTCACGAAATCGCTTGGAATTTCTCTATTCTTTCAGAGTGGTTTTTTTGCATATTCTGAAATCACCTGTTTACTGTGATCTTATTGCATATATATATATATATATATATATATATATATATATATATATATATATATATATATATATATATATATATTATATATATATGTCGTGCCGAATAGGCAGAACTTGCGATCTTGGCTTAAATAGCAACGCTCATCTTGCCATATAGGACAAGTGAAAATTTGTGTATGCAATAATTTCGCCAAAATCATTCTGAAGCTAACGAAAAAAATATATTTCACTGTGTTTGTTTAGTATTAAATTATTGTAAACAAATCTAAAATATATTTAGTTGGGTTAGGCTAAAATAAATTGTTGTTGTTATAATAAGGTTAGGTAAGTTTTCTAAGATTCTTTTGTAGCAAAATTAAATTTTTTTACATTAACATTAATGAAAAAATATATCTTTAAACGTATAAGAGAAAATTTTAGAAAGTACTTAATTTTAAATGAGTTCTTGCTAATTGACCAGTTTTACATATTCGGCACGACATATATATATATATATATATATATATATATATATATATATATATATATATATATATATATATATATATATATATATAACAATCTATTAAGTAGAGAGAGCGTTTTTTTATTGACACTGAGACAATTCAACCAATATATTATTGGTTAATAGCGATGTTATATTTCAATCGGAAGCAGGAGAGAGACTCAGCCAGTAGCAGGAGACTGACTCAGCCAGTAGCAGGAGAGAGACTCAGCCAGTAGCATGAGAGAGACTCAGCCAGTAGCAGGAGAGAGACTCAGCCAGTAGTATGAGAGAGACTCAGCCAGTAGCATGAGAGAGACTCAGCCAGTAGCATGAGAGAGACTCAGCCAGTAGTATGAGAGAGACTCAGCCAGTAGAATGAGAGAGACTCAGCCAGTAGCATGAGAGAGACTCAACCAGTAGTATGAGAAAGACTCAGCCAGTAGCATGAGTGAGACTCAGCCAGTAGCATGAGAGAGACTCAGCCAGTAGCATGAGAGAGACTCAGCCAGTAGTATGAGAGAGACTCAGCCAGTAGCATGAGAGAGACTCAGCCAGTAGCATGAGAGAGACTCAACCAGTAGCATGAGAGAGACTCAACCAGTAGCATGAGAGAGACTCAACCAGTAGCATGAGAGAGACTCAACCAGTAGCATGAGAGAGACTCAACAAGTAGCATGAGAGAGACTCAACCAGTAGCATGAGAGAGACTCAACCAGTAGCATGAGAGAGACTCAACCAGTAGCATGAGAGAGACTCAACCAGTAGCATGAGAGAAACTCAACAAGTAGCATGAGAGAGACTCAGCCAGTAGCATGGGAGAGACTCAGCCAGTAGTATGAGAGAGACTCAGCCAGTAGCATGAGAGAGACTCAGCCAGTAGCATGAGAGAAACTCAACCAGTAGCATGAGAGACTCAGCCAGTAGCAGGAGAGAGACTCAGCCAGTAGCATGAGAGAGACTCAGCCAGTAGCAGGAGAGAGACTCAGCCAGTAGTATGAGAGAGACTCAGCCAGTAGCATGAGAGAGACTCAGCCAGTAGAATGAGAGAGACTCAGCCAGTAGCAGGAGAGAGACTCAGCCAGTAGCATGAGAGAGACTCAACTAGTAGTATGAGAAAGACTCAGCCAGTAGCATGAGAGAGACTCAGCCAGTAGCATGAGAGAGACTCAGCCAGTAGCATGAGAGAGACTCAGCCAGTAGCATGAGAGAGACTCAGCCAGTAGCATGAGAGAGACTCAGCCAGTAGCATGAGAGAGACTCAACCAGTAGCATGAGAAAGACTCAACAAGTAGCATGAGAGAGACTCAACCAGTAGCATGAGAGAGACTCAACCAGTAGAATGAGAAAGACTCAACAAGTAGCATGAGAGAGACTCAACCAGTAGCATGAGAGAGACTCAACCAGTAGCATGAGAGAAACTCAACAAGTAGCATGAGAGAGACTCAGCCAGTAGCATGAGAGAGACTCAGCCAGTAGCATGAGAGAGACTCAGCCAGTAGCATGAGAGAAACTCAACAAGAAGCATGAGAGAGACTCAGCCAGTAGTATGAGAGAGACTCAGCCAGTAGCATGAGAGAGACTCAGCCAGTAGCATGAGAGAAACTCAACAAGAAGCATGAGAGAGACTCAGCCAGTAGTATGAGAGAGACTCAGCCAGTAGCATGAGAGAGACTCAGCCAGTAGCATGAGAGAGACTCAACCAGTAGCATGAGAGACTCAGCCAGTAGCATGAGAGAGACTCAGCCAGTAGCATGAGAGAGACTCAACCAGTAGCATGAGAAAGACTCAACCAGTAGCATGAGAGAGACTCAACAAGTAGCATGAGAGAGACTCAGCCAGTAGCATGAGAGAGACTCAGCCAGTAGCATGAGAGAGACTCATCCAGTAGCATGAGAGAGACTCAACAAGTAGCATGAGAGAGACTCATCCAGTAGCATGAGAGACTCAACCAGTCATGAGAAAGACTCAACCAGTAGCATGAGAGACTCAACCAGGAGCATGAGAGAGACTCAACCAGTAGCATGAGAGAGACTCAACCAGTAGCATGAGAGAGACTCAACCAGTAGCATGAGAGAGACTCAACCAGTAGCATGAGAGACTCAACCAGTAGCATAAGAGACTCAACCAGTAGCATGAGAGAGACTCAGCCAGTAGCATGAGAGAGACTCAGCCAGTAGCATGAGAGAGACTCAACCAGTAGCATGAGAGACTCAACCAGTAGCATGAGAGACTCAACCAGTAGCATGAGAGACTCAACCAGTAGCATGAGAGACTCAACCAGTAGCATGAGAGACTCAACCAGTAGCATGAGAAAGACTCAACCAGTAGCATGAGAGACTCGACCAGTAGCATGAGAGAGACTCAACAAGTAGCATGAGAGAGACTCAACCAGTAGCATGAGAGACTCAGCCAGTAGCATGAGAGACTCAACCAGTAGCATGAGAGACTCAACCAGTAGCATGAGAGACTCAACCAGTAGCATGAGAAACTCAACCAGTAGCATGAGAAAGACTCAAACAGTAGCATGAGAGACTCGACCAGTAGCATGAGAGAGACTCAACAAGTAGCATGAGTGAGACTCAGCCAGTAGCATGAGAGACTTAGCCAGTAGCATGAGAGACTCAACCAGTAGCATGAGACACTCAACCAGTAGCATGAGAGAGACTCAACAAGTAGCTTGAGAGAGACTCAACCAGTAGCATGAGAGAGACTCAACCAGTAGCATGAGAGAGACTCAACAAGTAGCATGAGAGAGACTCAACCAGTAGCATGAGAGAGACTCAACCAGTAGCATGAGAGACTCAACCAGTAGCATGAGAGAGACTCAGCCAGTAGCATGAGAAAGACTCAACCAGTAGCATGAGAGACTCAACCAGTAGCATGAGAGACTCAACCAGTAGCATGAGAGACTCAACAAGTAGCATGAGAGACTCAACAAGTAGCATGAGAGAGACTCAACAAGTAGCATGAGAGAGACTCAACCAGTAGCATGAGAGACTCAACCAGTAGCATGAGAGACTCAACCAGTAGCATGAGAGAGACTCAACAAGTAGCATGAGAGAGACTCAACAAGTAGCATGAGAGAGACTCAACCAGTAGCATGAGAGAGACTCAACCAGTAGCATGAGAGAGACTCAACCAGTAGCATGAGAGAGACTCAACCAGTAGCATGAGAGAGACTCAACCAGTAGCATGAGAGAGACTCAACCAGTAGCATGAGAGAGACTCAACCAGTAGCATGAGAGAGACTCAACCAGTAGCATGAGAGAGACTCAACCAGTAGCATGAGAGAGACTCAACCAGTAGCATGAGAGACTCAACCAGTAGCATGAGAGAGACTCAACAAGTAGAATGAGAGAGACTCAACAAGTAGCATGAGAGAGACTCAACCAGTAGCATGAGAGAGACTCAACCAGTAGCATGAGAGAGACTCAACCAGTAGCATGAGAGACTCAACCAGTAGCATGAGAGAGACTCAACCAGTAGCATGAGAGAGACTCAACCAGTAGCATGAGAGAGACTCAACCAGTAGCATGAGAGAGACTCAACAAGTAGCATGAGAGAGACTCAACAAGTAGCATGAGAGAGACTCAACCAGTAGCATGAGAGAGACTCAACCAGTGGCATGAGAGAGACTCAACCAGTAGCATGAGAGAGACTCAACCAGTAGCATGAGAGAGACTCAACCAGTAGCATGAGAGAGACTCAACCAGTAGCATGAGAGAGACTCAACCAGTAGCAGCAGAGAGACTCAACCAGTAGCAGCAGAGAGACTCAACCAGTAACACGAGAGAGACTCAACCAGTAGCAGGAGAGAGGCTCAACCAGTAGCAGGAGAGAGGCTCAACCAGTAACACGAGAGAGACTCAACCAGTAGCAGGAGAGAGGCTCAACCAGTAGCAGGAGAGAGGCTCAACCAGTAGCAGGAGAGAGTCACTCAACCAGAAGCAGCAGACACACTCAACCAGTAGCATGAGACTGACTCAACCAGTAACACGAGAGAGACTCAACCAGTAGCAGCAGAGAGACTCAACCAGCAACACGAGAGAGACTCAACCAGTAGCAGGAGAGAGATTCAAGCAGCAGCAGCAGAGAGACTCAACCAGTAGCAGGAGAGAGAGACTCAACCAGTAGCAGGAGAGAGAGACTCAACCAGTAGCTGGAAAGAGAGACTAAACCAGTAGCAGAAGAGATTCTCAACCACTAGCAGGAGAGACTCTCAACCACTAGCAGGAGAGACTCTCAACCAGTAGCAGGAGAGAGAGACTCAACCGGTAGCAGAAGAGATTCTCAACCACTAGCAGGAGAGAGAGACTCAACCAGTAGCAGAAGAGATTCTCAACCACTAGCAGGAGAGACTCTCAACCAGTAGCAGGAGAGAGACTCAACCGGTAGCAGAAGAGATTCTCAACCACTAGCAGGAGAGAGAGACTCAACCAGTAGCAGAAGAGATTCTCAACCACTAGCAGGAGAGACTCTCAACCAGTAGCAGGAGAGAGACTCAACCAGTAGCAGGAGAGAGACACTCAACCAGTAGCAGAAGAGAGACACTCAACCGGCAGCAGAAGAGAGACACTCAACCAGCAGCAGAAGAGATTCTCAACCACTAGCAGGAGAGAGACTCAACCAGTAGCAGGAGAGAGACTCAACCAGTAGCAGGAGAGAGACTCGACAAGTAGCAGGAGAGAGAGACTCAACCAGAAGCAGCAGAGAGACACTCAAACAATAGCAGGAGAGAGACTCAACCAGTAGCAGAAGAAAGACTCACCCAGTAGCAGGAGACTCTCAACTAGTAGCAGGAGGGAGACTGAACCAGTATCAGGAGAGACACTCAACCAGTTGCAGGAGAGAGACTCAACCAGTAGCAGGAGAGAGACTCAAACAGTTGCAGGAGAGAGACTGAAACAGTTGCAGGAGAGAGACTCAGCCAGTAGCAGGAGAGAGACTCAACCAGTAGCAGGAGAGAGACTCTCAACCAGCAGCAGGAGAGAGACTCAACCAGCCGCAGCAGACACACTCAACCAGTAGCAGCAGAGAGAGTTTCAGCCAGTAGCAGGAGAGAGGGACTCAACCAGTAGCAGGAGAGAGAGACTCAACCAGCACCAGGAGAGAGACTCCCAGCCAGTAGCAGGAGAGAGACTCAACCAGTAGCAGCAGAGAGAGACTCAACCAGTAGCAGGAGAGAGAGACTCTCAACCAGTAGCAGGAGAGAGACTCCCAACCAGTAGCAGGAGAGAGACTCCCAACCAGTAGCAGGAGAGAGACTCTCAACCAGTAGCAGGAGAGAGACTCCCAACCAGTAGCAGGAGGAGAGAAACTCAACCAGTAGCAGGAGAGAAACTCAACCAGTAGCAGCAGAGAGTCTCAACCAGTAGCAGGAGAGAGACTCAACCAGTAGCAGGAGAGAGACTCAACCAGTAGCATGAGAGAGACTCAACCAGTAGAAGGAGAGAGACTCAACCAGTAGCAGGAGAGAAACTCAACCAGTAGCAGGAGAGAAACTCAACCAGTAGCAGGAGAGATACTCAACCAGTAGCAGGAGAGAGACTCAACCAGTAGCATGAGAGAGACTCAACCAGTAGCAGGAGAGAGACTCAACCAGTAGCATGAGAGAGACTCAACCAGTAGCAGGAGAGAGACTCAACCAGTAGCAGGAGAGAGACTCAACCAGTAGCATGAGAGTGAGAATCAGTGGCAGGAGAGAGACTCAACCAGTAGCATGAGAGTGAGAATCAGTGGCAGGAGAGAGACTCAACCAGTAGCATGAGAGAGTCTCAACCAGTAGCATGAGAGAGACTCAACCAGTAGCAGGAGAGAGACTCAACCAGTAGCAGGAGAGAGACTCAACCAGTAGCATGAGAGTGAGACAACCAGTAGCAGGAGAGAGACTCAACCAGTAGCAGGAGAGAGATTCAACCAGTAGCAGGAGAGAGACTCAACCAGTAGCAGGAGAGGCTCTCAACCAGTAGCAGGAGAGATACTCTCAACCAGTAGCAGGAGAGGCTCTCAACCAGTAGCAGGAGAGAGATTCAACCAGTAGCAGGAGAGAGACTCAACCAGTAGCAGGAGAGAGACTCAACCAGTAGCAGGAGAGAGACTCAACCAGTAGCAGGAGAGAGACTCAACCAGTAGCAGGAGAGAGACTCAACCAGTAGCAGGAGAGACTCAACCAGTAGCAGGAGAAAGACTCTCAACCAGTAGCAGGAGAGAGACTCTCAACCAGTAGCAGGAGAGGCTCTCAACCAGTAGCAGGAGAGAGACTCTCAACCAGTAGCAGGAGAGGCTCTCAACCAGTAGCAGGAGAGAGACTCTCAACCAGTAGCAGGAGAGAGACTCTCAACCAGTAGCAGGAGAGGCTCTCAACCAGTAGCAGGAGAGGCTCTCAACCAGTAGCAGGAGAGAGATTCAACCAGTAGCAGGAGAGAGACTCAACCAGTAGCAGGAGAGAGACTCAACCAGTAGCAGGAGACAGACTCAACCAGTAGCAGGAGACAGACTCAACCAGTAGCAGGAGAGAGACTCATTCAGTAGCAGGAGAGAGACTTCACCAGTAACAGGTGAGACTCTTAACCAGTAGCAGGAGAGAGACTCAACCAGTAGCAGGAGAAAAACTCAACCAGTAGCAGGGGAGGAAGTCAACCAGTAGCAGGAGAGAGACTCAACCAGAAGCAGGAGAGAGATTCAACCAGAAGCAGGAGAGAGACTCAACCGGTAACTGGAGAGAGACTCCCAACCAGTAGCAGGAGAGACTCTCAACCAGTAGCAGGAGAGAGACTCAACCAGTAACTGGAGAGAGACTCCCAACCAGTAGCAGGAGAGACTCTCAACCAGTAGCAGGAGAGAGACTCAACCAGTAGCAGGAGAGACTCTTTATCAAGTTACTGTGTTTGTGTTAACTTGAATAATTCAGTTAACCTTAAAGTTAAATCAAATTAAAATTTCCTAAATTATCAAATCATCCTTTAAAGTTATTCAGACAATGATAATTCATTTACCCATAATAACTAGCAATAAAACGTTACACAGTACTCACCTGCGAAGATGGGTTGTCAAGTAACCAGCTATTTCGTGAGAGCAAAACTTCAGATGATGTCACACTGCCACGTTTAGATTACGGACTAACAACCCATTTGTGTTACCAGTAGTTAAAACTGTTTCCTCCCACTCTGATGTAACAGCCAGTTGCTTCCTAGTCCATGAGTATCAATGAAGTTATCACTAGTGTAGTTTTGTGGTGTATATGACGTCAGTGTCCTCGTCCCGTGTGTGGGAGATTCTGGAGTTTTGTGGTGTATATGACGTCAATGTCCTCGTCCCGTGAGTGGGAGATTCTGGAGTTTTGTGGTGTATATGACGTCAATGTCCTCGTCCCGTGAGTGGGAGATTCTGGAGTTTTGTGGTGTATATGACGTCAATGTCCTCGTCCCGTGAGTGGGAGATTCTGGAGTTTTGTGGTGTATATAACGTCAATGTCCTCGTCCCGTGTGTGGGAGATTCTGGAGTTTTGTGGTGTATATGACGTCAATGTCCTCGTCCCGTGAGTGGGAGATTCTGGAGTTTTGTGGTGTATATGACGTCAATGTCCTCGTCCCGTGTGTGGGAGATTCTGGAGTTTTGTGGTGTATATGACGTCAATATCCTCGTCCCGTGAGTGGGAGATTCTGGAGTTTTGTGGTGCATATGACGTCAGTGTCCTCCTCCCGTGTGTGAGAGATTCTGGGATAATCGAGAATCAGAGCACTACAACATGTGTGCCTCAGAGCACTACAACATGTGTGCCTCAGAGCACTACAACATGTGTGCCTCAGAGCACAACAACATGTGTGCCTCAGAGCACAACAACATGTGTGCCTCAGAGCACTACAACATGTGTGCCTCAGAGCACTACAACATGTGTGCCTCAGAGCACAACAACATGTGTGCCTCAGAGCACAACAACATGTGTGCCTCAGAGCACAACAACATGTGTGCCTCAGAGCACTACAACATGTGTGCCTCAGAGCACTACAACATGTGTGCCTCAGAGCACTACAACATGTGTGCCTCAGAGCACTACAACATGTGTGCCTCAGAGCACAACAACATGTGTGCCTCAGAGCACAACAACATGTGTGCCTCAGAGCACTACAACATGTGTGCCTCAGAGCACTACAACATGTGTGCCTCAGAGCACTACAACATGTGTGCCTCAGAGCACTACAACACGTGTGCCTCAGAGCACTACAACATGTGTGCCTCAGAGCACTACAACATATGTGCCTCAGAGCACTACAACACGTGTGCCTCAGAGCACTACAACATGTGTGCCTCAGAGCACTACAACATGTGTGCCTCAGAGCACAACAACATGTGTGCCTCAGAGCACTACAACATGTGTGCCTCAGAGCACTACAACATGTGTGCCTCAGAGCACTACAACATGTGTGCCTCAGAGCACTACAACACGTGTGCCTCAGAGCGCTACAACATGTGTGCCTCAGAGCACTACAACATGTGTGCCTCAGAGCACTACAACATGTGTGCCTCAGAGCACTACAACATGTGTGCCTCAGAGCACTACAACATGTGTGCCTCAGAGCACTACAACATGTGTGCCTCAGAGCACTACAACATGTGTGCCTCAGAGCACTACAATATGTGTGCCTCAGAGCACAACAACATGTGTGCCTCACAGCACTGCAATATGTGTGCCTCACAGCACTACAACATGTGTGCCTCAGAGCACTACAACATGTGTGCCTCAGAGCACTACAACATGTGTGCCTCAGAGCACTACAACATGTGTGCCTCAGAGCACAACAACATGTGTGCCTCACAGCACTGCAACATGTGTGCCTCAGAGCACTACAACATGTGTGCCTCAGAGCACTACAACATGTGTGTCTCAAAGCAGAGGGTGACACAATGTCCCAAGTTTCAAGGTTTGGCAGAAATTTTTCGCGATCATCAGCAAGCCCCTTACAAGGCAACGTATGTGTTGCGTCAGGTCGTGACACAGGCACAGACTATTGCATAACTTGTCTGTGAGTGAACTGGCTAGTGTTAATTACATCTGGCAAGTACGGACTCCGGCTCCGACCATCGTCAACAAACGGAATTCCGCCACTTCCCCATGATTATTAAACCTCACTAGTACCATTAGGTCAACACTGGAAGGTAACTCTTTAGGTCAACGTTTCGAGGCAACGAATACCCTCTCCCACCCCTCATTCCCCCTCACCCCCCCCCAAAAAAAAAACAACTATAATAAATTTATTCGCAATTTTGAATTAATAAAACGTTTAAACCTTAAATTCTCAAACTGGATGATGTTCAGAATATTTCCGCACTGATACACTCCACTATGATAAATGCGGTGTCGTCAGTGCGTCGTACATTCACTGATTATCGTAACCTTCAGCCTCCAGTGAAACCCATTAAAATAAAGACCCGAAACTTGGAGAGTTTGTTTGCAAGAGGATTGTGTTGGTGAGAACGACTGTCTGGTGCTTCCTTCACATAGCAACTCATCCAGGACACTGGCAGTGACTATATATCCATTGGTAGTGAGTTCATGTATCCACTGGTAGTGAGTACATGTATCCACTGGTAGTGAGTACATGTATCCACTGGTAGTGAGTTCATGTATCCATTGGTAGTGAGTACATGTATCCACTAGTAGTGAGTTCATGTATCCACTGGAAGTGAGTACATGTATCCACTGGAAGTGAGTACATGTATCCACTGGAAGTGAGTACATGTATCCACTGGTAGTTAGTACATGTATCCACTGGTAGTGAGTACATGTATCCACTGGTAGTGAGTATATGTATCCACTGGCAGTGGGTACATGTATTCACTGGTAGTGAGTACATGTATTCACTGGTAGTGAGTACATGTATTCACTGGTAGTGGGTACATGTATTCACTGGTAGTGGGTACATGTATTCACTGGTAGTGGGTACATGTATTCACTGGTAGTGAGTACATGTATTCACTGGTAGTGAGTACATGTATTCACTGGTAGTGGGTACATGTATTCACTGGTAGTGGGTACATGTATCCACTGGTAGTGGGTACATGTATCCACTGGTACTGAGTACATGTATCCACTGGTACTGAGTACATGTATCCACTGGTAGTGAGTTCATGTATCCACTGGTAGTGAGTACATGTATCCACTGGTAGTGAGTACATGTATCCACTGGTAGTGAGTTCATGTATCCACTGGTAGTGAGTACATGTATCCACTGGTAGTGAGTTCATGTATCCACTGGTAGTGAGTACATGTATCCACTGGTAGTGAGTACATGTATCCACTGGTAGTGAGTACATGTATCCACTGGTAGTGAGTACATGTATCCACTGGTAGTGAATACATGTATCCACTGGTAGTGAGTACATGTATCCACTGGTAGTGAGTACATGTATCCACTGGTAGTGAGTACATGTATCCACTGGTAGTGAGTACATGTATCCACTGGTAGTGAGTACATGTATCCACTGGTAGTGAGTATATGTATCCACTGGCAGTGGGTACATGTATTCACTGGTAGTGAGTACATGTATCCACTGGTAGTGAGTACATGTATCCACTGGTAGTGAGTACATGTATTCACTGGTAGTGGGTACATGTATTCACTGGTAGTGAGTACATGTATCCACTGGTAGTGAGTACATGTATCCACTGGTAGTGAGTACATGTATTCACTGGTAGTGGGTACATGTATTCACTGGTAGTGGGTACATGTATCCACTGGTAGTGAGTACATGTATTCACTGGTAGTGGGTACATGTATTCACTGGTAGTGGGTACATGTATTCACTGGTAGTGGGTACATGTATTCACTGGTAGTGAGTACATGTATCCACTGGTAGTGGGTACATGTATTCACTGGTAGTGGGTACATGTATCCACTGGTAGTGGGTACATGTATCCACTGGTAGTGAGTACATGTATCCACTGGTAGTGGGTACATGTATTCACTGGTAGTGAGTACATGTATCCACTGGTAGTGAGTACATGTATCCACTGGTAGTGAGTACATGTATCCACTGGTAGTGAGTACATGTATCCACTGGTAGTGAGTACATGTATCCACTGGTAGTGAGTACTTGTATTCACTGGTAGTGAGTACATGTATCCACTGGTAGTGAGTACATGTATCCACTGGTAGTGAGTACATGTATCCACTGGTAGTGAGTACATGTATCCACTGGTAGTGAGTACATGTATCCACTGGTAGTGAGTACATGTATCCACTGGTAGTGAGTACATGTATCCACTGGTAGGGAGTACATGTATCCACTGGTAGTGAGTACATGTATTCACTGGTAGTGGGTACATGTATCCACTGGTAGTGAGTACATGTATCCACTGGTAGTGAGTACATGTATTCACTGGTAGTGGGTACATGTATCCACTGGTAGTGAGTACATGTATTCACTGGTAGTGAGTACATGTATTCACTGGTAGTGAGTACATGTATCCACTGGTAGTGAGTACATGTATTCACTGGTAGTGAGTACATGTATCCACTGGTAGTGAGTACATGTATCCACTGGTAGTGGGTACATGTATCCACTGGTAGTGAGTACATGTATCGACTGGTAGTGAGTACATGTATCCACTGGTAGTGGGTACATGTATCCACTGGTAGTGAGTACATGTATCCACTGGTAGTGGGTACATGTATTCACTGGTAGTGAGTACATGTATCCACTGGTAGTGAGTACATGTATCCACTGGTAGTGGGTACATGTATCCACTGGTAGTGAGTACATGTATCCACTGGTAGTGGGTACATGTATTCACTGGTAGTGAGTACATGTATCCACTGGTAGTGAGTACATGTATCCACTGGTAGTGGGTACATGTATCCACTGGTAGTGAGTACATGTATCCACTGGTAGTGGGTACATGTATTCACTGGTAGTGAGTACATGTATCCACTGGTAGTGGGTACATGTATCCACTGGTAGTGAGTACATGTATCCACTGGTAGTGGGTACATGTATCCACTGGTAGTGGGTACATGTATTCACTGGTAGTGAGTACATGTATCCACTGGTAGTGAGTACATGTATCCACTGGTAGTGGGTACATGTATTCACTGGTAGTGGGTACATGTATTCACTGGTAGTGAGTACATGTATCCACTGGTAGTGGGTACATGTATCCACTGGTAGTGGGTACATGTATCCACTGGTAGTGGGTACATGTATCCACTGGTAGTGGGTACATGTATCCACTGGTAGTGGGTACATGTATCCACTGGTAGTGGGTACATGTATCCACTGGTAGTGGGTACATGTATCCACTGGTAGTGAGTACATGTATCCACTGGTAGTGAGTACATGTATCCACTGGTAGTGGGTACATGTATTCACTGGTAGTGAGTACATGTATCCACTGGTAGTGGGTACATGTATTCACTGGTAGTGAGTACATGTATCCACTGGTAGTGGGTACATGTATTCACTGGTAGTGAGTACATGTATCCACTGGTAGTGGGTACATGTATTCACTGGTAGTGAGTACATGTATCCACTGGTAGTGGGTACATGTATTCACTGGTAGTGAGTACATGTATCCACTGGTAGTGGGTACATGTATCCACTGGTAGTGAGTACATGTATCCACTGGTAGTGGGTACATGTATCCACTGGTAGTGGGTACATGTATTCACTGGTAGTGAGTACATGTATCCACTGGTAGTGAGTACATGTATCCACTGGTAGTGGGTACATGTATTCACTGGTAGTGGGTACATGTATTCACTGGTAGTGAGTACATGTATCCACTGGTAGTGGGTACATGTATCCACTGGTAGTGGGTACATGTATCCACTGGTAGTGGGTACATGTATCCACTGGTAGTGGGTACATGTATCCACTGGTAGTGGGTACATGTATCCACTGGTAGTGGGTACATGTATCCACTGGTAGTGGGTACATGTATCCACTGGTAGTGAGTACATGTATCCACTGGTAGTGAGTACATGTATCCACTGGTAGTGGGTACATGTATTCACTGGTAGTGAGTACATGTATCCACTGGTAGTGGGTACATGTATTCACTGGTAGTGAGTACATGTATCCACTGGTAGTGGGTACATGTATTCACTGGTAGTGAGTACATGTATCCACCGTAATCCTTTAAATAATTCCCTGCAAGTTCGGACATTGAGCATCATAATCTTTCGTCGAGAATTAATAATAATAATAATAATAATAAGAAGAAGAAGAAGAAGAAGAAGAAGAAGAAGAAGAAGAAGAAGAAGAAGAAGAAGAAGAAGAAGAAGAAGAAGAAGAAGAAGAAGAAGAAGAAGAAGAAGAAGAAGAAGAAGAAGAAGAAGAAGATAATAATAATAATTGTGCATCCACACACATCCTTTTGTATACATGGAATGACTGGATGTATGGAACAGGGGTGAGCTGATACACTAAGTAGATGACAGATATTTTTATATTTAGCAAAACTGGATATTTCGGCAATATGCTGTTACCTTATCCTATATGACAGTTACATAATGTGGGCAAGAGTTAGCTTTATATCCCTGACATATTCTATCACACAGGATGGGTTATGTACACATGTTTAAAATCTATCAGGTTGAGCTGAGAAACTTTAGGAGAACAATGAGAATATCGTCAGACATACCATTAAAGGTTCATCAACTACGACAGGATATAAAAGAAAGTCTTATTCCAGCAGAGCAGGACCTTATATTCCTCGAGAAATACCATTTTTCAAGACAGTTTATCCTATACACACGTGGAATGGAGTTTATATGAGAACATCGCGATCATCACAAAGTAGGGTGATAAAAAAATATACACGAGAAAGAGAAAGAGAAAGAGAGAGAGAGAGAGAGAGAGAGACAGACAGACAGACACAGATATGAAGGATATAAATCTAGATTCACACACACAATAATACTAGACACTTGCACTAGCATCACAATATCAATCCAGCTTGAATATCAAGTAAACAACGACCACAAAATGTACTCTGAGTCAGGATAAGTTAGGCAGAGCTGAGACACGTTACACTGCATCAGTTTGTCAGAGAAGTCAGATTACTATGCTAGTTATATTAATTTATTAGAGGCCAGGTTACTATGCTAGTTTGGGGAAAGGGAGAGGAAACCACGCACCATATCTTCTCATATATTTCGTCCCCCCCCCCCCCAAAAAAAAAAAACATTAGGCATACATCTACATACACTCGTATGATGCTAATGAGCATAATTAGTTAAGCAAATAAATATTATTAACACACACACACACGTGCATATACACACTCATTACACGCATTACACACTCATAATACACACAATACCATTTACGTATTTATCAGTAAACTGTAGGAGTGAAAATATTTGTTGTCTCTGTCTGGGCATGACAACATATTCAGAATGTTAGGCACATTCGACGCACAGAAATGATGTAATGCAGTGAAAGGCGCAATAGTTACTACACACACACACACACACACACACACACACACACGCGCGCACACACACACACACACACACACACACACACACACACACACACACACACACACACACACACACACACACACACACACACACGCGCGCACACACACGCACGCACAAACACACGCACAGTTAAAGACAAGGTAATCAGGCTGAGGAAAGAAGGTGAGGTGCACACAAGAAACGACCAAGAATTATGTGAGGATCTAAACATGAGATTTAAGAAAGTATTTACAGTGGAGACAGAGAGGACTCTGGGAGGCCGGAACAGAGGGGTACACCAACAAAGGATATACCAACAAGTGTTGGATAAAATACACACAACCGAGGAGGAAGTGAAGAAGCTGCTAAGTGACCTTGATACCTCAAAGGCGGTGGGACCGGGCATCTCTCCGTGGGTCCTTAGAGAGGGAGCAGAGATGCTGTGTGTCCCGCTAACAACAATTTCCAACACATCCATTGAAACTGGGCAAATACCTGAGGTCTGGAAGATGGCAAATGTAGTGACCTTGATACCTCAAAGGCGGTGGGTCCGAACATCTCTCCGTGGGTCCTTAGAGAGGGAGCAGAGATGCTGTGTGTCCCGCTAACAACAATTTCCAACACATCCATTGAAACTGGGCAAATATCCGAGGTATGGAAGACGGCAAATGTAGTCCCCGTTTTTAAGGAAGGAGACAGAAACGAGGCACTAAACTATAGATCAGTGTCACTGACGTATATAGCATGCAAAGTCATGGAGAAGATTATCAGGAGGAGAGTGGTGGAGCACCTAGAACGTAAAAAGCTTATTAACGCCAACCAACATGGACTCAGGAAAGGCAAATCCTGTGTCACAAACCTTCAGGAGTTTTATGACAAGGTAACGAATGTAAGACACGAGAGAGAGGGGGGTGGATCTATTGCATTTTCCTGGACTGCAAGAAGGCCTTCGACACAGTTTCTCACAAGAAATTAGTGTAAAAGCTAGAGGATCAGGCACATATAACAGGAAGGGCACTGCAATGGATCAGAGAATACCTGACAGGGAGGCAACAAGTCATGGTATGTGACAGTGGTATGTGACAGTGGGCTCCTGTGGCGAGCGGAGTTCCACAGGGGTCAGTCCTAGGACCAGTGCTATTTCTGGTATAAGTGAATGACATGACGGAAGGGATAGGCTCAAAAGTGTCCCTGTTTGCAGATAAGTTATTATAATCAAAAAGAAGCGCTAAACCACAAGGGCTATACAGCGCTGCAGGGCAGGAAGGAAGCGAGGGTATCAGGTGGCAAAAGGGAGATGGATGAGTAATAGGTTATGGAGAACAGCGGGGCAGTGGATGGTGAAAGGGTAGAGGGCAGCAAGAGATTGAGGTAGAAAGGGCTGAGGGGAGTGCGAAAGGTATCATCAAAGTTTGTGGAGTAAATCAGTCGTTGTCAAGAAGTCAATGAGAGAGTCGGGATTAAAGGAGGGTCCATCAGCAAGAAAGGAAGGTAAAGAGAGAGTAGCAGAGCGGAGACGACGTTGGAGGTAAATTCTGCGTGCTCATTGATAGAGAGGGCAGTTTAACAGAATGTGGCTAATCGATACTGGAACTTGACACTGCTCACAAAGAGGAACAGGGTGCCTCTCCATGAGGTACCCATGAATAAGATGAGTGTGGCCAATGCGAAGGCGGGAGAGAGTAGTCTCCCAACATCGGCGCTGATGACAAGAAGACGACCAGTAACCTATGGTCGGTTTAATAGAATGAAGTTTTTTACCGAGCAGAGTTGACCAAAGTTGTTGCCAACGGGTGTGAAGGTGGGTAGCTATTACAGCAAAATAGTCCAGAGATATGGCGTAGCCAAAGTTGGATACGGAGAACTAGGGGGTGAGGTGTATCAAATTCCCGCATAGCCTGTAGAGCACTAAGGGAGTCTAAGACTACCACAAATGATGTCACAGGCATAGATGCGATATGAATAAGTGCTGCAAGAATGGCATACAATTCAGCAGTAAAAATGCTAGCCGAAGTTAGTAAATGCCCTCGCACGACACTGCCCGGAAACACTGCTGCGAATCCAACGCCATCAGAAGACTTACAGCCAACTATGTACACTACGATGGCATGAGAATGAGAGTGGAAGTGGTCAAGAAAAAGAGAGCGGGAAGCCACCGTAGGCAGTTGGGCTTCCGAGCAAGGAAGTGAGAAAGAACAGACGTGAACAGCTGGAACTTCCCAGGGGGGTAGGGAAAAGTGAGATACTAAATGAACATATAAGGGTGGTAACTGGAGGGAAGATAAGAGCGAACATAGGCGAAGAGAGAAGGGACGGAGCAAACAGGGGCGGTGAACAAATAAAGAATGTCTACTAATATCGGTGACCATTCTATAAATGGAAGGACTGCGGAGATCACGAGAGCGTACATAGTAGCGAAGGCAATGGGCATCACGGCGATCAGACAAGGATGGAACATTCGCTTCTGCATAGAGCCTCTCAACAGGAGAAGAGCGAAAAGCACCAAGGTATAAACGTAATCCTTGGTGATGAATGGGGATAAGGCTAGAGGGGCAGGAGAGGCCGCTGAATAGATCTGGTCACCATAATCGAGTTTCGATGAAATGAGGGCTGAATGTAGATGAAGGAGAGTTCGACGATCAGCTCCCGATGAAAGATTAGCAAGGGTTTCAAGAAGGTTCAGCCGGCTGACAAGTTGCCTTCAGAGAGGAATGTGAGGTTTCCAGGATAACCTACGGTCAAAGAGAAGGCCTAGAAACCTGACTGTATCACGTTCAGGGACACGGGAGCCATAGAGGTACAAAGGATGATCGGAGATGACAGAGAGTCTAGTGAAAGTAATCTGGTGAGTTATGGTACTGGAAAATTTAAGCCCATGCGTGGTGGCCCAATTGGAAACACGGTCGACCGCATGCTGAAGAGAAACTGTAATGAGGCGACAGTCAGCGCCTGCACAAGCAACAGCGAAGTCATCATCATAGAGTGATGACCAAATATTGGATGGAAGAACAGAGGCCAAATCATTTATAGCAAGGAGAAAAAGTGTTGTGCTCAGAACACATCCCTGAGGAACACCTTCAGCTTGGACAAAGTCCGGGGAGAGCACATTATTGACTCGAACACGGAAATGTCTGTCAGTTAAAAAGCTCTTAAGGGAGGATGGTAGATTGCTTCTGAGGCCTAAGAAGTGGGCTTGGGCCAAAATATTATACCTCCAAGCTGTGTCATATGGCAATAACTGAGTGGTTATTCGCAAAGGCATTACGAACGTATGTATCCAAGCGTAGTAAGGGGTCTATGGTAGAACGGCCCTTACGAAAGCCATATTGACTAGTGGAGAGACTGTTGTCTCTCTAAATACCACATTAAACGTCGATTTACCAGACGTTCCATCACTTTGCAAACGGCACTAGTAAGAGCAATGGGACGGTAGTGGGAGGCATCATGTCCCGTAGTACCCGGCTTGCAGAAAGGAAGAACAATGGCGGATTTCCACAGCTGGGGAAGTACTCCTTGTGACCAAATAAGATTGAAGAGGTGTAAGAGGACTACAAGGGATGACTGATGCAAATGTTGCAACATCCGAATATGAATGTCGTCAGGCCCAGCTGCCGATGATCGGCAAGCTGAGAGTGCTGCCTCCAGTTCCTGAAGTGTAAAAGGCACATTATACTGCTCTTCTTTGAGAGAAGAAAAGTCCCAGGGTACTAACTCTCTGGTAGACTTAGAGGAACGAAACGAGGGGCATAGATGGAGCCCCCGGGAAATACGGACTAGATGAGTGCCAATTTCAATGGCAACGTCAAGAGGGTTTGCTACATCAACACCGGCGACCCGTAGAACAGGAGCCGGGTCATGAGAGTATTTACCACTCAATTTCCTCACTTTTTCCAGACTGCACTCATAGAGGAAGTAGAGGTGATGGTGGAAACAATCTCGCCAGCAAATGTGTTTAGCTTCACGGATGACACAGCGAGCGACCGCACGCTTCTGCTTAAAATCAAGAAGTCTCTCATCGGTTCTATTGTACCGGTACCTGCCCCATGCAGCGCGTTTCAAACATACTGCACGAGCACAAGCAGGAGACCACTAAGGCACTTCTGAGAATGCCTGCCTGAGGTTTGGCATATAGAATGAGAAGCTGCGGTGAAAACTGATGTCAATAAGAGGTGTAGGAGCTCATCAATGAAGGATGCAGAAGGAACCTCACTAAAAGCAGCGAGTTGCGAGTAAAGGTCCCAATTTGCCCGATCAAATTGCCAGCGAGGGCTATGGAAAGGTGGTGAATATGAAGGAGAAGTAAGATGAAAATAAATGGTATAAAATACCGACACAATGGAAATATAAACACATGCAGTTTAATGTGATCCTTTATTGACAACGTTTCGCCCACACAGTGGGCTTTTTCAAGTCACACACAGATCTGTGTGTGACTTGAAAAAGCCCACTGTGTGGGCGAAACGTTGTCAATAAAGGATCACATTAAACTGCATATGTGTTTATATTTCCAAGGAGAAGTAAGAATGATTGGAAAATGATTACTGTCATGTAAGTCCGGTAGAACAGACCAGGTGAAGTCTAGTGCAGTGGAGGAAGAGCAGACCGATAGATCGATGCAAGAGAGAGTATGAGTACGAGGATCAAAAGGGGTGGGAGTACCCATATTTAAAACATGGAGGGGGTGAGAGGCGAGAAAACCCTCCAACTGGATGCCACGTGAGTGACAATGAGACCCCTCCAGAGGAAATGGTGAGCATTAAAATCGCCAAGTAACAGAAGTGGTGGTGGTAAGGATGAAACAAGAAAGGCAAAATCTGGGATAGAAAATGCTCGAGAAGGAGAAAGATATAAAAAACATATTGTAAACCACTTATTCAAGTGGATACGGGCTCCAGTGTAATGCAGCGAGGTATGGACAGATAGTTGACAGTACGGAATATCATTGTGTAGAAGAAGGGCACTTTCATTAAAGGTCCCATCTGAGAAAGGATCCGAAGAATACAATAAATTATAGCCTGAGACAGGTTGGAAAACAGCTGAGTGTAATTTTGGTTCTTGTAAGCAAGCACCAACAGGGGAAAACCTGGAAAGCAGCATCTGAAGCTCACCCCGATTACCCCTGAGGCCGTGGATATTCCACTGTAAATAGGCATTTATTGGCAATGAAGAAAATACCAGGAATCCGTAGGGAAGGGCACCTATGGACTAGAGGGGTTAGGAAAGTCAACGTGCGGTGGCATCTGGCATCGGAAGATGTTCAAGCAGCGAAGGAACGGAGCGTTGCGAAGAATGGAGTTGTGGAGATGGAGGAGAGGGAAGAGAAGGAACAGGAGGTGGATCAGTGTCCATTGAAGGTTTAGTCTCTGCAATATATTCTGAAATGGCTTCAAGTGTTTCTGAATTCAAAGATGTATGGGAGACAATATTGGAGGTAGAAGGAGGAGGGTGAGTAAAGATTGGGACAGTAATGGACTGTACCAAAGTAGAGGGGGACGAAAGAGTGTAGGGGACTGGAGAAGAAGTGTGGGAGGGAACAGAAGAGGCAGAAACCTGGGAGGTGGCAGAAGAGGGAGAAACTTGGGAGGGGACAGGGGGTGGAAGGCATAGTACGAGGAGGAGGGTGAACCTCCACACTTGTAATAGAGCCAGAGAGAGGGGAAGAACTAGGCACAGAGACTGGAAAGGTAAAATGCGGAGGTGGAAGAAGGGAAGGAGGGGGCAAAGAAGATTTGAGCATTGGGGATTTTTTAGACTTCTGAAAAGTAGACGGGCGACTGGTATAAGGTGTCGTACGAGGTCTTGTCGATACCAAGGCTTGTGAGGAAGGACGCGAAGATGTGAGAACAGACTGAATACTGAGTTGTAGTAGGGACGTCAGAGCCCAGGACAGCAAAAGGATTAGATACCGGAGTGGTTATGGGAGGGGTAACAACAGAGGAGGCTGCAGAAGATGGGACCCCAGAAGTGGGGAACGTTTTGAAACACAAGAATAAGAAACACGGGGTAGTCTCTCTTGGAGGTGGAGATGAGAAACTGCCATAGCATAAGAGAGACCTTCTGCCTCTTTGAGGCAACGGATTTCACGCTCATTTAAGTAGACCTGGCAACGGCGAAAGCACGAAGGGTGAGCCTCATGACAATTAAGGCAAGATGGAGGTTGACTGCAAGATGTATTAGAATGGTCATTGGCACCACAGACTGGGCATTCGGCTATAGATCTGCAATATTTTAATGGGTGACCAAAACGCCAGCAATTTCTACACTGTTGGAGTGTAGGGATCACCTTTTGAACTTGTTACCGATGTCCCGCGACATAAACAGAGGACGGGAGCTCACGGCTGTCGAAAGTTAATGGAGCCACATTGCAAGGGTATCGTCTCTGCCCGCGGGCAGGAAGGACGTAAGTGTCTACTTTGAGGATTGGGAGATCCTGGAGTTCCAGCTGTTCAAGAATGTCATTGCCACATGTCTGGAAATTCTGTTGGACTATGGTATGGGGCAGAATGACAGTACCATTACAAGAATTGAGAGAAAGATGTTTTTCAATAGTGATAGGAGTAGTATCGATATGTGAAAGGAGAGAAAGATCATGAGCTTGGGTAGCATTCTGGACAGTGACGATGCGCATACTGCTCTTGAGAGCATGAAATGAAATATCTCTACCAACATGGCGTAGGAGAGCTTTGTCGATACTATGGTCGGAAAGATAGGCAGAAGAAGAAGTCGGTCTTAAAGTAGTCAGTCCATTGTGTGGTCCGAAACTGAGCGTGGAGAGGGAAAGCATGACGTGTCGTCTTTTCCGAGTAGAATGGGACGGTAACGAAGTAGCATCATCAGGAGATTGTCGTTGGCGTCTAGGAGTGGGACCGGAATTGGTCCGACGTGAACGGGCTGGCGATTCGAAAATTGCCGTACCGAGAGGCCGGAAGCATAGTCAAAGGAGAGCAGAGGTCAGACAAATCGACGGAGTCAGTCGAAACCCTAGTACCTGAAGCAGGCGAGGAAACAGCACCAGCAAGAGGTACAGGGGCATCAGGAGTGTCCAAAGAGTGATCAAAAAACGAGGCGGGGTCAGAATGGGGTGCGGTATCAAGAAGGGGCCCGGGGGTAGTAGGTTCATGGACTGGGTCCTCCATGGTTAGGTTACTTCTTTCTTTTTGTTTTTAAGAAAAAAAGGAAAGAAGAAAATAAAATAAAATAAAACAAAGAATAAAAAAAGGGGGGAGCGGGGAGGGATAGTTCCTAGGAGGAATGAAAGGGCCAGAAATCTCCCTCCGCACCCAAGAGGACCTCAGCACCGCAAGTAGCGTAGATGCAGCATGGAACTCGTGCCATACCCTACCCTTCATGCCAGTAAACCAGCAATCCGGGATATCATCCTCACATCTGCCGAGCTACCTCGGTGGACAAAAGAGAGGGAGGCCGGATCTGCCACAAAGCATACCTCCTTCGGCCAACACCCCCGGCATCTGAAAGGTGGCTTCCAGAGATACACCCGTCGCCCAAAAGACACCCAAAGCCACCCTCCAGGATACCGGAGAGGGATTGGGACATCCCCAGGCGATCCAGATTCCACGGCAAACTACGCCACCGCCAAGAACCTCAATGGAATAGGATGGACCCCGGTACCCTTTCCCCTACCTAGGAACTAGCTCGCCTGTGGGAAAAATCCCAAAGGCCAAAAAAGGAAGGGCAAAAGGGAGGGGTGGGGAGGAGGAGGAGGAAAGGAAAAAGGGGAGGATGAGGAGGATGGGATAGGGAAGGGGGGATTGGGGGGTAATTAGGTTCGGTCTGAGGAAGGAGACCGACAGGACTACAAGGAGACCTGGACAGGCTGGAAGCTTGGTCCAGCAACTGGCTCCTCGAATTTAACCCCGCCAAATCCAAAGTCATGAAGATCGGGGAAGGGCAAAGACCTCAGAATATTGTGTAAGTGGCCAAAGACTGCAAACCTCACTCAAGGATCTTGGGATGAGTATAAAACCGAGCACATCTCCTGAAGCGCACATCAACCAGATAACTGCTGCAGCATATGGGCGCCTGGAAAACCGGAGAATAGCGTTCCGATACCTCAGTAAGGAATCGTTCAAGACTCTGTACACAGTGTACGTCAGGCCCATACTGGAGTATGCAGCACCAGTTTGGAACCTGGTGAAGCACGTTAAGGAATTAGAGAAAGTGCAAAGGTTTGCAACAAGGCTATTTCCAGAGCTAAGGGGAATGTCCTACAAAGAAAGGTTAAGGGAAATCGGCCTGACGACACTGGAGGACAGGAAGGTTAGGGGAGACATGATAACGACATACACAATACTGGGAGGAATTGACAAAGTGGACAGATAGGATGTTCCAGAGATGGGACACAGAAACAAGCGGCCACAATTGGAAGCTGAAGACTCCGATGAGTCAGATGTTAGGAAGCATTTATTTAATCGTAGAGTTGTCAGTAAGTGCAATAGTCTGGCAAGTGATGTAGTGGAGGCAGAAAGCATACATAGTTTTAAGACGATTATCATGGAGGAGCGCTAAACCCGTAGAATTTTACAGCGCCTTTGGGGGGAAAGGTATTCAGGCTCAATTCAGGGAACCGGAACACAGATCCAACTCCCTAGATCAAGAGCCTCTCACCATCAAAAAAGCTCCTTTGAGGGGAGTTTTAAGGCCCCTGCAACCACAAATAGGTGAGTACACACACTCACAATTACGAGCACAGGTACAGTATGTCCTGCGACCTGTTCGTAATGGGTTTCAAATTGGAGCAAAAAAAAAAAACTCAGCAAGAATATATGACTTGTATTTCCATCACCGTATATAATTTGCCAAATATATACATGTTCACTTATATACACTATGTACAGAGGTTGAATAGTAAGTGTACCACACGGTGACAAAAGATGGCAAAAGTAGAAACCAGAGAGAGTGAACCGTATCAACGAGCCGCTCAGGCAAGTCTCTCAATTTCCTTACAAGTGATCCACGTTGCTTCAGCTTTGGCGGGCTTGCCTGTGAATGGTCAATGAAGCAAGTAACTGGTTTATCAATGGATACCCTATTGACTGTTACCCTTAGCAGTCGGTTCGCTGGTTGGGAGGCAGCCTATATGGGATTGTGACATAAGCCGAATAAATTGTAACACATCTCCAAACTATCTCTACAGCGTTGCTGCCAAATTGCTTGTTCCATCGGCATAGAATACCAACGAACTCTAACTGCTGCGCAGCTTCGTGACATTCATACCAAATTAAAGGTTGAAGCAACTATGGCACACCAAACTGAGGTATCTCCTACTACAGAAGCTATTAATCATAATGTGGGAGGGCTAACAGGAGAGCAGTCAGAACAGCAGTCTCATGAAGCAGGTGGTGCACCAGGTTTGTCTCAGGGCGAGTCAGCTTCGTTGGCACTTGAGTTAGCTAAACTCAATCCCAAAATAACCAGAGAGCAGCAAGCATTTGCTAAAGAGGAGTTTGATAGAGAGGCAGAGAGGAGGCAATTCAAGCAGATTGTTGGTGACAACTTTAGCTTGCAAAAAGCAGTGGCGTTAGCACCTTGCTTTGTAGAGACTGAACCTGAAGAGTTTTTCGAGGCATTTGAAAACTAAGCTCGAGCATTGAGGTGGCCCGGGAAACATTGGGCAGCGCAGGTGCATACAGCGGTTTATGGCAAAGCGCAAGAGTTCATACTTGTTTTAAATAATGAAGGATTTGCTGATTATCGAGTTGTTATATCAACGGTTCGTGGGTTATATCAGTGTACTCCCGCCATGTCCAGGAGGGAGTTCAAACTGTACAGGCATCAGCTGGGTCAGTGTCACGTAGACTTTGTAAGGCAGCACTCAAAAAATTTCACAAAATGGTATAAGGCGAGTGGTGTCACAAACTTCACAGATTTAGTGCAGTTACTTTTCATGGATAGCCTACTGGAATCTGTTGGACCATGAATAGAGATCGCCATGGACAAGTCCCTGACTGGAGGACGAAGTGGCATGACAAAAGTGAACAATGACACAAAGTCGTCTGGGGAGCAAGAACATCAAACTCTCATTCATCCTGGTGAGCGACAACGTCAGACTCATGGTCATCATGGTGAACAACAACGCCAGTACACCGAGTGGCACCAGCCACAAAATCAACAGCGAGCCAAGTTAAAGTATGACGTTTTCTATTACCATTGTCATAAACCAGGCCATGTAAAGTCCAACTACCCAGTTAAGCCCCCAGCCCTTAGGAAAAATCAACATCCTCCCTTTTGAGACGAACCAGACAGAAGTCAAGTATTGTATGGCACCATACTACAGTATGTGCCACATCTCCCTTCAGGAGAATGAGAAAAAATTGCAGCAACCACTTTTAGGGATACCGGGGCTTATTGTTCATTATAAGAGAGGGAGTCCTTCCCTCTCTGAAAAGACATCATTGCACTCCTCCGTTCTCTTAGAAGCATTTGGAGGAGCTGTATTTTCTGTCCCTTTACATAAGATACATGTGCAGAGTAAATATTATACAGGATATTTGACTGTAGGTGTTTCTGAGGGATTCCCTATGAAAGATGCCATGTTATTGCTGGGTAATAACATTCTTAATTCAACAGTGTCCAGAACCTGTAGTGACTAATTTTTCTCCGATGTTAGCCATAACTCAGGCAAAATCCCAAGGGATGTCTGTCAAGAATGTTGACCCATCCTTGGACGATGTGGAGAAATTTTCTCCAGGAGGGGGGATTATCAGCCTCCTTCAGCCCATTTCCGCCCTCTGAAGGATTCAGCCCTCCAGAAAGGCTGATGGAATCTTGCTTCTGTATCTCTGCATCAACACTGATTCCAAATGCAGTACGAGCTTGTGTCGCAATACGACCAGTGTTGCAAATAGTGTAGGTTAATGAGAGAGAACCAATCTCTTACCTTAGCAGGATAATTAAGGAAAATCCTGCACCCACTTTATTACCATGTTAAAGATAGTGTACATTGTCTATGCACATACAGCAAGAATCATGCATTCTGCATTGCTTCATGATGGAAGTTTGGAAAGGAAAATATGCTATGTCAGCTTTTCCTTTATGTGCTGGGGGCAAGCGAAGTGCAGCGAGAGGTGTCTTTGCTTAGATTGCTTTTAACCTTGCCAAGGGACATATTGACACCAGGACAACGAACAAACACCACTGATCCGCTCGTTTGTGTGCATAAAAGAACTTCAAAGAACACATCTTTAGTGATAAGATTGTGAATAATAAACAATACTTAATGAACAGTGTAATAACGCATTGCAGTGTTTTTAAACACTAAGTGTGGTGTTAGAATTATCAGTATCCCATTAAAATGGCTTGTTTGAATACTCAATTTACCATTTTACAGACTAAGATCACACAATTAGAACAATTAATTTCAGTCTGTATAGGGTTAACTCAAGATACAAACATAGATTTTGATGATCTTGAGGCAAACCTGGAATTACTTACTCAACGTCTGGAAATACTTAATTCAAATTATGCGAAATATGAAAGTGAATTCCTAGAATCAAATCCATCTGAGGATGGCCATTAAAAATGTTTTGGGTACTTTAAGTGATCAACAATTAAGGTGGACAGGAGTACAGGCTACCTGCCATAAAACTCTGTCACAGAGACCTACTGTAACTAGTGGTCAAACTCCTGCCACATCACATCTGTTACACCAGGTGTCCCATCACCAGGTGTCCCATTACCAGGCTTACCTACCTTGTCATTGCCCATTTTCCAAGGTCATAATTAAGAAGAATTCGTTAGTGGTTTTCAATCCAAAGTAAATTCACGAACTGACATAGATGAGATTGCTAAGTTTAATCTTAAATGTCTTGTAAGGAAGAACCCTACGAACTGATTAAGTCATTTCCGGTGCTTAAAGGCAATTATCACCTAGCCTTACGTGTCTTAACAGACAATTACTTCGATGCTGACAAGGCTAGAGTTAGACATGCAGTCTTAATATCAAGCTTGAAGCCACCCAAACATTGTTTTTCAGACTTACAGTCATTTAGGATCACAGACAATAATCTCAGATCTCTAGGTGCTAAATATGACCTACAGTAATGTGATTGGTTTATCAGTGGTATTGTACAAGATAAGCTGTCACCACAAACTATTGAACGATTAAATATTATGTTCAATAAACGCTATTTCACTTGTGAAGAAATTAGCAATAGTTTCTTGCATGCAAGCAACGAGACAAGATGAAACATCCACAAATCCTGTGGATAATAAACCTTCAACTCAGTATAAAAGAGTATACCTACTCCCACTAAATCACATAATGAGAAATCCCATATAGGCACTTACCAAGCTGTGAATACAACAGACAGTAAACAGACTGTCACACATGAACGTACTCCAAAATGTGTACTTTGTGACGGAACGCATTGGGCATAGTATTGTAATCAATACACAACAATGGAGGGATGGAAACAACATATTTATCAGCTGAAAAGGTGTACCAAGTGTTTAGGTGAACACAAGGGAGGTAAAGCTCACTGAAGAAGTGTTTTAAATGCAAAGGTATGCATCATACAGCATTATGCCCAAACACTTAGGCTGAACAGCAGAAGACATCCACAGAATCAGGAAGTCAGCAAACAACAGCATTGTGAGAGGTAAGTTTAAAGTCACTGCTCTCCCAATAGCTCGAGTTGAGTTATCTAATAAGTTGGTTTAGAAAGACACGTAAGCAAACACTATGACATATTTATTAGAAAACGATCCTATCCTGGGACCTTGATCACTTCTAACATACAGAGGTAGAAAGACATTATATATAGGCGGAGAGTGAGGTGTGAGTGACGCATGGTGACCTGAAGAATGTCATGTTGGGATGAGGACGGGTGGACGATGTGATCATGTGACTCCTGTGTTGTTGGGTTGATGGTGCTTAAGTATCATGTATGCTAATGTTTTTTAAGTTTTGTGGTTTCCAGTGTTGCATTCTATTGTATCGGTGACGGCGATTAGTGAGGCTTCTAGGCACCGTCGGCGTCTGAGGTCTGGTTCGGTAACAACGAGTTGTGCCTCATTCCAGTTTATCAAATGCCCCGTGGAGTCTCTGTGGAAGACACAGGCGTACTTGTTACAGGCATTTCGATGCTCGTTCAGGCGGACCGCAAGATCTCTGCCTGTCTCGCCTACATATTTCTTGGGACAGAATCCACAGGGGATGGTGTAGACGCTTGCTGTAGAAGTTAGAGGTGTGGGGCTGCGTTTCGTAGTGAGGTCTTTGATAGATGATGTGTTTATGGTGAGAACGTTGATGTTACTCAAAGCAAGTGCCCGGCGAGTATTCGTGGCAACATCACCACATGGGAGCAATATGAACTGCTTAGAGGGCTGTTCCATGGGCGGTTTGTTGAGGATAGCTTGTGCCTTGAGTCTGCAATCTCGGATGAAGAAAGATGGGAACTGAAGACGTGTAAAGGCTTGTGTTATGTAAATACATTCAAGAAAACAAGGGCTGCAGATGCGAAGAGCTCTCAAGAAGCCAATGAGGACTCCTCTTTTAGTGCGGGTGTCTTGGTGTGAATAAAAGTGTACAAGATCGTCCTTGTTGGTAGGTTTTCTATACACTTTGAAGAGAAGTTTGTCACTGTCGGGAGATCTGCACAGGAGGACGTCGAGGAAAGGAAGTTTGCCATCGTTTTCGAGTTCAAGTGTAAACTTTATTGATTGTTCGGCTGCATTGATCTTGTTGAGAAGGGCCTGGATATTGAGACGTCTCGCCTGTAACAGAGACGATTTAAGGTACGCCTGTGTCCTCCACAGAGACTCCACGGGGCATTTGATGAACTGGAATGAGGCACAACTCGTTGTCACCGAACCAGACCTCAGATGCCGACGGTGCCTAGAAGCCTCACTAATCGCCGTCACCGATACAATAGAACGTAACACTGGAAACCACAAAATTTCAAAAACATTAGCATACATGATACTTAAGCACCACGAACTCAGCAATACAGGAGTCACATGATCTCGTCTACCAGTCCTCATTCCAACATGGCATTCTTCAGGTCACCATGCGTCACTCACACCTCACTACCTCTGTATGTTAGAAGTGCTGAAGGTCTCAGGACCGAAACGTTTTCTAATAAATATGTCATAGTGTTTGCTTACGTGTCTTTCTAAACCAACTTGTCGGTATTTATTACCAAGGTTTATACCATCTTATAAGTTACACAAAAACAATGTGCTAACATTATTTGATCAAGGCTCACAAAGGTCTTTCATAAGAAGAACAGTGTTGCATAAACTAAATAAACAACCCTATGCCAAAATACAGTAAGATATAGCTGGTTTTCAAAATTCTGGTAAACAGACATACGACCTAGCCAGATTCACTGCTGGTCTAGGAAACAGGCAAAAGACAGTAGAAGCTGTGGTAGTAGATGATTTGCCTAACTCTGTGCAGATCCAGGGATTAAGGGAAACAATTGTAGCACTGAAAGCAGCCAATGTCAAATTAGCCTGTCCTGACGTACAGACACTATTAGTCCATTGATTTAATCATTGGAAGTGAATATTATCACTGTTTTGTGCAAAATATAGTAAGTAAACATGATGTTCACTTGCTGAAAACAGCAGGAGGCTACACTGATTCAGTGAAAATTCACCTGCAGCAAACCTCCGCCGCCCACCCACTTTATTACCATGTTAAAGATAGTGTACATTGTTGTCTATGCCCAGACAGCTAGAATCAAGCATTCTGCATTGCTTCATGGTGGAAGTTTAGCAAGGAAGGGAAATATGCTATGTCAGCTTTCCATTATGTGCTGGGGGCAAGCGAAGTGCGGCGAGAGGCATCTTAGCTTAGATTGCTTTTAACCCTGCCAAGGGAAACAGTGATGCTGGGATAATGAACAAAGAACACCGATCCGTGTATTTGTGTGCATAAAAGAATCTCAAAGAACACATCAAAACACTTACAGAGAAGTGTGATCAGCTTCTTTAGTGATAAGATTGTGAATAATAAACAATATTTGATGAAAAGTGTAATAACGAATGTTGTAATCCTGACAGTGTAGTGCGACATTCTTCAAAGAACATGTCTGCTTCAATCAAGACAACGGATAACCGGGTGCAACTACGGGTAGCTACAAATACCCAGGTGTGTCTGATATACATGATAGGGGTAGGTCGGCTGCGCAGTGGATATCCATTCATGTTTTATTTGACGTACCAATACCCGGTGATTGGAGGGCCATCGAGCCCACACCAGTACGTATAGTCAGTATTCAGATATTGAAATACTGACATAACACCCCCGAGGGGTAATTATACTTATATAACTTTTTTTCCACACGGCCCTTAGGGAGTGCATACGACAGCTTCTCAAGACATCGCCTATAGGGACGGCTGTGTAGGTGAAAGCTGTCTTTCAAGGTAAGTCCCATTGCAGTCCATTATTTACTCTTTCACTTAGCTTGTAGCATTTCCCTAAAAGACGACTCAGATCTAGGGCTAGACAATCTGTTTTACAAGGAAAGCTGGCCAGGGTCTCGTAAATTTAGTAAAATGTCCTAGACCAAGTCTTCCTACTCCATGGTTGCAGGATTCCCTCCATGCCCGAGGGACCATCCTTTCGGGAAGAACAGCGAAGAAATCATTCCTTAACTTCTATTTTCAGGCAGCCATAGGTGAATCCCACTCAGATCACCCAGTCAGATATAAAATTAAACACAAGCTACTGCTCTGCACAGAGACTGGTAAGGAGGTAAGGGAAAGCCCAAAATTAGATAGACTGGTAATTCCTAAGAAATTTAGCATTACAAACTTCAACTACAGGATACGTGATCCTCCATTACCTCTCGAGCTCATAACAGCTAACACTCGCACTTACCTCCTCATCACAAAGTCTACCACTGTCCTCGGGGTCAATCTTGACCACCTTCTTCGTATACACACACACATCCACTCAAAGCTTGTTATAGCTAGTAAAGCCCTAACAGGTCTCTGCAAACTACGGCATGCCTCACAACGTACCAAACTACACCTTTACAAAACTCTAATACGACCTCTGATTACATACTCTCCTCTAGCCCTCTCTTGCAGCTAAGACCAATAAACTTACACTACAGCGTGTCCAGAACAAGGCTCTGCGCTGGGTGTTTGTTGTTAGCTGGGATGACTTCGCCACAAGCGAGTCACTCCATGCCCATTCAAACATCCCTGCACTTAACGTGCACTGGAAGATGCTCACTGACAGACAGATTGACAAACTAGAGACATTACATGACTACTGGACCTCTCACCTGGACAAAGACATTCGCAGACCTGCAAATCCATACTATTCTACTCTTTGTATAACCCTGCTCCTAACCCTATTTATAGGTAACTTCTGTTCTCACTAGCCTAACAGGTGTGGACCTCAAAAGGTATACCTTTTAACCCCCCTCCTTACGTCACCATTGGATTTTCTCACAGGTACCTGCGCATGTTCGTTTTGGTGTCCACCCAATCCGTTTTGCCGTATCACTCCTCCTCGCCACACCAGTCTTCGACCTACGATCGTATTATCCCTTCCACTCATACCATTCCTCTCACCATCCTACTCTTCCACTATCACCACTTCCCTGCTCACCCCACAAGGTTTATACCTATATTCTCTTGATCCTACCTGTGCTTCAGAATCTTCACGGCTACGATGCTCTTCAACTCCAAGGCTAACGGACTGATTACCTCATCTTTTGTACTTAGTTCTACTGTCTTCCAATTATGCCCTTGAATTTGTAATGATTAAGCCACTGGATGGTGAAACGTCTACAATAAAATTACTCAGATAATGCCAGTGTGTCTAGTTTACATCTTGTCGGTATTGTATACCATTCATATCAAACAGCATTTACTGTATCTCCTTATGGTTTAGGTCTAATAAAGAATGCATTAAAGGACTTTAGTAAAAAAATAAAGAATTATAGTCTTCGTATGGGACCTTTATTGTTTGTGGTGTGTTGAGTTTTGTTAGATAGTGTTGAGGATAAGGGAAATATCGCCCTCACACAGAGAAGGGAAAAGTGTCCTCGCAAAAGAACAAAGGCGGTATCTCTTGGGATTTAAGAGAAGGACAATATTTGTTGGAGCGGAGACAAGGGTAATCAGTGTAGTGATGAGTACTGCAGGGAATGATAATGAGCACTGCAAGGGATGATAATGAGCACTGCAGGGGATGATAATGTCTCCAGAAAGGAAGAAGCAGAGGAGAGAATCAAATAGTCATTAGCTGTCCCCAAGTGGAAGAGGGGAGAGGAACAGTAAATAAGGAAGAGTAACGAGGCCGAGGGTAGAGGAAGAGAAAGAGGGGAGTGCAAGAGAATAGAAGAAAGGGCAAAATGAGACGAAAGGTAAGAAAGGGAAGTTAGTGGAAGAAGGAAATGTAAGATCAAAGAGGGAGGGAGGCTAGATAAAAGAGAATGAAGAATTACGTGAAGGACGAGCAAGGAACATTTATGAATCATAACACTTGTTGCTCTGACTCATAATGTACACCAGTGATCACCTGGGAAAGGAGAGAGAAGTTGATTACTGTACAGAACTTTGTGTTTGCGCGTATATATATATATATATATATATATATATATATATATATATATATATATATATATATATATATATATATATATATATATATATATAGGCAGTAGGTTGGTAGACAGCAACCGCCCAGGGAGGTACTGCCGTCCTGCCAAGTGAGTGTAAAACGGAAACCTGTAATTGTTTTACATGATGGTAGGATTGCTGGTGTCTTTTTTCTGTCTCATAAACATGCAAGATTTCAGGTACGTCTTGCTACTTCTACTTACACTTAGGTCACACTACACATACATGTACAAGCATATATATATATACATATATATATACACACACCTCTCTCGGTTTTCTTTTGTTTTTCTTCTAGTTCTTGTTTATTTCCTATCTCCATGGGGAGGTGGAACAGAATTCTTCCTCCGCAAACCATGCATGTTGAAAGAGGCGACTAAAATGCCGGGAGCAAGGGGTTAGTAACCCCTTCTCCTGTATATATTACTAAATGTAAAAGGAGAAACTTTCGTTTTTCCTTTTGGGCCACCCCACCTCGGTGGGATACAGCCGGTGTGTTGAAAGATAAAGATTATATATATATATATATATATATATATATATATATATATAGATATATATATATATATATATATATATATAATGTAGGTAAAATTGGTCAATTAGTATGAACTTATTTAAAATTAAGTACTTTCTAAAATTTTCTCTTATACATTTAAAGATATATTTTTTTCATTTATGTTTATGTAAAAATTTTGTACCAAATGAACTTTAGGAAACATACCTAACCTTATTATAACAAGCGCAATTTAATTTAGCCTAATCCAACTAAATATATTTTAGATAAGTTAACAATAATTTAATAATAAACACAATGAAATACATTTTTTCATTAGGTTCAGAATGATTTTTGAGAAATTATTGCATACACAAATTTTCGCTTGCCTTATTCGACAAGAAAAGCGTTGGTATTTAATCCAAAATCGCAAATTTTAGTTATTCGGTACGACATGTATATATTGTTACGCCTCCATAGGGAAGTGGAAAATAATTCTTCCTCCGCAAGTCATGCGTGTCGTAAGAGGCGACTAAAATGCCGTGAGCAAGGGGCTGTAACACCACCTATGTAAATAACTAAATTTAGAAAGAGAAACTTTCGTTTATCCTTTTTAGGTCGCCCTGCCGCTGTGGGATACATAAGGACATGAGAAGGGGCACTGCAGAAGGCACACTGGCCCATACTAGCCAGGTCCAAGTCACCTACTGGCCCAAGCTAATGGGCTACCCTAGTCAGGTCCAAGTCACATCCATTTAAGAAGGAGTACTGCATTAGACCTATTAGCACAAGCTAGACAGATCCAACTCACACCCACTCATGTATCTGTCTCACGTACTTTTAAAACTATGCAACGTTTTAGCTTCAGTGACAGCCACAACTCTGTTACTGAACCAGTGCTTTCCTACATCTTCTCTGAATTTAAAATTTTCCAACTTGAAACCATTGCTGTGAGTCCTGTCTTGGTTAAATATTTTTAGTACGTTATTTACATCCCCTTTATTTATTCATGTTTTCCATTTTTACATTTCCATCATATCCCCCTTAACTCTACGCTTTTTTAGCGAGTGCAGATTCAGGGCCTCAGTCTATCCTCATAGGGAAGATTTCTGATACATGGGATCAACTTTTTCTTTCTGCACGTTTTCCAGCTCATTTATATCCATTCTGTAATATGGTGACCAGAACTGTGCAGCATAATCTGAATGATGCCTAACCAATGATACACAGAATTGAAGAATAACTTGAGGACTTCTGTTATTTATATTTCTTGATATGTAGCCAAAAATTCTATTCGCTTTATTGCGAACACTTATGCACTTGTCTTGGTTTTTAGGCTATTGCTAACCAGAACTCCTAAATCTTTTTCACAGTGATATTAAAATTAACATTATTAAATTTATAAGTGTAATGGTTATTTTCTTTCCCAACGCATAGAACTTTGCATTTGTCTATGATACACTGAATCTGCCACTTCACCGACCAATGCACCGGTTTATTCAGATCTAGTGTCCTCGTCAGAATGAATTCGACTGCCTATTTTGGTGTCATCAGCTAATTTACTTATGTCGCTATTTATTTTTTCATCTATGTCGTTTATGTAAATTGTGAACAACAAAGGTCCCATCAGTGACCCCTGTGGAACCCCGTTTGTGACGCTTCCCCATTCTGATTTCTTCCCGTTTATGCAAACTCGGTTGCCTGTCAGCCACGTCTCTATCCAGGATAATTTTTTCCTTCTATTCCGTGTGCCTCAGTATTCCTCAATAACCTCCGATGTGGAATTTTATGAAAAGCTATACTGAAGTCCATATATAAAATATCATATTCATTACCATGATCTGCCTCCTTAAATACCTTAGTGAAAAAAAAAGTTAGTAAATTCGTAAGGCAGGAACGACCCATTGTAAAACTGCAGAGATTCATTAAACAATTTATGTCTTTCAATATGGCTTAGAAGAGCCTCGGCAATTATAGATTCCATCAATTTTGCTACTATAGAGGTTAGGCATATTGGTCTATAGTTCGAAACTAAAGACCTATCTCCTGATTTGTAGACAGGTACCACATTTGTCATTTTCCATTTATCTGACACTATGCCAGTTTGTAGTGATATGTTGAAAAGACTAGCCAAAGTTTTGCTAAATTCCTCCTTACATTCCTTTGAAACTCTTGTGAACAGTTCATCAGGGTCTGGGAATTTGTTAAGTTTTAATTTATCTATCTGTCTGAGAACCATGTCACTAGCGACTTTGATCATGTATAACTTATTTTTGTCATTTTCTGCATAATTTATTTCCTGAATTTCACTAGTATCTTCCTGCGTAAAAACTTAGAGGAAGTAAGTGTTAAAAATTCTACACATTTCTTTATCACTGTCGGTGGGCTGACCTGGATAACTTTTGAGTTGGCCTGTCTTGTCCCTGATCTTACTTCTACACTCATGAAAGAAACCTTTTGGGTTAATCTTCGAATTCCTTGCTATTTTAACCTCATCTCTTTTGCTTTTCTTTTTTTTCTTTTTGAAGCCAACACTTTTTCAAGAACTTGCAACTATGGAACGGAATGGAGGTCAGCCCAGGTAGATGTGTCTATGGAAGCATCCTACCAGGGAGGAGAGTGAGCGCCAAGGGCCGCTGGCAGGACTGTTAGATGTTGTATGAAAAAATCTGTCACTGTTTAAAGCCCATCCTTCTGTGCCCCAGAGTACGTTGAATGTAAACAAACCATACCACGGGCGGGGGTAGAACCAGCTGTCAGAGTCATAAAACTCCAGACCGACGCGCTAGACACTGGGCCAGCTGACTACAACCAGATTCGTCCAACTAGATATATTTATGCACCATAGGATGATTAGCATAAGCACCACTGTGACCACAAATGCAAGTTTTTACAGACGAATCTCCCGCCATCATGGCAACGACTAGCTCGAGCTCAAATCCCCTCAAAGCCATCATCACGACTTACGAAATCGTAATGACACGATTGCATGCAAACCATACCACGGGCGGGGATAGAACCCATGTTCAGAGTCATAAAACTCCAGACCGAAGCGCTAGCCACTGGGCCAACTGGCTACAATAAGATTCGTCCAACTTGCATTTGTGGTCACAGTGGTGCCTATGCTAACCTTCCTATGGTGTATAAATATACCTAGTTGGACGAATCTTATTGTAGCCAGTTGGCTCAATGGCTAGCGCTTTGGTCTGGAGTTTTATGACTCTCTGATCGCGGGTTCTATCCCCGCCCGTGGTATGGTTTGTTTACAATCGTATCATTACGATTTCGTGAGTTATATTAAATGTCGTGCTAACAGCTGTACCTGCTCTCTTCTTGAAGTGTAATGAAGGACATTTTATACAGTCTTTATCCAGGGCTTCTCTTCTCAGTTCTGGTGACACTCTTATTATTATTATTATTAGTATGGTGTAGACCGGAAGGTTGGTGTCTTTCAGTCCATATATAACTATGTGGTGTAGGGTGTGTTGCAGTCCATATATAACTGTGTGGTGTAGGGTGTGTTGCAGTCCATATATAACTGTGTTGTAGACTGGAGGGTGTTTTAGTCAGATATAATAATGGGAAGGGAGGTGTGATAGTCATGCAAAGTCAAATGAGGTAGTGAGAGAAAGCTGAAGGCAGGCGAGAGAATATGAGAACAGGGTGAAAATTCTGGCAACATTAAAATAGGAAGCATGACAGGAATATGACAGAACCGAGCAGTGTATGCAAATTATACGGGATTATGTAAATATATATGACTGTGTAACGCGACCCACTCGTGGAAATAAACTACTTTGCCAACGGAATTTCAACAAAAATCACCTTTTCCCTTCCTCCTCCTCCCCCCCCCCCCAAAAAAAAAGTGAATGATCGTAATTAGTCTATTGAAATAAATACACAAATAGGCAGAATAAATGGACATAAATATGAAGCAGGAAACAGCCATTAACTGAAGAGAGGGATAAACATGAAAAGCGGCACCTATTGCAGTCGGTAGGCAATTTAATTAGTCAGCTGCACGACTAACCGGCCTACCACTCTTCTAATCAGCCAGTCAGGCCTTCAACCATAGCTCAGGTAGACAAAAAGCCAGACAGATGTTCCTTTGCAAAGGTAGCCAGCAGGTCTCAAGGCCTGTCAGCCCAGCAGCCAACAAGGAAGCCAGCCAGAGAGCCAGTAAGCAGTCTAACCAGTCAAAACATTAGCCAGCTAGCCAGCCAATCAACCACACACACAGTCAGTTGGATATCCTACTAGTTGGAACGCCAGTCAGCAATCCAGTCAACTGGACAAGAATCCAGTTAGTTATCCAGTAAACAGGAGAGCACTGCTAGCCAGCCAGCAAACAGATAATTGAAGACAGGACACTCACTACGTAACATTTTATGGTGACATTTTTCAAACATTACAGCAAAATGTTGTTCCAGTAAAGGCTGCCTCTTCATTGTATGTCTTTTCTAAAATATTACATGTAGTTTGCCATTTGGATCCAGGCCAGGTAATTAGCCAGCCAGACAACCAACCAGCCATGCATCCAGCCAACCAGATCTGGTTGCATAATTACCTTGAATGTGGTTTACCTCCGCCATTCAGTTCTTAACATAACGTAATTTGCTGTTATTGTTGTGGATCTATTGTAACTCAACTTTATTATCCGACCACTAACCATATGAGAGTTCTCTTAAGCTGAGTGAACATTAACCGATGTACACGGACAGATTTATTCCCAGGTAAAGAGCTGTTGTTTCTTTCTACCGAAGAGTACTCTACTTTACTGGCGCGATTTTAACCTTACAATTCACTACATCTTCGTAGAAGTAGTGAAGAAAATCTTAGTGTTATCTTGTCTATCTCTCGCCAATTTTTCACGAAGAGAAACATTTTGCACCTGAGAAAAATTTTGGAGTATTTCATCATAGGGTGATGGAGGTTACTAGTCATGAAGATTATTATAATCATTGGGGAGCGTTGAACCCGTAGGGATTATACAGCGCCTGTGGGGGAGGGAGGATATGGAGGGTATTCCGACTCAGTTCAGGGAACTGGAGCACAGATCCAACTACCCAGATCAAGAGCCCCTCACCAGCGTCAAGGAACCTCCCATGAGGGGGTCAAGTCAGAGACAACACATTTCGAAACCTCGGATAGTAAAGTATTTTAATCAATCTACCAGGTACTATCGCAAGGTTTAATGTTTAAAAAGGCACGTAAGTTCCCCCGTCTTCTAATAACTTGTTCATTTTTCCACTATAATCTACCTTGTCCATAATTATTATCGCATTTGTTTTATCTGTTTTGTAAGGTGAAGTCCAGGATCTCTCCTTAATTCATGGTATAACTTAAATCTACAACAACTGTCAAAGATTTGTTAAGTTATACCATGAATTAAAGAAAGATCCTGGACTTCACCTTAGGAAACAGACAAAACAAATGTGATAGTAGTTATGGACAAGGTAGATTATAGTGGAAAAATGAACATGTTATTAGAAGACGGGGGAGCTTACGTGCCTCTTAAACTATCATATTATGACTGTGTGGTCACTGTTATTGCTTTACTGTTTCATTCTCTTACTGTTGTATTTGCGTCCGACGCAACTTTATTGGCTTCTCTATAAATGATATCTACTTTATTTTCATTCCCAGCTACACCAAAAAATGTCGACATAAAATTGTTTGCTCTCAAAACCCACCATTAACACTATCACTGTAGTGGTGGTGTTAATGGTGGGTCTTGTGAGACAAATTTCCCATGTATTTCTTCAGTTCCCCCAAATCCCACTGTGATGAAAATCATCAGCTAATCAACTTATTCTTAGGTATAAGTCTCTGCCTATACCGGGTATCAGTCACTAGGTATATTGCAGTGTCCTCGAGCGTCTTGTGGTAATAATGTATGCTTGTATATTAATCGACGTACGTATTTCTGACGTAATTATGACGGGCGGAGTCGCCCTCATCCACTAATTAAGTCCTGGAGCGAGAGACTGACGCTGCCTCACTTTTTTCCAGCCTGGAGACATTCTTGTCAGTCTTGCATCTGGGCTAATTCTTAACTCACTATTTCCAACATTTTCACGTGAATTAGTGAAAATTGCAAATGAGCTAAAAAAAAAAGTTTCAGGCACATGCTACGGCCATTTAAACTATTATTGTCTTCAACAGAATCACTCTAGTGTCAAATAAACCAGGAAAGGGAGGGGTTTGAACCCATGGCAAATGAGTCCTAAAACTCCAGGCCATTGCGTTAACCACTCGGCCAACTGGCTCTTGCAAAGATTCATCCAACTAGGTTTATTTCCATACACTCGCCATGCGTTCAAACCCAATCCGTTCCGTGGTTTGTTTACATTCGCGTTATCACGATTTCGTGAGTTATGATAGCGCCAATTATCAGTAGACACATAAGTACTTAACCCAGTCTAAAACAGCAGCTGGCTGGACTGAGTCATGTAATACAGCAACTATTTTCTAAGCTCAATAGAAATTAGTTTTAATACTCGTGGACTGTGTCACTTGTGACAAGATTATTAAAGCTTGAAATGTTGCACTGCAATATTGCTCACACCACAGCTAACTTAGTATGACAGCTAATAATACATTACAAAATATTTATATGAAATTCTAGCGCAGATATGTAATAATTTCCACACACGGGATGAGTTGTGGGTGAGCAATACACTACCACTCACTGGATGAGCTGAGGTTCTGATGTGATAGGTAACACTGTTCCAGGACCTAACGTGATAGATAACATTGTTCCAGGACCTGCTGTGACAGAGAACACTGTTCCAGAACCTGGTGTGACAGATAACACTGTTTCTGGAACTGATGTGACAATACTACAAACAGTAATAATATCTAAATTTCTACAAGTACATGTACAAGGTATACAGTCCTAGCTGACATCAATGACATACTATTATATAGAAAGCCGCTTGTTATGAACAGCATTTCAGGCAAATTAGGTCAGTTTTGTCCCACGATGCGACCCACACCAGTCCACTAACACCCAGGTACCCATTTTATATTGATGGGTGAACATGTCCAACAGGTGTCTTATGGAATCACGTCATGTTTTCCAGCAGTACCGGGGATTCCAACTCGGGACTTCAGTGTGTGAGCTGAGTGCGCTAGTGATCAAGCTAAAGCATCCTACTAAAACTTACAGAACCCTACGGAAAACAAAAATATATACGAAATTTTCAAGCGAGTGCATTTATATCGTGTCACATTGTGTCTGACACGCGAGCTTGCACTAGCTGTGCACCTTATGTACACTGAGATCTAGTTCCGCTAAGATGCAGTTAAATTACTCCACATGCAAGTCAGAGATATCAGGGATGATCTCTGGAAATATAAACACCTGTATAGTGCATCCCTGGAGGTGTATACACAATCCCTTGTAATGACTGCAGCAAATTATACGTCGGCGAAACATCCAGAGACTTCTTAACAAGTTGTCAATAAAGGATCACATAATAAATTATATTTCCATTGTGTCGGTATTTTATACCATTTCTAGGCCTCTTATAATATCATCAGCAATATAATCCTTTATAGCTGCCATACAGAAAAGGAAAAAATATTAACTTAAAAGTAATAAAAAAAATATTAATAATTACTATTAACAGTGCCTACGTCCCATGAGTGATTTGTAAAGTGCTAAAGTTGACTTTAAGTATATGTAAGTTTATAGTAAGTATTCAAAATATGGTGGACACGGAAACAGAGTATTGGAACAAGGAAACTTCTGTATACGAATGAAATATTATTCAGTTCAATAAAGACGATTATATCTAGGGGGAGTAATAATAAAGTGAATCGCTAAATGACGAAATAAAACTCCTAAATAAAGTCAACCTTGCCCCCCCCCCATCCCCCAGTGTTTGCGTCCCAATGGGAACGAAAGAAAATCATTTGTTAATCGACAGTAGAATTAGAGACTGGGACAGGAGCTGATACTCTACCTCTGAAAACAGAGCTCGGTAAAAGACACACGCGCACACTTATGTACACATACATATCTTTAAGAAGAGGTACGATACAGCTCTTGGAGCACGGAGAGTGGATCTAGTAACAACCATTGAAGAGACGGGACCAGGAGCTACGAATCGACCCCTGCAACCACAAATAGGTGAGTATATACGCACACACAGGGGGCAGGAGCTGCTACTCGACCCCTACAACCACAAATAGGTGAGTAAATACGCACACACAGGGGGTAGGAGCTGCTACTCGACCCCTGCAACCACAAATAGGTGAGTATATACGCACACACAGGGGGGTAGGAGCTGCTACTCGACCCCTGCAACCACAAAGAGTGAATACACACACCTACCCATTACCCTGGCCAGCAAAGTGTAACACAGAAATATGTAGATACAGAGACTTCCACCTTTGTCCGAGCCGCCTACTTAATTACCTTCAGTTAGCATGATAATTAGGAATTACCTGGCCAGAGTTATGGACCCACGAATTAATTAAGCGCTTCAGAAGCAATCACCAGCTGTTTCTTTGCCTCTCACCATATTAATTACCTGATTGTTCGGAATATCCTCTGAATGTTTATCATGGAGGGGGGGAACTGAGTGGTATGTATCCTCGTGATGGGTCCCAGTGGTATGTATCCTCGCGGTGGGTATTAGTACTATGCATCCTCGCGGTGAGTTTAGTAGTGTGTATCCTGGTGGTGGGTCTGAGTAGCATGCATCCTCCACCAATATTTACAGAATGAACAGAGTGCAGTTGAAGACAAGAATGTTAATGAACGAGTCACAACAATAGGCTCTTCACCTAATATACGGACAGATGTGCGGGTACTCAAGGCTTTTGGGGTATACCTGGAGGGGTTTTCGGGGGTCACCGCCCCCGCGGCCAGGTCTGTGACCAGGCCTCGCGGTAGATCAGGGCCTAATCAACCAGTGTGTTACTGCTGGCTGTACGTACACCAACGTACGAACCACAGCCCGGCTGGTCAGATACTGACTTCAGGCGCTTGTACAGCGCCTTCTTGAAGACTACCAGAGGTCTATTCGTAATCCCCCTTATGTATGTTGGGTGGTAGTTGAACAATCTTGGGCTCGACATTTATTGTGTTGTCTCTTAGTGAACTCGTGGAGCCCCTGTTTTTCAATGGGGGAATGTTGCATCTCATACCGAGCTAGTTTAATATGTTTATTATACACCCCATACCCATCCTGTGGGCGGTAGTCAAAAGATTACAGAGGTACATAATGGGTCCAGGAACTTGACCCCCCAAATTTTGATAGCTGAGCATTATTATTATTATTATTATAATCAAAAAGAAGCGCTAAGCCAGATAGCTGAGCAAGTTACAAAGGTAATGAACTCCAGGTAGATCTGGTCACAATCTTGACAAGTTACAAAAGTATTTACAGATTTCAGAGGTACATAATGAGTCCAGGGACTGGGCCCCCAAAGTTTTGATAGCTGAAATAGGTACAAAGGTAATGAATCCTGTAAGTAAATTTACTTACGTTTATACATGGCTACAATCATGAACAATTTATAGAGTAATGAGCAATTCACACGTCCACACCCGGTCACAACTGTAATGAGTTATTGATGCAAATATTAATTGCTGGTTCACACACACACACACACACACACACACACACACACACACACACACACACACACACACACACACACACACACACACACACACTTCGCAAGGAGGAATGGGATGCAAGGAAGGTGGAGAGCAGGAGAAATCAGGCCCAGGTTTAAGAACAAACAACCCCCTCCAGTACCACCCACAGAAGGAACACAACCATGGCAATCTCAAAGCAATCAAACGACCTAACCCAAAACCCACTCACTGTACCCTCTGCCCCCATCCCCCTCAGCGCAAACACCCCCACAGAAACCCACAGTAACCCTCACAACCCCCTCTGCATAAACCGCACCCCCACAGTAACCCTCAGTAACCCACACACACCCCTCAGCTCAAACCCCACTCCCACAGTAACCCACACAATGTACTCTCTATCCCCATCCCCCTCACCGGTGGTGTTTTCAAGAAATGGAAGGAATGGACGAGATTGGAGAAAAGGATTACATAGGTACAGTTCAGTCAGGGGAACACAAGGTAATCATTGCAGTGATGTATAACCCACCACAGAACTGCGGGAGGCCAAGAGAGAAATATGATGAGTGCAACAGAGCAATTGTGGACACACTAGCTGAGGTGGCGAGAAGGGCTCACTCGAGCAGAACGAAGTTACTGGTCATGGGCGATTACAATCACAGGGAGATTGATTGGGAAAACCTGGAGCCACATGGGGGTCCCGAAACATGGAGAGCCAATATGATGGATGCGGTGCTGGCAAATCTCATGCACCAACACTCATGCACTAGCTCCACGTGGAGCTAGTGACCACGTGGTTATGAGCTTTGAATACATCTTGTAGCTAAAAGTGGAGAGGGTAACAGGAGTAGAAAGGGAATAGCTAAACTATAAAAGGGGGGACTACACAGGAATGAGGACCTTCCTGCAGGAGGTTCAGTGAGAACAGGAGTTGGTAGGAAAATCAGTAAACGAAATGATGGACGTTGTAACAACAAAATGCAAGGAGGCAGAGGAAAGGTTTGTTCCCAAGGGTAACAGAAATAATGGGAAGGACTGAACGAGCCCTTGGTTTACCCGAAGGTGTAGGGAGGAAAAAGCTAAGTGCTCTAGAGAATGGAAAAAGTACACAAGGCAAAGGACTCAGGAAAATAGAGAGATTAGTCGACGAGCCAGAAACGAGTATGCACAGATAAGGAGGGAGGCGCAGCGGCAGTATGAAAATGACATAGAATCGAAAGTCAAGTCTGACCCGAAACTACTCTTCAGCCACATCAGGAGGAAGACAACAGTCAAGGACCAGTTAATCAGGCTGAGGAAAGACGGTGGGGAGCTCACAAGAAGCGACCAGGAGGTATGTGAGGAGCTCAATATGAGATTTCAGGAAATATTTACAGTGGAGGCTGAATGGACACTGGGAAGACAAAACAGTGGGGAACATCAACAAGGATATACCAACAAGTGTTGGATGAAATACACACAACTGAGGAGGTGGAGAAGCTAAGTGACCTTGATACCTCAAAGGCGGTGGGACCGGACATCTCTCCGTGGGTCCTTAGAGAGGGAGCAGGGACACTACGTGTGCCACTAACCAAAATCTTCAACACTTCCCTTGAAGCTGGGCAACTACCTGAAGTATGGAAGAAGGCAAATGTAGTCCCCATATTTAAGAAAGGAGACAGAAATGAAGCACTAAATCATAGACCAGTGTCACTGACGTGTATAGTATGCAAAGTCTTGGAAAAGATTATCAGGAGGAGAGTGGTGGAGCATCTGGAGTGGAACAAGATTATAAACGACAGCCAGCATGGATTCATGGAAGGCAAATCCTGTGTCACAAACCTACTAGAGTTTTATGACAAGGTAACTGAAGTAAGAAATGAGAGGGAGGGGTGGGTTGATTGCATTTTCTTGGACTGCTAGAAGGCCTTCGACACAGTTCCTCACAAGATATTAGTACAGAAGCTAGAGGAACAGGCAAATATAACAGGAAGGGCACTGCAATGGATCAGAGAATACCTAACAGGGAGGAAACAGTGAGTCATGGTCCGTGATGAGGTATCACAGTGGGCGCCGGTGACGAGCGGGGTCCGACAGGGGTCAGTCCTGGGACCAGTGCTATTCTTGGTATAAGTGAACTACATGACGGAAGGGATAGACTCAGAAGTGTCCCTGTTTGCAGATGATATGAAGTTACTGAGGAGAATTAAATCAGACGCAGACCAGACAGGTTTACAAAGAGACCTGGACAGCCTGGATGCGTGGTCCAGAAACTGGCTCATAGAATTTAATCCCGCCAAATGCAAAGTCATGAAGATCGGAGGAGGGCAAAGAAGACTGCAGACAGAGTATAGGCTAGAAGGCAAAAGGCTGCAAACTTCACTCGAGGAGAAAGACCTAGGAGTGAGTATAATACCGAGAACATCGCCAGAAGCACACATTAACCAGATAACTACTGCGGCATATGGGCGCTTGGGAAACCTGAGAATAGCGTTCCGGTACCTCTGTAAAGAATCGTTCAAGACTTTATACACTGTGTACGTCAGGCCCATACTGGAGTACGCAGCACCAATTTGGAACCCACACCTGATCAAACACGTCAAGAAATTAGAGAAAGTGCAAATGTTTGCAACAAGGGTAGTTCCAGAGCTAAGGGGAATGTCCTATGAAGAAAGTTTAAGGGAAATCGGTCTGACGACACTGGAGGACAGGAGGGTCAGGGGAGACATGATAACGACATACAAAATACTGCGTGGAATAGATAAGGTGGACAGAGACAGGATGTCCCAGAGATGGACACAGAAACAAAGGGTCACAATTAGAAGCTGAAGACTCAGACGAGTCAAAGGGATGTTAGGAAGTATTTCTTCAGTCAGAGTAGTTAGGAAGTGGTGTAGTCTGGCAAGCGAGGTAGTGGAGGCAGGAACTATACATAGTTTTAAGACGAGGTATGATGAAGCTCATGGAGCAGGGAGAGGGAGAACCTAGTAGCGGTCAGTGAAGAGACGGGGCCAGGAGCCGAGTCTCGACCCCTGCAACCACAATTAGGCGAGTACACACACACACACACACACACACACATGGTAATGCTTTATTTACAGGGAGCAAACTCATGGTAGTTTTCCAGAATGTTCTGTAATATACCACTGTGGATAAAATACTTTGACATTTCTTGAACATTTCTAAGTGAGTTGTGTCTAAATGCAATAATTTTATCGCACTCCAGTACATAATGACACAAGGTGTGACAGTAGTCCATCGGGCAAAGTTTACATTTCGTTTGGTCTACATCTGGTGGTGGTGATTTAACCTGCCAAAGATACTTGTAACCCAGCCGGAGCCGGGCAGTAGTGACATCCAAGAGTCTGCTTATCTTGTTGGATGCACCATAGACATGTGGCTCCTCCTGCATGGTGGAATGATGATTGATGGACTGACTGGTGTCACTCTCCCTGAGTCTTAAGTCAATAAAATTCAGTTGAAGTTCTTTTCGTACTGCTCTCAAACTGCTAACTGGCAACCCAAGATTGTAATCTACTCCCTCTTGGAAAGCATACAGCTTAGCCAATTCATCAGTTCTATCATGCACCTGAAGACCAGTGTGAGATGGAATCGACAATATGCGCACTCTCACTCCACTGTGCACAGTCCTACCATACCTGTGTCTGACTTCTGACACGAGCATGCCACAATTGATACTTAATGAATTGAGAGCATTTATGGATGCATTTCAGTGCAAGGAGTATGGCAAACAGTTCTGTCTGAAGGATAAGGGCCTAATTATTGATGCGTGCTCCAATTTCTTTAAGAGAGCCATCACTTAGAACAACAGCAGCAGCACTACCAGCTGGGTGAAGAGAACCATCAACGTAAATAATTTGTGAGTGTGTGTATTTGGCTTCAAGGCGAAGCTTTGGTTGTGATTTAAGTAGTAGTTCGGGAGGAAATGGAGGAATGGTAGTTTGGAATGGGGTAATATTCCATGGAGCGGAGAAGACCGAGTCTTTAGCTTTAGTTGGGATCGATTTTCATGTGCAAATTTAGGACTAATCCCTCTAGAATTTTCCAGGTGTAACCTAAGTCTGATTAACGGCTCACTAAACGTAGAGTCATATTGGGACTTCAGTATTTCACTCATTTCTTTGCTGTCACCTGTGTAAGTCTCATCTCGTTTAAGCAGGGATCCAATACTGAATGTGGTTTTTACCCTAGATTTAGCATAAGAAAGGAATTACTTTAGTTTTTTAATTTAATTTATAGGTTTAAATTTTTCTTGTGTTTCTTGTCTCTTTTGTGAGTTTTTAAAAGATCGATACGTATTTGTTACTTCTGTGACCAGTCCCTCTCTTCGTATTACAGAAATATTGGCCCCTCTCAGCAGCTCTGTGATTCTTCACCTTGGACTGTATAGGGAGCATCTCTCTCTTTCTAGTTTACATCTTCTCTTTCTTTTTCTTAATGGAATGTGCCTTGAGCAGACCTCAAGTGTCACAGAGTTAATTCTTCCTAGACAAAGGTTCGGATCCATGTTGTTTAGCGTATCTTCCCAGCTTGTTTCATTTAGGTTAGGACACAACTGATTTGATCCCACTACAGTTTACCTGAAAAGGGTTTCGGGGATCAACGCCCCCTCTGCCCGGCCTGAGACCAGGCCTCATGGTGGATCAGGGTCTGATCAACCAGGCTGTTACTGCTGGCCGCACGCAAGCTGACGTACGAGCCATAGCCCGGTTGGTCAGGTACTGACTTTAGGTGCCTGTTCAGTGCCTTCTTGAAGACAGCCAGGGGTCTATTGGTAATCCCCCTTATGTATGCTGGGAGGCAATTGAACAGTCTTGGGCCCCCGGATACTTATTATGTTCTCTCTCAGTGTACTCGTGGCGCCCCTGCTTTTCATTGGGGGAATGTTGCATCTCCTGCCGAGTCTTTTGCTTTCATATGGAGTGATTTTCGTGTGCAAGTTTGGTACCAATCCCTCCAGGACCTTCCAAGTGTATATTATTATGTATCTCTCACGCCTGCGTTCGAGGAAGTACAGATCAAGGACCTTCAATCATTCCCAGTAATTTAGGTGCCTTATCACACTTGTGTGCCGTGAAAGTTCTTTGTACACTCTCCAGGTCTGCAATGTCTCCAGCCTTGAAGGGGGCCGTTAGTGTACAGCAGTATTCCAGCCTAGAGAGCACAAGTGATTTGAAGAGAATCATCATGGGCTTGGCGTCCCTAGTTTTGAAGGTTCTCATTATCCATCCTATCATTTTCCTAGCAGATGAGGAAGATACATTATTGTGGTCTTTGAAGGCGAAATTCTCTGACATTACTCTCAGGCTCTTCACATTACTTTTCTGCTCTATTGTATGGTTAGAATTTGTGGTATACCCTGGCACATTTTTAATTTCTTCAAGTTTTCCATATCTGAGTAGTTGAAATTTCTCCTCGTTGAACTTCATATTGTTTTGAGTGGCCCATTCGAAGATTTGGTTGATGTCCGCTTGGAGTCTCGCAGTGTCTTTGATGGAGGTCACTGCCATGGTGATCCGGGTGTCATCCGCAAAGGAAGACACGGAGCTATGGCTTACATCTCTATGTCAGAAATGAGGATGAGGAGTAGAATGGGAGCGAGTACTGGGCCTTGTGGAACAGAGTATGTTTTTGTTATTGAAGTTGAATTTTGTGAAATCGCCCTCATAACTGATCACATTTTGCTGGTCAGGAGTCCTGCGCATACATGTTTGTACCTCTATTATGTTGTGATCTGAGTGTCGTGTTCCTGGGAAATAAGAATAATTTCCCAATTCTTTATAAAAGAAAATTAAAGAAAGCAGTGTTGATCCAAGAACTTTGCTTCTGTGGTCAGGACACTTCTGGAACACTTTAAGAAAGACCGATGTAAAACTATTATATTCTAGGGTTTTAGTTGGTAAATATAAAAACAGTTGCTCACAAACCAGCATTCAGTTCAGCTCTGGCTGCCTGAGAAGACATATCAGAAGAAGTGAAATGGCATCAAGAGGCTGCAATCGTTCTCCTGATGCATTCTGCAAAGAAGTTCTCTGTAACAGCATAAAAAAAATGTGTGAAGTTTACAAAACTTATTTTGTCATGCCAGTTGGTGACCAAGACAAGACTTGGGCGCCTCATGTTGCTTGTAAACATTATAAGAAAACATTGGAAAGTAAGAAAGTCATTAGTTATATGAAGGGTAAAATCTTGAATAGGAACATTTTTTAAGTGAAATGTATGTAACAGAAATTAATTCTTTTGTTCTTTTTACAGGACGGTATAGAGAAATACAGAGCCATGAAGTTTGCTGTTCCTAGAATATGGTGTGAACCCACTGATCACTCGACCAACTGCTACTTCTGCCTGGTGGATCCTTCCAAACTCCGAACTGGAAAAAATGTACCTAATATTTATTATCCAGACCTTCCCTCTTCCATTGCACCAGTTCCACACAGTGCTGATTTTCCTGTACCTACACCTCCAGAAAGAAGTCAACCGTCAGAAGAAGAAAACAGTAAATCAAAAAATGAAGAGCACAGTGACCAAGACTATGATCTCACAGATGCAGCTGTTGGGAAGAATCCTTACTACCCAAACCAAACAGACCTCAATGACCTGATCAGAGAGCTTGATTTGATAGTGTCAGAAGCTGAGCCTTTGATTTCAAGGCCCAAGGAGTGGGACTTGGTAGATGAAAGTGTGCAAGTGACAAGCCAAAGAAAACGTCACCAACATTTTCCTAAAAGCTGTACTTCTGCACAATGAGAACAAGTATCGATCTCTTCCCTTGCCTCATTCAGTGCGTCTTAAGGACTACAACAGTGTCAAACTTCTACTGGAAGCTTTGAACTATGATAAGTATGGCTGTGAGGTTATTGGAGACTTCAAAATGGTGGCATTTTTTATGGGACCCCACGGAGGTTTTACCAAGTTTCCCTGTTATCTCTGTCATTGGGATAGTAAAAACAAAGTAGATCTTGGTATAGTTTGTTTGCAATCGTGTCATTACAGTTTCGTGAGTCATGTTGACAGCTTTGAGGGAACTTGAGCTAGAGCTAGTCACGGCTACGCTGGCGGGAGACTGTACTTAGCTCTGTTGTGAAGTTACTTATTGATGCCTCGTCATGGAGTTTAAAGGAGAACTTCTTGTATTCCAATGGTTTACGAATGTTTGTCACGAGGAAGGTGGGGTAGTGGTCAGCAGTGTTGTCTGTGATTATCCCTGATTTAAGGGAGCTAGTATATTAGTCGATATATGGTCAGTTATGGTTGCACTTGTCTCAGCCTGGTTGGTTTTGTTATAGCTGGTATGAGTAGTGTGTTCATATTGTTGATGAAATCAGTTACTGGCTGGTCGTTTGTTAGGCCAAGGTTATGTTGAAAGCTATGGCTAGAAGGTGGTGTTTGTTCATTTGGCTGTTTGTTATTAGCGTCTTTAATTTATCGCTGAAATATGGGATATTTGTATGAGGCATCCAGTAAATGGAATTGAGGTCCTTGAGGATCTCACCTTCAAGGACCATAACATTGTATCAATCGCATCTGCTAGAAAAATGATAGGATGGATAATGAGAACCTTCAAAACGAGGGATGCCAAGCCCATGATGACACTCTTCAGGTCACTTGTTCTATCTAGGCTGGAATATTGCTGCACACTAACAGCACCTTTCAAGGCAGGTGAAATTGCTGACCTAGAAAATGTACAGAGAACCTTCACGGCGCGCATAACGGAGATAAAACACCTCAATTACTGGGAGCGCTTGAGGTTCCTGAACCTGTATTCCCTGGAACGCAGGCAGGAGAGATACATGATTATGTACACCTGGAAAATCCTAGAGGGACTAGTACCGAACTTGCACACGAAAATCACTCGCTACGAAAGCAAAAGACTTGGCAGACGATGCAACATCCCCCCAATGAAAAGCAGGGGTGTCACTAGCACGTTAAGAGACCATACAATAAGTGTCAGGGGCCCGAGACTGTTCAACTGCCTCCCAGCATACATAAGGGGGATTACCAACAGACCCCTGGCAGTCTTCAAGCTGGCACTGGACAAGCACCTAAAGTCGGTTCCTGATCAGCCGGGCTGTGGCTCGTACGTTGGTTTGCGTGCAGCCAGCAGTAACAACCTGGTTGATCAGGCTCTGATCCACCAGGAGGCCTGGTCACAGACCGGGCCGCGGGGGCGTTGACCCCCAGAACTCTCTCCAGGTAAACTCCAGGTAATATTATTTACAGTGTGTCGAGTTCCACTGTATCCTGTATCCCGTAGCTCAATAGCTAGCGCACTCAGCTCACACACTGAGTTCCGGGGATCGATCCTCCGGTACGGCTGTAAAACATTGGGACGTGTTTCCATAAGGCACCTGCTGTCCATGTTCACCCATTAGTAAAATGGGTACCTGGGTGTCAGTTGACTAGTGTGGGTCGCATCCTGGGTCAAAACTGACCTAATTTACCAGAAATGCTCAGCATAACAAGCGGCTTTCTATATAGTAGTATGTCATTGATGTCAGCTAAGCCTGTATACCTTGTACATGTACAAATAAAGATATTATTATTATTATTATTATTACTGACATCGGGAAGCCGGACTCGATACTTCGTAAGCTGTCACTGGCCCTTACAACCCCAACAACAACAACAAAAACGCGCCAACAGAAATAAAAAGCGGAACAAATAAAAAAGTTATTTGTTATCGGTTCTGGAGATTATCTTCCGAGGGCCCGAGTTCAGTTTACAGTGAAGGTTTGTATGATTTACCTTCCATCTTACATGTTATATGTTAATGGTTTACAAAAGTAAAATGTTATGACACACGTGGAACACTTGGTTATCTTTGTTGTGGAGATGTTTCGTCAACCATTGATTTTATTACTCCAGTAGTGAGAGTAATTCTGGAGGCTGTGGAAGACATGAAGTAGCTTGAGGTGAGCACTGTGTCCCGTGGCCTGGTTGGCAACGCGCTCGCCTCAGTGTCCGTGGTTCAATCCCCGGCACAGGTGGAAACTGTTTCCTTACACCTATTCCTGTTTACCTAGCAGTAAGTAGGTACCTAGTTATTAGTTACCTTACACCTGCTATCACTGTTCACCTAGCAGTAAGTAGGTACCTGGGTATTAGTCACCTTACACCTGCTATCACTGTTCACCTAGCAGTAACTAGGGACCTGGGTATTAGTCACCTTACACCTGCTGTCTCTGTTCACCTAGTATTAAGTAGATACCTGGGTGTTAGTCGACTGGTTGGGTGGCATCCTGGGGGACAAGATTAAAGGACCACAGTGGAAATAAGACACAGTCCTTGATGATGCACCAACTTTCTTGGGTTATCCTGGGTGGATAACGCCCCAGGGTTAATAATCCGAAAATCTTATTTTATCGTGGCTGTTGGACTTACCTGAGGTAATCAAGGCTGAAGGACTCACCTGAGGTGATCAAGGCTGAAGGACTCACCTGAGGTGATCAAGTCTGAAGGACTCACCTGAGGTGATCAAGGCTGAAGGACTCACCTGAGGTGATCAAGGCTGAAGGACTCACCTGAGGTGATCAAGGCTGAAGGACTCACCTGAGGTGATCAAGGCTGAAGGACTCACCTGAGGTGATCAAGGCTGAAGGACTCACCTGAGGTGATCAAGGCTGAAGGACTCACCTGAGGCGATCAAGGCTGAAGGACTCACCTGAGGCGATCAAGGCTGAAGGACTCACCTGAGGCAATCAAGGCTGAAGGACTCATCTGAGGTGATCAAGGCTGAAGGACTCATCTGAGGTGATCAAGGCTGAAGGACTCATCTGAGGCAATCAAGGCTGAAGGACTCATCTGAGGTGATCAAGGCTGCAGAACTGATCCGAGGTAATTGTGGATAAGCAACTGATCTGAGGTGATCATGGCTTAAGGACTGAATTGAAGTGATCATGGCTGAGGGGGCTGATCTGAGGTGATTAAGGCTGAGGGGCTGATCTGAGGTGATCAAGGCTGAGGGGCTGATCTGAGGTGATCAAGGCTGAGAAGCTGATCTGAGGTGATCAAGGCTGAGAAGCTGATCTGAGGTGATCAAGGCTGAGAAGCTGATCTGAGGTGATCAAGGCTGAGAAGCTGATCTGAGGTGATCAAGGCTGAGAAGCTGATCTGAGGTGATCAAGGCTGAGGAGCTGATCTGAGGTGATCAAGGCTGAGAAGCTGATCTGAGGTGATCAAGGCTGAGAAGCTGATCTGAGGTGATCAAGGCTGAGAAGCTGATCTGAGGTGATCAAGGCTGAGAAGCTGATCTGAGGTGATCAAGGCTGAGAAGCTGATCTGAGGTGATCAAGGCTGAGAAGCTGATCTGAGGTGATCAAGGCTGAGAAGCTGATCTGAGGTGATCAAGGCTGAGAAGCTGATCTGAGGTGATCAAGGCTGAGAAGCTGATCTGAGGTGATCAAGGCTGAGAAGCTGATCTGAGGTGATCAAGGCTGAGAAGCTGATCTGAGGTGATCAAGGCTGAGAAGCTGATCTGAGGTGATCAAGGCTGAGAAGCTGATCTGAGGTGATCAAGGCTGAGAAGCTGATCTGAGGTGATCAAGGCTGAGAAGCTGATCTGAGGTGATCAAGGCTGAGAAGCTGATTTGAGGTGATCAAGGCTGAGAAGCTGATCTGAGGTGATCAAGGCTAATGCATTGATCTGAAGGTGAACTGATCTGAGAGGTAAAAGGAAAATGAATGGCTGCATTTATTTGGGTCTTGTAGCACAGTGAAGTGTCTCTTATCCCTGGCCCAATGTAATAAAAGATTCGATGGTGTATTCAGGTTATGTGATCTAACCAAGTACAATAACCTAACCTACCATGCCTTAATCTAACCAAGCATATCTTAACCTAATGTACCTTAACCTAACCTTAACATAACCTGTCTTATCTTTGTTAATATCGTCCTAAATAAAAGTTTGCACTGTACAAAGGTTGTACAGTATGTGTTAAACTAATTTCAGAGTTCCACCAAGTAGTAGTAGTAGGCAACTTTAGCACTTATTACCATTAAAGCTGTTAGAGTGTAGATCATAATATAGCTTCCATTTTCTTGAAGAGGAAGATTTAATTCAGTTTATTAACAGTTATCAGTTATGGAAGGAGAAAAGAGAATATGAATGTGTAAATTCAAGAATTATGTGGATTAAAGTAAAGGTTGGATGCGAGAAGTGGGTCATAATAAGCGTGTATGCACCTGGAGAAGAGAGGAATGCAGAGGAGAGAGAGAGATTTTGGGAGATGTTAAGTGAATGTATAGGAGCCTTTGAACCAAGTGAGAGAGTAATTGTGGTAGGGGACTTGAATGCTAAAGTAGGAGAAACTTTTAGAGAGGGTGTGGTAGGTAAGTTTGGGGTGCCAGGTGTAAATGATAATGGGAGCCCTTTGATTGAACTTTGTATAGAAAGGGGTTTAGTTATAGGTAATACATATTTTAAGAAAAAGAGGATAAATAAGTATACACGATATGATGTAGGGCGAAATGACAGTAGTTTGTTGGATTATGTATTGGTAGATAAAAGACTGTTGAGTAGACTTCAGGATGTACATGTTTATAGAGGGGCCACAGATATATCAGATCACTTTCTAGTTGTAGCTACACTGAGAGTAAAAGGTAGATGGGATACAAGGAGAATAGAAGCATCAGGGAAGAGAGAGGTGAAGGTTTATAAACTAAAAGAGGAGGCAGTTAGGGTAAGATATAAACAGCTATTGGAGGATAGATGGGCTAATGAGAGCATAGGCAATGGGGTCGAAGAGGTATGGGGTAGGTTTAAAAATGTAGTGTTAGAGTGTTCAGCAGAAGTTTGTGGTTACAGGAAAGTGGGTGCAGGAGGGAAGAGGAGCGATTGGTGGAATGATGATGTAAAGAGAGTAGTAAGGGAGAAAAAGTTAGCATATGAGAAGTTTTTACAAAGTAGAAGTGATGCAAGGAGGGAAGAGTATATGGAGAAAAAGAGAGAAGTTAAGAGAGTGGTGAAGCAATGTAAAAAGAGAGCAAATGAGAGAGTGGGTGAGATGTTATCAACAAATTTTGTTGAAAATAAGAAAAAGTTTTGGAGTGAGATTAATAAGTTAAGAAAGCCTAGAGAACAAATGGATTTGTCAGTTAAAAATAGGAGAGGAGAGTTATTAAATGGAGAGTTAGAGGTATTGGGAAGATGGAAGGAATATTTTGAGGAATTGTTAAATGTTGATGAAGATAGGGAAGCTGTGATTTCGTGTATAGGGCAAGGAGGAATAACATCTTGTAGGAGTGAGGAAGAGCCAGTTGTGAGTGTGGGGGAAGTTCGTGAGGCAGTAGGTAAAATGAAAGGGGGTAAGGCAGCCGGGATTGATGGGATAAAGATAGAAATGTTAAAAGCAGGTGGGGATATAGTTTTGGAGTGGTTGGTGCAATTATTTAATAAATGTATGGAAGAGGGTAAGGTACCTAGGGATTGGCAGAGAGCATGCATAGTTCCTTTGTATAAAGGCAAAGGGGATAAAAGAGAGTGCAAAAATTATAGGGGGATAAGTCTGTTGAGTGTACCTGGTAAAGTGTATGGTAGAGTTATAATTGAAAGAATTAAGAGTAAGACGGAGAATAGGATAGCAGATGAACAAGGAGGCTTTAGGAAAGGTAGGGGGTGTGTGGACCAGGTGTTTACAGTGAAACATATAAGTGAACAGTATTTAGATAAGGCTAAAGAGGTCTTTGTGGCATTTATGGATTTGGAAAAGGCGTATGACAGGGTGGATAGGGGGGCAATGTGGCAGATGTTGCAAGTGTATGGTGTAGGAGGTAGGTTACTGAAAGCAGTGAAGAGTTTTTACGAGGATAGTGAGGCTCAAGTTAGAGTATGTAGGAAAGAGGGAAATTTTTTCCCAGTAAAAGTAGGCCTTAGACAAGGATGTGTGATGTCACCGTGGTTGTTTAATATATTTATAGATGGGGTTGTAAGAGAAGTAAATGCGAGGGTCTTGGCAAGAGGCATGGAGTTAAAAGATAAAGAATCACACACAAAGTGGGAGTTGTCACAGCTGCTCTTTGCTGATGACACTGTGCTCTTGGGAGATTCTGAAGAGAAGTTGCAGAGATTGGTGGATGAATTTGGTAGGGTGTGCAAAAGAAGAAAATTAAAGGTGAATACAGGAAAGAGTAAGGTTATGAGGATAACAAAAAGATTAGGTGATGAAAGATTGAATATCAGATTGGAGGGAGAGAGTATGGAGGAGGTGAACGTATTCAGATATTTGGGAGTGGACGTGTCAGCGGATGGGTCTATGAAAGATGAGGTGAATCATAGAATTGATGAGGGAAAAAGAGTGAGTGGTGCACTTAGGAGTCTGTGGAGACAAAGAACTTTGTCCTTGGAGGCAAAGAGGGGAATGTATGAGAGTATAGTTTTACCAACGCTCTTATATGGGTGTGAAGCGTGGGTGATGAATGTTGCAGCGAGGAGAAGGCTGGAGGCAGTGGAGATGTCATGTCTGAGGGCAATGTGTGGTGTGAATATAATGCAGAGAATTCGTAGTTTGGAAGTTAGGAGGAGGTGCGGGATTACCAAAACTGTTGTCCAGAGGGCTGAGGAAGGGTTGTTGAGGTGGTTCGGACATGTAGAGAGAATGGAGCGAAACAGAATGACTTCAAGAGTGTATCAGTCTGTAGTGGAAGGAAGGCGGGGTAGGGGTCGGCCTAGGAAGGGTTGGAGGGAGGGGGTAAAGGAGGTTTTGTGTGCGAGGGGCTTGGACTTCCAGCAGGCATGCGTGAGCGTGTTTGATAGGAGTGAATGGAGACAAATGGTTTTTAATACTTGACGTGCTGTTGGAGTGTGAGCAAAGTAACATTTATGAAGGGATTCAGGGAAACCGGCAGGCCGGACTTGAGTCCTGGAGATGGGAAGTACAGTGCCTGCACTCTGAAGGAGGGGTGTTAATGTTGCAGTTTAAAAACTGTAGTGTAAAGCACCCTTCTGGCAAGACAGTGATGGAGTGAATGATGGTGAAAGTTTTTCTTTTTCGGGCCACCCTGCCTTGGTGGGAATCGGCCGGTGTGATAATAAAATATTAACCTGGAGGGTTAGTATCTGGGAATAACCCAATAATACAATGTCTTCAGACTATTTGGCAGCCTCTGGCTTATTTCCATTGGGGTCTGTTAATCCTCTTACCCCAGGAAGCAACCCACACCAGCCAGCTAACAGATTTCTGTGTCATGTAGTTATGTTTAACCGTTACACCACATTCATGGCTACGGAATGTTAGGGTCACAGTTGCTGGCCCCCAGTTCAAATATCCCTCATGGCTTGCTTCTAGAGTGCCCACAGGATGTCCTCAGTTGAAATGTAGCTGGCAGCATGAGCATACATACGGGCATGTAGTTGAGCAAGCTATCAATAAAACGTAGACCAAAAGCAGATGTGGTATATCTACGTCTACCACTCGAACGAACCCAAAACCTCACAGTAAATAGTAGCAGTACAACACTTGTGTCTCATGGCTCAGTTGGTAGCTGCCTCAGCTCGCACTGTAGGACCAGGATTTGATCTCTACCACAAGTATAAACATTGAGTATGTTTCCTTACACCTGTTGTCCCTGTTAGGTGACTGGTGTAGGTTACATCGTTGAGGACAGAATTAAAGGACCCCAGTAGAAGTAAAATAGACTGTCCTTAATATCCTGACTTTATTGGATAATTGCCAACAGCCTGACTGACCAAACCATTAACCAGAAGGCGTGGTCTGAGACTGGGGTATGGAAAATACCTCGAGAACCATCTTCAGTTAGTGTCCAGGTATATTACCATTATTATTTGCCCACAGTATAACTAACATAGGTAAACCAAGATTAATCTTTACAAAGACAGCTTGGAGATATAAAATATTTACCTGCTTTCAGGATATGTAGAATTAAGAAGTTGAAATATGTTTCAGGTTTAGTGGCGGATCAGCGTGTTTGAGCAAGATGGGCACCACAGTAGATGATACATTTCGAATTCTTGTAGCCACTGACAACCACCTTGGCTGTTTTGAAAAAGATCCTGAGCGATGTGAGTGTTAGAGATGTTTTCTTTTTCTTTGTGTCAATTAAAAACTTGTCAGCGCATCAAGTCCATTTAATGATGAGTTGAGTTATAACTTGTATATCTTGTATGATTAGCAGTCTTTATTATGGCATCGTAAGAGATCATTCAACTTGATTTTGGAAATTATTGTAAGTGAAATGTATTTTATTAATAGAAATTAATTCACATATGATCATAAAAAATTAATCTTATTGTGAACTATAACTTACGAAATCATGGTACAAAGACACTTATGTAGGCAGAGAAACTTTATCACAACATATTGTCTAGGCTGAACTTTACAAAGGTTGTTTGTGTCATCATCAATCCTTATGAAATCTGTTGTTTCATTGGAGAGTGAGGGCATGGATATAAAGTATTGTATATTTTCCTCATTTCTGTTGAACATATTGCAAATATATTGCCATATTTATAGTATTTGCAACTACAGGTATACAAATTCTTTAAAACTTTTTCACATTTGAATAAAGTTTTTTTTTCATGTATATACACTCTACATTTTAATAATGTGAGGCAAAATTAAGGGGGTAATTTACCATTATGTTTCTTGGAAACAACTAACTTATTCAGGCAAGAGATGGCTAAGTTCAAGCAATTTACTTGATACTTCACAAATTCCAAATCTGCATATATGTATCAATTTAAATATTGCTCTAATTTGGTTATATTGACATAAAAAAGAGATTTGATGTGGGAAACATATTTAGCTTATTTGGAACAAATCCCTTTGGTACTTAGAGGTTGTATTCTGAACCAATAAAATTGACAGAATATGCTGCCTGAAAATACCAGAAGTTTTCTATCTGCCATCAGATTTAATTAGTATACAGTAGGGCCCCATTTATATGGCAGGTTAGGTTCCAGGCTATTGCCGGAAAGCGAGCATTACCGGGAAGCAGAACGCCATTTTTTCCACTTAAAAATACATACAAATGCCAGATAAGTTTACAGTAATGTATATTAAGCTAACAGTAGAACAAGACATTAAAAATCAATAAAAAGTGAAGTACAAACACAGTACATTCATTACTTGCCTTAAAATATTTGTAGTCTTAATGTAGGGTGAGAATGAGTAGTATTTATTTGTAGGAAGTCAGTTGTAGGTAGCCAATAGGTGTAAGTAGTCCTTGCTCCCACTCCCAAACATAATATTTAAAGCAGCCCAGGGTGATATTATTATCGACATAGTACCTTGCTCGTTGAGTTTAATCATTTCTAACAAGTACCTTTAGAGGCCATCATAAACGAAGGGAGAAGTAATGAGAAGAAGTCATGCTGAGAATTGCAAACAAAGCTGAATGTGTCAAGAAAAGTCACTGTGTCAAAGGTGGATTGATACACATTTTCTTTGGTGCTGGACCAGAGAAGTTTATATGCTGTGTGTTTCTCATATAATTTTGAAGAAATTATCATAGATGGATTAATGAAAATGTCTATATTATTGTAAAATAAGAAATTTAGTGTGCCCAAGAGTATTATTACTATGGCGTCAAGACTTGAGGGACACTCTTAGTGATTTTAATGCGTACCTGCAATCCAGCACAGTGTTTAAGTTTATTTAGGTAATGGTACACATAAGTATAATTATCAGAGTACATACATATAAAATATGCAATAATTTTAAGACACTTGAAATTTTGGAAAGTTTCCAGACAATGGAGAGATGTGCTTACCGAGAATGTAAACAAACCGGGTGGCACGCAGTGACCGTATTAGTGTGTCAAGTGAGGGGAGCTGTATAGTGAGCTTTGGTCATAATTTGAAATGTCTGTATTAGCGTATCACTGTAAAGCAGGGCCCTACTGTATTGTTAAAAGCACCTGTTAAATCTTAAATAAATGTTATATATAGTACTTGTACATAATTGATTGAAAATACTCATAGTCAGCAATTTAATTCAACCACTTTGTAAAATGCACATCATAAATCTGATTCAAATCCATGTAAATTATTAGTTATTGTTTCAACTTGATCATTTTAACCTGTCTCACCACAGTTCTGACTGACATGAATTTACTTATGTTGTACTGATGCACAAAGTCTAAAATTATATGCCCAGACTAGAATGTAGTAGTAGGATAGCTTGTCCAAAACGCTTTGCATAATAAGTGACTGTATATTTAACATGAAGTTTGTCCAATTTTATCTACAGTTGACCCCCACCATTCGGCGGCTGTGACTTTCGGCAAGTGTTTTTTTTTTTTTTGCCAAAATTTAGCTTCGCGGTTCGTGATTGGACTTGTGATTCGGTGACTGTCTGGTACGCGTCCACCCGTCAGCACACACACAAAGCCAGTCTCCCACACCATTCACACTCGGTGTGCTATTGTTTACCAGCGCATGACCATCAGCCCACTGGTTCATATAATACATTTTATAATACTCCATTGTTTTTTGTGCTTGGAACTGCTAAATAAGTCACCATGGGCCCAAGGAAAGCTAGTGCCAGCCTTTTTGGTAAAGAAAGTGAGGAACATGGTTGAATTCAAGAAAGAAATCATTGAAAAATACGAGAGTGGAGTGCATGTTACATTCAACCATCACTTCGATCGTGGCGAAGGAAAAGAAAAAAAAGTGTGCTGTTGTCGCAAACCCTCTAAGAAGTGGAAAGGTCATTGTTGGTGTGGATTACCCAAAAACAGTTAGCAGGAGATAGTATTATGCAGTCGATAATATGTGAAAAGGCAAGGTAGTTACATGATGATCTTGTAAAGAAAATTCCTGCAACAAGTGGTGATGCTTGTGATTTTTAAGGCCAGCAAAGGTTGGTTTGAGAGATTTAAGAAGCGTAGTGGCATACACAGTGTGGTAAGGCATGGCGAGGCTGCCAGTTCTGACAAATAAGTGGCTGAGATGTTTGTACAGGAGTTTAAGGGGTACGTAGACACTGAAGAATTCCAACCCCAACAAGTGTTGATTTGTGACGAAACAGGCCTCTTTTGGAAGAAAATGCCAAAGAGGACCTACATCACGCAGGAGGAAATGGCACACGCAGGAGGAAATGGCACTCTCAGGACACAAGCCTATGAAAGACAGGCTAACTCTCATGTTTTGTAGTAATGCTAGTGGGGATTGTATCACTGAAAATCCCGGAGTGTTCAAGAAAAACAGTGTTGCAAAGAGTAATTTGTATGTGTGGAAGGCTAACAGTAAGGCATGGGTCACAAGGGAATTTTTCCTTGATTGGTTTAATGAAGTGTTTGGCCCCAGTGTGAAGAAATACCTCCTGGAAAATAAATTGCCACTCAAGTGCTTCCTGGTAATGGACAGTGCTCCTGCTCATCCTCCAGACTTGGCAGAGCAAATGGTGGAAGAGTTTAGTTTCATCATGGTGAAGTTCTTGCCCCCTAATACAACTCTCCTCCAGCCCATGGACCAGCAGGTCATTTCAGACTTCAAAAAACTGTACACCAAAGCAGAGTTTCAAAAGTGCTTTGAAGTGATCTCAGACACTGAATTGACTCTAAGAGAGTTCTGGAAAGATCACTTCAATATCCTCACTTGCATAAACCTTATAGGTAAGGCTTGGGAGGGAGTGACTTGCAGAACTTTGAACTCTTCTTGGAGAAAATTGTGGCCACAATGTGTACAAGAGGGATTCTGAAGGGTTTGGAGCTGACCCTAAGGAGCCTATGCCAGTTGTGGAAAGTATTGTGTCACTGGGGAATTCCATGGGGTTGGATGCGAGTTTCAAGGATGTAGAAGAGTTGGTGGAGGACCATGATGAAGAGCTAACTACTGCAGAGCTGCAAGAGCTTCATCTGCAACAGCAAGAGATGACAACTCAGGAAATTGCTGCAGAGGAGGAAGAGGGAGAGAGATGGAGGAAGGTGCCTTCTTCAAAGATTAAGGACATTTGTGCAAAGTGGACTGAAGTGTAATTATTTATGGATGAACTTCACCCTGACAAAGCTGTTGCAGGCCATGTTGGCAACATGTACAATGACAGTGTTGTGTCCCACTTCAGAAAAATTTTAAAGTAATGCCAGAAACAGAGCTCTGTGGACAGATATTTTGTGCGACAGGGGTCCAGTGGCTCAAGTTGTTCCCAGTGTCATTAGCCCATTGGGGGTCGACAGGTCCTCTCAGAGACTTGTTCTCGGGGTCGGCCAAATTTAAAAAAAAAAAAATTATTTTTTCTTATGAAAAAATAGAGAATCTTTTCCCGATCATGATGACACCAAAAGTATGAAATTTGATGGAAAACTTACGGAATTATGCTCTCGCGAAGTTAGCGGTCTCTACGATGTTTATGCATCGGTGATTTTGCCCACATTGAGCCCTATTATCGGCCAATTCCAGTGTACTAGTCGACAAAAATCATAACTATTTCGCTAGAACTCCTTTTTTTCTATCAAATGAGTACAAGAAACCACCCATTTAGCGATTTCAACTATCCAATAAAGTGATCAGAATTTAGCACTTTTGCCAATTTCACACAAATTTCAAAAGATGCCAATTTCCAAATAGGGTCCAGAATAAACAAGAAAGAGGTTCCTGGAACTAAAATAACAAATTCCCTGTTTGTTAGTCACATCCCCAGGCCCCTCTTATATTTCTTTGGCTTTCCACTTTAAATTTTTATTCTTGCAAAAAAAAATAAGATTTACTGTTATGCAGACTACTGCACTAGTGTAGAAATGGTATAAATAATATCAGCACACTTGTGAAAGAATGTTAGACTCACCAGTTGATGTGTATTGGACGCTTGGCATGATTTGTTTACTTTTGAATTTTGGTAAAAATCAAACATTTCTGCTACTTTGAGCTCAATTTCAAGGTACTTTTCATTGTAAAACCAGTCAAAATCATCTCAATTTCTGTAATATGTCTTCCATTCTATAAAATGAGACCAAGAAAACTAGAATACAACAATAAATACGATACAAAAATACAGTGCAAAGTCGCTGTTTTAATCCAAAAACACGGTCAAAGTTTTTTTTTTCTCATTACGCACTGTGTGCTGCAGGATTTTTTTATACTGCGCACACTGACCACATAGACCCATTCTTACATATGTAGGCCTACCAGCTTTCACTAGATTTGAGGGCACTAGAATTTAGGCATACTAGTACATCAAAAACCCTGGGTCATAAGACGTACTAGTACGTCCTAAACCCCCAGAGGGTTAAAAAAACAAAGAAAGGAAGTAATGCCAGATATGGACTTGGTACCTGAAGTCTTTATGGAAGGGGATTACCCTTCCAAACAATAGTGTACACCTTCCTCCTATCCCCTCCCGTCGTCCATCCACCCGGAAGTCTTCAGTAAAGGTAAGTGTAATATTATTATTATTTTATATATGTATGTACTTGATTTCTCATTGTTTTCTGTATGTAAATCTTTATTTAATTTGAAATTTTTTTTTTTTTAATATTTTTGGGCATCTGAAACGGATTAATTTTATTTCCATTATTTCTTATGGGGGAAATGGTTTTGCCATTCGGCAATTTCGTCATTCAGCAGACTCTCTGGAATAGATTAATCACGAAACTCGGGGGCCCGCTGTATTATAATTGTTTGAATACTATAACAAGTGATATACAAGTCTAAATTCTGTTAATTTTTATGTAGTATTATCACTAGAAATAAATACTTTATTTTTATTTATTTTATTTTGTTGTCAGTTTAGGTAGACGTGGTCTTCATCTGGGCTATGGTGTTGACCCAGGCATTAAAAATGTGTAACTCCATAGTTGTTGTTTATGATTGTGGTGCTACTTTACTTCATGTTTATGAGATAAATGACAATAAATTGCTGTTACTACAGGTAATGACTCCTTTGAGACTTTTGAGGAAATCTTGGTGATGGCTGTTGACCACAAGGTGGACATGATTCTGTTAGGAGGCGACTTATTCCATGAAAACAAGCCATCGCGTCCCTGCATGGTGCAGTGTATGGATCTCATCAGGAAGTATACTTTTGGTGACAGGTGAGCAAAAAAAGAACTTATAGAGCTGCTTTTATTAACACACTGTTCATCTCCCATCAAGGCAGGGTGACCCAAAAAAGAATAAACAAAAGTGTTTCTTCTTTTTGAATTTAGTAATTTATACAAGAGAATGAGTTATTATTCTCCTTGCTCCCTGCATTTTAGTTACTTCTTATAACAAGCATGGCTTACGTTGGAAGGTTTTTTCTCCTCTTTCCCATGGAGAATTATAGAGGTTTATATTGGCAATAAATAGTAGGATTACAGTAAGCTTTATGTTTTGAAGTGAGATGAAGGTTGGTTGGTTATTACAATGTGGCTTTGAAAATATATTTTAGATAGAAAATTTCTTACTACATGTATCAGTTTTTTTTTAGATATCCTAAGTAGGCATATGTAATTTTTTTGTCATTGTTTTCTTCTTGTCCCACCTGTTGACTTTTGTACAATATTGGAGAATGCCTCTTTATCACAGTATATTTTTATGTTTCTGCAAGCTTTAATATTGAAGATGTAGAGACAGAGTAACCAGATTATTGGAAATTGTTGTGTAGGAATTCCCAAGCCAGAAACACACGAAGCAGAATAAGGACCTAAGGTTACTGATTTTTCTCCAAAACAACTAGCAGAATGTGCACACATTGTGAGGCATGTGTAGTGCCAGCTAGCAGTGTATCTGTGGGAAGCAGTAATGTGTTAAGCTAAAAAAAAATTTCAGAAATTGGTAGTTTTGACAATGTAAAGATTCCTTCAATTAAAATTTTGACTATAGTTCTGTAAATGAAATTCTCTGCACAGCCTCTCCTCACTTAGCGACGTACTCGTTCACCAACTACTCGGACTTACAACCAGTATGCAAACCTAAGTAATGTATATTAGAGCTGATTTCCTCTATTCTGTTTATTACAGTGTACAGTACACTACTGTATAAGCATTTAAAAATATACTAGAAATGTTATAAATGGTGCAAAGGTGACATTAAAAAACATCTAAAGACGACTGACATAAACCCACCACCAGTGTAGTATGCTCTTCACTTAGTGACAAATTCGTTTAGCTACTTGGTCTTAGGAACAGAACTCCGTTGTTAAGTGAGGAGAGGCTGTATTAATAATCTTAATTTTTAACCCTTTAACTGTCCAAACAGATATACGTTCACATGCGTAGTGCTCCAAAAGTAGATCTATGTTTTTTTATATATTTTCAAATATAACAAAAAAAATGTAGATATAAGTTTTTTTACATGTTTTCAAATGTAAAAAAAAAAGAAGTCTGCATTTTTTTACATACTTTCAAATGTTGAAAAAACGTAGATCTATGTTTGGACAGTTTAAGGGTTAAAGGGGTAGACCTGTAAGCCAGTGGAAGGCCTCGGTCAGATGACCATAAGCTCCAGTGGTAGGTCATCGCGTGACTAAAACCCGCATCAGGAAATTTTTGTCCTGTATTAATGTTGGTAGAATTACCGACAATATGTTAGGTAGAAGGACACAAAGTAGATGCCCTGTATTAATGTGGTAGAATTACACACAATATGTTAAGTAAAAGGGCACTTCAGGTTTACCGGAAAACCTACAAACAAAAATGATCTCGCACACTTCTATTCCAGTCAAGATGCTAAGACCAAAAGAGGCATCATCATCGAATTTTCTGAAGAACTTCTCAACAAGGAGTGGACATGCATGCGCCAAACCTTCGCTGATCTACATTTTCCTTCTGCAACAAAATAGCCCTTCAGATCATGGATTCTCCATGCTCCAGCACCACTCCTAACAAAGTTATAATCCTTTCCAACAGCCTGGTTGCATTGAATGTTTCTAAAGTACCCACACAAACTAACACTAGAGTCACCATCGCATCCAGCATTTCCGTAAGGGATCTAACAAGGACAAAATCGAAGCGCCATGAACCAGTCAATGCAGGGTTTACACTATACCGTGTAGGCTGCGACAGAATACTATACACAAGTGAAACAAGAAATCTCAAAACACATTAATGCATGTAGGTACAACTTAAACAGTGCCTGCATACAACACTGGAATTTCGCCAACCACCTCATAAAATTCAACGACACCTGACTAGTGATCAAAGAACTTAATTTCACTATTTCTAACACAGTTATGCAAAATAAAGGCAGTTATGTCATCTCTGAAGTATTAAAAAAAAAAACTGGTTTCCCTGAATCCCTTCACTAAATATTACCCTGGTCGCACTCCAACAGCTCGTCAGGTCCAAAATACCATTCATCTCCATTCACTCCTACCTAACATGCTCACTCACGCTTGCTGGAAGTCCAAGCCCCTCGCCCACAAAACCTCCTTTACCCCCTCCCTCCAACCTTTTCGAGGACGACCCCTACCCCACCTTCCTTTCCCTACAGATATACATTATATGATCTCCATGTCATTCTACCTTTATCCATTCTCTCTAAATGACCAAACCACCTCAACAACCCCTCTTCAGCCCTCTGACTAATACTTTTATTAACTCCACACCTTCTCCTAATTTCCACACTACGAATTTTCTGCATAATATTTACACCACACGTTGCCCTTAGACAGGACGCCTCCTCGCTGCAGCATTTACAACCCAAGCTTCACACCCATATAAGAGTGTTGGTACTATACTATACTTTCATACATTCCCTTCTTTGCCTCCATAGATAATGTTTTTTGTCTCCACATATACCTCAACGCACCACTCGCCTTTTTTCCTTCATCAATTCTATGATTAATTTCGTCCTTCATAAATCCATCCGCTGACACATCAACTCCCAGATATCTGAAAACATTCACTTCTTCCATACTCCTCCCCCCCCAATTTGATATCCAATTTTTCTTTATCTAAATCATTTGATACCCTCATCACCTTTCTCTTTTCTATGTTCACTTTCAACTTTCTACCTTTACACACACTCCCAAACTCGTCCACTAACCTTTGCAATTTTTCTTTAGAATCTCCCATAAGCACAGTATCATCAGCAAAAAGTAACTGTCAATTCCCATTTTGTATTTGATTCCCCATAATTTAATCCCACCTCTCTCCTGAACACCCTAGCATTTACTCCTTTTACAACCCCATCTATAAATATATTAAATAACCACTCATTAAACACACTCAGATGAGTTTTCTTTGATTTTATCTTAATTCTTATTCTATTACTTTTTCTTTTGTATCCATGGAGAAGTGGAATAAGAATCCGTAAGCCATGCGTGTTGTAACAGTCATCTAAAATGCCGGGAACAATGGGCTAGTAACCCCTTTTCCTGTAATAATTACTAAAAAGAATAAGTAAGAGTGTGCACTGTATATAAAAAAAATCCTGCAGAATGCAGTGCATAATGAGAAAAACTGCAACCATGTTTTTGGTGTAAAACAGTGAATTTGCGGTGTATTTTGTATGGTTTTTATGGTTGTATTTTTGTTTTTATGGTCTCATTTGATAGAATGGAAGATATACTACAGAATTAGATATGATTTTGATTGGTGCCATGATGGAAAGTACCTTGAAATTGAGCTGAAAGTAGCGGAACTGTTTGAATTTTGCCGATATTCAAGAGTAAACAAATGATGTCACCGTCCAATGTGTGTCCAAGTGGCTGGTCTGATAAGCAGTACGAATGAGTTGACATTATTTATACAATTATTACAATAATGCAGTAGTCTGCATAACAGTAAATCTATTTTTTGTGTGAATAAAAGTTCAAAATGGAAAGCAAGCGTAATATAAGAGGGGCCTAGAGATGTGACTAATGAACAGAGAAAATGTTATTTCAGTGCCAGGAATGTCTGCATTGTTTATTCTGAACCCTATTTTGAAATTGCATCTCTTGAAGTTTTTGTAAAATATGCCAAATTACTGATTTCTGACCACTTTATTGGGTATTTGAAATAGGCAAATGGGCGGTTTCTCATACTTAATCGACAGAATAGAAGAAATACTAGGAAAATAGCTATGAGTTTGGTAGACAGGAACAGTGGAATGGGCCAAAAGTAGGGCGTAAAGTAGGTGAAATCTCCAATGCTTAAATATCACCGTTGGGTTAAATATATTCAAAGCTAACCACTCTGTAATCCAGAAAAATCACTAATCCGCACCGATGATGCCGAATTAGTGATGGTCAACCTGTATTTCTGTGATGATTTTATTGTGTCTTACACCTCACTCTAAGCCTATATATATTTCTATGTCTATGTATTGTTTGTAACAGTTTGATAAAGCTCCTGGAGAGCGAAACGTTGCCACAATAAAAATGTCACATTAGTTGCACTTGTGTCCTTTTCTTGTCGTGTTTCCTGATGAATCTTACCTAACCTAACCTCTGTATCCTTGTCTTACAGTTTCAGTTTCTTGTCTAATTTATCATCATTGCAAGTAATGCAATAACCATTTATTGGTGTATATTATTAGCAAACACATTGTTATATCTCTTGTATATAAACTCTACCACAATCCTTACAAAATATTGAATACAGCGCACAGGCTCAGTCATTGCTCAAGTTGTATCTCAGTGGTACAACTCTGGCTGACACTAAATAAACCCTTACTGTGTACCTTTACTCTTGTTATTCTTGAGGACATTGTCCTTGTGAAATATCATTAAACTTAAGTCCCTTTTATGAGATAAACCTCCCATATGAAGTGACAAATGACCTACAGTGACTATGAAAACTATGAAGTCTTCTAAACCCAATCACATTATTTCTTTAGATGTAGATTACAACTTAATAATCCTAATGTTATAGACTGGAACTAACATTTTTTTCTCTGGACTAGTTTCTTCTCCATAGTTTGAGAAAGAATAAATATTACTTAATCCTGTTATTTTTTTCAGTCCTGTTCTGTTTGATTTTATAAGTGATCCAGTGGAAAACTTTAAGCATTCCAAGAACCCAGTTGTTAATTATCTGGACCCTAACCTTAATGTTGCCATCCCCATCTTCTCGATCCACGGGAACCACGACGATCCATCAGGTGAGATTTGTGGCCATTGGCTCAGTAATAAAAATAATGATTAGGAATACCCAGAGTGGTTGCTATTAACCAGTTTTTTACATACAGGTGGGCTTTGCTTATACAACTTGTTAGGTTCTGGGCTACTGCTGTAAAGCAAAAATCACTAAAGTGAAACATATCCTTTTTTCACTATCAAATGCACATAAAAGCCTGATAACATGTTTATACTATCATATATTAAGTAAGCAGTAGAGCCAGACATAAAAAAATCATATGCAGTACAAACATTACTTTGAGTAAATGAGGAATGGGTGTAATTGAAAACCGCTCTGTTAGCAAAGCACTGTAAACCGGACCCTCCTGTACCAATTTTCAGTAATTTTATCATTGTAATCTTACAACACTACAAACTTCTGTAGTTAGTGGTTTAGAGAATTAACCAGGGCCTTGCTGCTTTCATAACACAGTAGATAACCTCTTAATTTTTTTTTTTTTTTCAACAAGTCGGCTGTCTCCCACCGAGGCAGGGTGACCCAAAAAGAAAGAAAATCCCCAAAAAGAAAATACTTTCATCATCATTCAACACTTTCACCTCACTCACACATAATCACTGTTCTTGCAGAGGTGCTCAGAACACAACAGTTTAAAAGCATATATGTATAAAGATACACAACATATCCCTCCAAACTGCCAATATCCCGAACCCTTCCTTTAGAGTGCAGGCATTGTACTTCCCATTTCCAGGACTCAAGTCCAGCTATATAAAAATAACTGGTTTCCCTGAATCTCTTCACTAAATATTACCCTGCTCACACTCCAACAGATCGTCAGGTCCCAAATACCATTCGTCTCCATTCACTCCTATTGAACATGTTCATGCACGCCTGCTCTAAGTCCAAGCCCCTCGCCCACAAAACCTCCCTTACCCCTTCCTTCCAAACTTTTCGAGGATGACCCCTACCCCTCCTTTCTCCTACAGATTTAAATGCTCTCCATGTCATTCTACTTTGATCCATTCTCTCTAAATGACCAAACCACCTCAACAACCCCTCTTCAGCCCTCTAATACTTTTATTAACTCCACACCTTCTCCTAATTTCCACTCCAAATTTTCTGCATAATATTTACACCACACATTGCCCTTAGACAGGACATCTCCACTGCCTCCAACCGCCTCCTCGCTGCTGCATTCACAACCCAAGCTTCACACCCATATAAGAGTGTTGGTACTACTATACTTTCATACATTCCCTTCTTTGCCTCCATAGATAACGTTTTTTGTCTCCGCATATACCTCAACACACCACTCGCCTTTTTTCCTTCATCAATTCTATGATTAACCTCATCCTTCATAAATCCATCCGCCGACACGTCAACTCCCAAGTATCTGAAAGCATTCACTTCTTCCATACTCCTCCTCCCCAATTTGATATCCAATTTTTCTTTATCTAAATCATTTGATACCCTCATCACCTTACTCTTTTCTATGTTCACTTTCAACTTTCTACCCTTTACACACACTCCCAAACTCATCCACTAACCTTTGCAATTTTTCTTTAGAATCTCCCATATGCACAGTATCATCAGCAAAAAGTAACTGTGTCAATTCCCATTTTGTATTTGATTTCCCATAATTTAATCCCACCCCTCTCCCGAACACCCTAGCATTTACTTCTTTTACGACCCCATCTATAAATATATTAACCCTTTGACTGTTTCCGACGTATAAATACGTCTTACGAGCCAATGTTTCTGATGTATTTATACTCACAAATTCTAGCGGCTTCAAATCAAGCGCCAAAGGCCTGGTAGGCCTACACGAGAGAGAATGGGTCTCAGTGGTCGGTGTGCACCCTGTGAAAAAAATCTGGGACCCAGCGGTGCATTGTGGGAACGCCATGTTGTTAGTCCATTTTCACCATGCCTCTCGGTAAGAAGTTCCTCACTCCTCGGCGGATTGGAGGTCTTTTGTTCCCAAGTGATAGCTCTAACAGCGATGAAAATGTCAGTGACAGTGAATTCCAGGGTTTTGAAGTGAGTGTTACCGGAAAAAGTGCCCAGGATAACGTAATTAGTGATGAAAACCCAGATGACCCACAACCTTCCACCTCTGGTGCTGTGCCGGCTTGTTCACGTTCACGTTCGCCTGTACCAGGACAAAAGAGGAAACTATTTGGTCGTGTACAACACCCAAATGATAGCAGTGATAGTGATTTCAAGGTCATTGAAAGCAGTTCTAGTGACAGTGAGAGTGAATATTCCCCACTGAAGCGGCAGTATGTACGACGTAGCATGCGGTCTGGTAGTGTTTCATATGTTGTTCCAAGGGGAAGGAGAAACTCTGGGAGCACATCCCGTGGCCCTACACCACGACCTGATAGTGAAGATGACGATATTGTAACGATGGGTATGAATGGTGACAGTGAGGGAGGAGGCAGTGGTGGTGATAGTGAGGGTGGCACTGCCCATGTGGCACCATCAGCGGGCCACGCTACTACCCACGCTGCTGACGCAGCACAACAACCAGCCTCACCCTACCCCACACTCCCACAACCTGCACCACCACACTGCACAACCACAACCACAGTACAATATCCAGACCCCACCAGCAGACCGCATCTGGGATTGGCAGGACGGTGACGAGTTTGTTCACAGTCCCCATGACTTTGATGAAACACAAAGTGGAATAAAGCCATCTTGTCCACTTGGGAACAATGCCAGTGAACTGGACTGCTTTGAGTTATTCTTCGATGAACCTCTGATGGACATCATTGTCAGGGAAACAAACACATACTGTGATTACACCATGGCAAATACAATTCTCTCGCCAAAATCACGGCTACACAAGTGGAAGGAGACAACTGTGGCAGAGATGTACCTGTTTTTTGCCACAATAATGCTTATGCCACATGTGTATAAGCACACTGTCACCACATACTGGGCAACAGAACGCCTGATTTCAACTCCAGGTTTTAGTGACATTATAGGTGTCAATCGTTTCCTGATACTGTTACGTATGTTACACTTTTCAGACAAAACCAGGCCTGACAGAAGCAACAGGTTATGTAAGATCAGAAATGTGTTTATGTACCTGAAACAAAAGTGCTGCATGTATTTTTATCCCTTCAGGAAGCTTGTTATTGATGAGTCCTTGATTTTATTCAAAGGAAGACTCTCATTCAAGCAATATATACCAAGCAAGAGGAAATGCTTTGGTATAAAGCTATTTGTACTGTGTGATTGCAGAAGTGGTCTAGTTTTGGATATCATTGTGTACACTGGCAGTAATACTTTGAGAGATACCATGAAGTTATTGGGTATCTCTGGTGATGTGGTTCGAACAATGATGGAACCATATCTTGGTAAGGGGCATATGTTATTTACTGATAACTGGTACACAAGCCCCTTACTCAGTGATTTCTTGCAAGTGAACTTGACAGACGTGTGTGGCACAGTGCGTGGTAATCGTAAACATATGCCAAGGTTCAACGCTGGCACTCGCAGAGGTGAGGTGCAAGCCTTTGCTGCCAATGACATCATGGCATTTCGGTGGCATGACAAACGTGATGTCACATTGTTGACATCAGTTCACACAAACGAAATGGTACCCAATGGCAGGGACAACAGAGAGACCAATGAACCCATTCTAAAGCCTGCAGCTGTCATGGACTACAACCTCAATATGCGCTTAGTGGACAAATGTGACATGCAGATTGGGTTTGCAGACTGTGTATGCAAGAGTTATAAGTGGTATATAAAACTTTTTTTCCATCTTGTTGATATCTCTATGCTAAATGCTTATAACATATACAAGTTGAAGACCAACAAAACACCAAAATATGGTGAATTTTGCCTGTCAGTAATCAGACAAATAATTGCAAAGTACCAAGGAGCAACTCCTGCAATAGACCAGCCCCCACAGACTTCATCTCGTTTGAGGCCTGGTGATCACTCCCCCATACAACTGCCTCCTACTACTGCCAAGAAAAATGCTCAGAAGAGGTGTTATGTATGTATGCATACCACAAAACGCCCACAAACACGCAGAGACACTCGTTTTATGTGTGAGGAGTGTGAAGTGCCCCTCTGCATATACCCATGTTTCAAAGAGTCCCACAAGCTGCAGCAGTTCTAGGAACGTGTTTAGTGACTGTACATATGTATATATATTATGGAACAATAGTAATAAACATTGTTTACACAAACAAACAATACAAAACAAAGTGTATACACAAACTAATAGTGATAAAGTTTGTTCTGTTATTGTGTTGTAAACAATGAGTGTATATTTGAACAATGCACCTTACATTGGTCTCACAGGCCACATAAGTTACCTGGAACAGAAAAATATTGAAAAATGCAAGAAACCTTTGAATTAGAGTAAATAAAAGAATACCAGGTGGGCGGCAGTCGCCGCTGTTGCCGTACACACGTCACTTTCTGCAAACTTTGCGGCTCTATATCTTGGTAAGTACTGATGGCAAAAAATTTTTTTCAGGCTTAAAACACCACTAAAAATATTCCTAACATTTTCATAAGAAATTTTTTTTTTTTTTTTTCGAATATTTGGCGACATAGAATGACAGTTTCAGAGAGGGGCCTGAAACAGTCAAAGGGTTAAACAACCATGGTGACATTACACATCCCTGTCTAAGACCTACTTTTACCGGGAAGTAGTCTCCCTCTCTTCTACACAGCCTAACCGAGCCTCACTATCCTCATAAAAACTCTTTACAGCATTTAGTAACTTACCACCTATTCCATATACTTGCAACATCTGCCACATTGCTCCCCTATCCACTCTATCATATGCCTTTTCTAAATCCATAAATGCAATAAAAACTTCCCTACCTTTATCTAAATACTGTTCACATATATGCTTCAATGTAAACACTTGATCTACACATCCCCTACCCACTCTGAAACCTCCTTGTTCATCCGCAATCCTACATTCTGTCTTACCTCTAATTCTTTCAATAATAACCCTACCGTACACTTTTCCTGTTATCCTCAATAAACATTTTTTTTTTTTTATTATCACACCGGCCGATTCCCACCAAGGCAGGGTGGCCCGAAAAAGAAAAACTTTCACCATCATTCACTCCATCACTGTCTTGCCAGAAGGGTGCTTTACACTACAGTTTTTAAACTGCAACATTAACACCCCTCCTTCAGAGTGCAGGCACTGTACTTCCCATCTCCAGGACTCAAGTCCGGCCTGCCGGTTTCCCTGAATCCCTTCATAAATGTTACTTTGCTCACACTCCAACAGCACGTCAAGTATTAAAAACCATTTGTCTCCATTCACTCCTATCAAACACGCTCAAGCATGCCTGCTGGAAGTCCAAGCCCCTCGCACACAAAACCTCCTTTACCCCCTCCCTCCAACCCTTCCTAGGCCGACCCCTACCCCGCCTTCCTTCCACTACAGACTGATACACTCTTGAAGTCATTCTGTTTCGCTCCATTCTCTCTACATGTCCGAACCACCTCAACAACCCTTCCTCAGCCCTCTGGACAACAGTTTTGGTAATCCCGCACCTCCTCCTAACTTCCAAACTACGAATTCTCTGCATTATATTCACACCACACATTGCCCTCAGACATGACATCTCCACTGCCTCCAGCCTTCTCCTCGCTGCAACATTCATCACCCACGCTTCACACCCATATAAGAGCGTTGGTAAAACTATACTCTCATACATTCCCCTCTTTGCCTCCAAGGACAAAGTTCTTTGTCTCCACAGACTCCTAAGTGCACCACTCACTCTTTTTCCCTCATCAATTCTATGATTCACCTCATCTTTCATAGACCCATCCGCTGACACGTCCACTCCCAAATATCTGAATACGTTCACCTCCTCCATACTCTCTCCCTCCAATCTGATATTCAATCTTTCATCACCTAATCTTTTTGTTATCCTCATAACCTTACTCTTTCCTGTATTCACCTTTAATTTTCTTCTTTTGCACACCCTACCAAATTCATCCACCAATCTCTGCAACTTCTCTTCAGAATCTCCCAAGAGCACAGTGTCATCAGCAAAGAGCAGCTGTGACAACTCCCACTTTGTGTGTGATTCTTTATCTTTTAACTCCACGCCTCTTGCCAAGACCCTCGCATTTACTTCTCTTACAACCCCATCTATAAATATATTAAACAACCACGGTGACATCACACATCCTTGTCTAAGGCCTACTTTTACTGGGAAAAAATTTCCCTCTTTCCTACATACTCTAACTTGAGCCTCACTATCCTCGTAAAAACTCTTCACTGCTTTCAGTAACCTACCTCCTACACCATACACTTGCAACATCTGCCACATTGCCCCCCTATCCACCCTGTCATACGCCTTTTCCAAATCCATAAATGCCACAAAGACCTCTTTAGCCTTATCTAAATACTGTTCACTTATATGTTTCACTGTAAACACCTGGTCCACACACCCCCTACCTTTCCTAAAGCCTCCTTGTTCATCTGCTATCCTATTCTCCGTCTTACTCTTAATTCTTTCAATTATAACTCTACCATACACTTTACCAGGTACACTCAACAGACTTATCCCCCTATAATTTTTGCACTCTCTTTTATCCCCTTTGCCTTTATACAAAGGAACTATGCATGCTCTCTGCCAATCCCTAGGTACCTTACCCTCTTCCATACATTTATTAAACAATTGCACCAACCACTCCAAAACTATATCCCCACCTGCTTTTAACATTTCTATCTTTATCCCATCAATCCCGGCTGCCTTACCCCCTTTCATTTTACCTACTGCCTCACGAACTTCCCCCACACTCACAACTGGCTCTTCCTCACTCCTACAAGATGTTATTCCTCCTTGCCCTATACACGAAATCACAGCTTCCCTATCTTCATCAACATTTAACAATTCCTCAAAATATTCCTTCCATCTTCCCAATACCTCTAACTCTCCATTTAATAACTCTCCTCTCCTATTTTTAACTGACAAATCCATTTGTTCTCTAGGCTTTCTTAACTTGTTAATCTCACTCCAAAACTTTTTCTTATTTTCAACAAAATTTGTTGATAACATCTCACCCACTCTCTCATTTGCTCTCTTTTTACATTGCTTCACCACTCTCTTAACCTCTCTCTTTTTCTCCATATACTCTTCCCTCCTTGCATCACTTCTACTTTGTAAAAACTTCTCATATGCTAACTTTTTCTCCCTTACTACTCTCTTTACATCATCATTCCACCAATCGCTCCTCTTCCCTCCTGCACCCACTTTCCTGTAACCACAAACTTCTGCTGAACACTCTAACACTACATTTTTAAACCTACCCCATACCTCTTCGACCCCATTGCCTATGCTCTCATTAGCCCATCTATCCTCCAATAGCTGTTTATATCTTACCCTAACTGCCTCCTCTTTTAGTTTATAAACCTTCACCTCTCTCTTCCCTGATGCTTCTATTCTCCTTGTATCCCATCTACCTTTTACTCTCAGTGTAGCTACAACTAGAAAGTGATCTGATATATCTGTGGCCCCTCTATAAACATGTACATCCTGAAGTCTACTCAACAGTCTTTTATCTACCAATACATAATCCAACAAACTACTGTCATTTCGCCCTACATCATATCGTGTATACTTATTTATCCTCTTTTTCTTAAAATATGTATTACCTATAACTAAACCCCTTTCTATACAAAGTTCAATCAAAGGGCTCCCATTATCATTTACACCTGGCACCCCAAACTTACCTACCACACCCTCTCTAAAAGTTTCTCCTACTTTAGCATTCAAGTCCCCTACCACAATTACTCTCTCACTTGGTTCAAAGGCTCCTATACATTCACTTAACATCTCCCAAAATCTCTCTCTCTCCTCTGCATTCCTCTCTTCTCCAGGTGCATACACGCTTATTATGACCCACTTCTCGCATCCAACCTTTACTTTTATCCACATAATTCTTGAATTTACACATTCATATTCTCTTTTCTCCTTCCATAACTGATCATTTAACATTACTGCTACCCCTTCCTTTGCTCTAACTCTCTCAGATACTCCAGATTTAATCCCATTTATTTCCCCCCACTGAAACTCTCCTACCCCCTTCAGCTTTGTTTCGCTTAGGGCCAGGACATCCAACTTCTTTTCATTCATAACATCAGCAATCATCTGTTTCTTGTCATCCGCACTACATCCACGCACATTTAAGCAACCCAGTTTTATAAAGTTTTTCTTCTTCTCTTTTTTAGTAATTGTATACAGGAGAAGGGGTTACTAGCCCATTGCTCCCGGCATTTTAGTCGCCTCATACGACACGCATGGCTTACGGAGGAAAGATTCTTTTCCACTTCCCCATGGACAATAGAAGAAATAAAAAAGAACAAGAGCTATTTAGAAAAAGGAGAAAAACCTAGATGTATGTATATATATATATGCATGTGCGTGTCTGTGAAGTGTGACCAAAGTGTTAGTAGGAGTAGCAAGATATCCCTGTTATCTTAGCGTGTTTATGAGACAGAAAAAGAAACCAGCAATCCTACCATCATGCAAAACAATTACAGGTTTTTGTTTCACAGTCATCTGGCAGGACGGTAGTACTTCCCTGGGTGGTTGCTGTCTACCAACCTACTACCTTAAATAAACATATTCCTCTATAATTTTTACAATCTCTTTTGTCCCCCTTCCCTTTATATAAAGGGACTATACATGCTCTCTGCCAATCCCTAGGTACCTTCCCCTCTTTCATACATTTATTAAACAAAAATACCAACCACTCAAACACTATCCCCCCCTGCTTTTAACATTTCTGTCATGATCCCATCAGTTCCAGCTGCTTTACCCCCTTTCATTCTCCGTAATGCCTCACGTACCTCCCCCACACTTACATTCTGCTCTTCTTCACTCCTAAAAGATGGTATACCTCCCTGGCCAGTGCATGAAATTACTGCCTCCCTTTCTTCCTCAACATTTAAAAGTTCCTGAAAATATTCTTGCCATCTACCTAATACCTCCCTCTCCCCATCTACTAACTCCCCTACTCTGTTTTTAACGGACAAATCCATACGTTCCCTAGGCTTTCTTAACTTGTTTAACTCACTCCAAAATTTTTTCTTCTTTTCATTAAAATTTCTTGACAGTGCCTCTCCCGCTCTATCATCTGCTCTCCTTTTGCACTCTCTCACCACTCTCTTCACCTTTCTTTTCCTCTCCATATGCTCTGCTCTTCTTATAACCCTTCTGCTTTGTAAAAACCTTTCATAAGCAAACTTTTTCTCTTTTATCACACCCTTTACTTCATCATTCCACCAATCACTCCTCTTTACTTCTGCCCCACATTCTAATACTGCATTTTTAAAATTCATCCAACCCTCTTCAACCCCCCCCACTACTCATCTTTGCACTAGCCCACCTTTCTGCCAATAGTCGCTTATATCTCACCCGAACTTCCTCCTCCCTTAGTTTATACACTTTCGCTTCCCTCCTACTTGTTGTTGCCACCTTCCTCTTGTCCCATCTACCTCTTACTCTAACTGTAGCTATAACTAAATAATGATCTGATATATCAGTTGCCCCTCTAAAAACATGTGCATCCTGGAGCCTACCCAATAACCTTTTATCCACCAATACATAATCTAACAAACTACTTTCATTATAGTATAATTTAGAGTACAGAGATATTATAATTTAATTTTCCTTTTACATAATATTGATCAAGTGCACAATGGCTGTTTAGGGACCACCGAACTAGTTTGCCTCATCTTTTTTATTTATTGTCCGATTTCATTCATTTTTTGTCTACTATCAGAAGTGTATATCCATCATGCTTTGACAAAGTTTCAATAATATCAGCCAAAAAACAAATTAAAAAAAGAAAAATTTACTAAAAACAACATTTTAAGCATTTGTGCATGGAGTGGCACTGGGAAAAGTTGTTTGGACACTTTCTACTTTCTATTTAAATCCTGTTGACTTAAATACTGGAATAAACCTGAGCTTCATTCTTAAAAAAAAAAAAAAGAAAAAAAATAGAGTTAAGGTATTTTTCTATAAGATTAACTCAGTTTTCGTATATTCTCTTTTTTTTTTATACTGCATTCGCCGCACGTGTTGGTGGCCTCTTAGGTGTTCCTTTCCATTTCTAATTGCGGTATAATTTTTCAATACAGTTTTAAAGGAACTGTGTATGGATGACTATTTTGCACACAGTTCTTGGGCATTCCTTGTGCAAGACTTATTAAATCACATAATGTAGTATCTGGTTTTATTATATCCAATTTGAATTTCATCTGGTTTCCAGTGTTAGGTTAACATCCCAGCCATATACAGTTGTACCTTCATCGTATGTTTGTCATAGTGTAAGATTGCTTAAAAGACTGGGCTTATTATTCTATGCTCTGAGCCCAATGTTTCTACAACCTCTCATGAAAGATTCCTTGATGCTGGTGATTAGCTCCTGATGCAGGGAATTGGACATGCCCTTCCTTGGATCAAAACTAATTGCTTTTATTCCTCATGTACTGTATGACCCCTATGAGTTTAGTGTTCCCTCTATGGATATAAATAATTCAAGATCTGTGTAGTCTTCAAAAATAAAATATTTTTATATTGTAAATCCACTCTCGAGTTGTCTCACTTGGCCTAGAGTACTAAACTTACTTGTCGGAAACCTCAGTCTTGAAGATTTAGTTACACTGTTAAATTACATCTCTTTCTTCTATCATAACTACCTTGGCTCTTGCTCTCAGGAGCTTGCCAGTTATGTGTACTGGATCCTATTTAAATAAAACTGTGTAATTATAGCACAGCAACAGCTTCCTGCATAGATATTGTATGTCTTCTGTTAATTTGAAATTAGAACACTTTTCTGTCTCTTTGCTATGAATGGGCGAATTTATCAACTGCGGCTTCTTTTAAAAGTAGACAAGAGTGCATGAGCGTGCTAGTGAATGGAAACAAGTGGTTTTTGGGACCTGATGAGCTGTTGGAGTGTGAGAAGGGTAATATTTTGTGAAGGGATTCAGGGAAACTGGTTAGCCGGACTTGAATCCTGGAGGTGGGAAATACAATGCCTGCACTTTAACCCCTTGACTGTCGCAACCCCCAATCCTGAGGTATCTCCTGGTGTCGCAAAATTTAAAAAAAAACAAAAATTATTTTTTCTTATGAAATGATAAGAGAATCTTTTCCCGATTATAATGACACCAAAAAAAACGAAATTTGATGGAAAACTGACAGAATTACTCTCTCGCGAAGTTAGCGACCTTGGCGATATTTACAAATTAGCGATTTCGCCCACTTTGAGCCCTATTTTCAGCTAATTCCCTTGTTCCAGTCAACCAAACTCATAGCTATTTCTTTAGAACTCCATTTTTTCTATCGATTGAGTACAAGAAACTGCCCATTTACCAATTTCAACTACCCAATAACGTGGTCAGATATTTGCAATTTGGCCAATTTCACGAAAATTAAAAAATATGACAATATCAAAATAAGGTCCAAAATGAACAATGCAGACAGTCCTGGCTCTAAAATAACATTTTCTTTGTTCATAAGTCATGTCTCCAGGCCCCTCTGATATTACTCTTGCTTTCTATTTTGAATTTTTATTCAAACAAAAAATAGAAGATTTACTATTATGCAGACTACTGCAATACTGTAATAATTGTGTAAATAACATCAACCCATTCATGACTGCATATTAGAATGGCTAGTTGGACATTTATTGGACAATGACATCATTTGTTTACTTTTGAACATCTGCAAAAATCAAATATTTCCCCTAATTTGAGCTCCATTTCCAGGTTCTTTTTATAGTAAAATCAATCAAAATCACCTCTATTTCTATAATATGTTTTCCATTCTGTCAAATGAGACCAAGAAAATGAGAATACAACCATAAATACTATATGTTAATAGATCACAAAGTCGGCATTTTAATTAAAAAAAAAACGGTCAGTTTTTTTTTCTCATTATGCACTGCATGCTCCAGGATTTTTTTTATATGGTGCACACTGACCACACAGCCCCATTCTCTCACATGTGGGCCTACCAGCTTTCTCCTTGATTTGAAGCCGCTAGAATTTATGAGCATATATACGTCGAACACGGTACCTTGTAGGACGTATATATACGGCCGCGACAGTCAAAGGGTTAAAGTAGGGATTTGAGATATTGGCTATTTGGAGTGACATCTTAACTATCATATCTGAGTGCCTCTGCATAGACGGTGAGTATGTTTGAATGATGGTGAAAGTGTTGAATGATGTTTAAAGTTTTTTCTTTCTTTTTGGGTCACCCTGCCTCGGTGGGATATGGCCAGTTCGTTGAAAAAAAAAGTATAAAGATTACTTTTTGTGTACAACTTAATCATTTACTCTCTATATATACTTCTACTTCCTAATCTTTAACTGATATATGATCCAAACCTATACATTGCAAGAGAATTGAAACAACAGTATAACTCCTCCTCCAGTATAATTCCTCATCTTCCACCTCAACAGTGGAAGACGAGGAGGAGTTTGAGGTAATCATTCCCTCTGCCTGGGGTCAATGTGTTCAGTCCATCAATCTTGAGAGAAAAGTACAGCATATGTGCAGAGAAATGGCTTATATACTGTAGACAGGTTGAGGGACTGATTGCCTGCAACTCCCTATCTATTTCTGTTCTTCTCTGTATTGGACTGAAGAAGCCACTGGCTGGTGAAATGTTTCCATAATAAAGTCTTAAATACAGTGGACCCCCGGTTAACAATATTTTTTCATTCCAGAAGTATGTTCAGGTGCCAGTACTGACCGAATTTTTTCCCATAAGGAATATTGTGAAGTAGATTAGTCCATTTCAAACCCCCAAACATACACGTACAAACGCGCTTACATAAAAACACTTACATAATTGGTCGCATTGGGAGGTGATCGTTAAGCGGGGGTCCACTGTACTGCATAAGTGTCTCATTCTTCAACTTGTCAGTTTTCTAAACTATTTACACGATGTACAGTGGTCCCTCGTTTTTCGTAATTAATCCATTCCTGGAAGTGTGACTATTATTGAAATTGACGATTTTCGAATCTATTTTCCCCATACATGTACATGTTGCCGACATGGCTTGCAACAGCCTTGTCAGGGTGATGTTTCTCCATAAAACTTTCCATATCATCCCACATTTCAAAAATCTCCTTAATTTCTGAAGAAAACAGCTTCTTCCATCTCTCTTCCTCCTCCTCTGCAGCAGTATTCTGAGCTGCGGTCTGTTGCTGTTCCTGCTGAAGCTCTTGCAGCTCCTCAGTGGTTAGCTCTTCTTTGTGGTCCTCCACCAACCCTTCCACATCCTCCAAACTCACATCCAACCCCATGGAACTCCCCAATGCCACAATAGATTTCACAACTGTCATAGGCTCATCAGGGTCAGCCCCAAGCCCTTCAAAAAACCCTCTTGTGGACACTATCTGGCCACAATTTTCTCCAAGTAGAGCTCGAAGTCCTGGTAATCACTCCCTCCCGAGCCTTACCTATAAGGCTTATGCAATAGAGGATACTGAAGTGATCTTTCCAAAACTCTCTTAGGGTCAAGTGTGTGTCTGAGGTCACATGAAAGCACTTTTGAAATGTTGCTTTGGTGTAGAGTTTTTTGAAGTTTGAAATGACCTGCTGGTCCATGGGCTGGAGGAGAGGAGTGGTATTAGGGGGCAAAAACTTTACTGTGATTAACCCAAACTCCTCCAGAATTAGGTCATCCAAGTTTGGAGGATGAGCAGGTGCATTGTCCATTAGCAGGAGGCACTTGAGATCCAATTTCTTTTCCAGGAGGTAATTCTTCACACTAGGGCCAAACAATTCATTGAACCACTCGACGAAAATTTTCCTTGTGACCCATGCCTTATTATTACCTTTCCAAAACACACACAATTTACTCTTCATAGCATTGTTTTTTCTGAACACTCTGGAATTTTCAGAATGGTACACTAGTAACGGCTTCACTTTGCAATCCCCACTAGCATTAGCACAGAACATAAGCGTCAGCCTGTCTTTCATAGGCTTGTGTCCTGGCAGTCCCTTTTCCTCCTGAGTAATGTAGGTCCTCTTTGGCATTTTCTTCCAAAAGAGGCCTGTTTCATCACAATTGAACACTTGCTCAGGTTTCAGTCCTTCAGCCTTTATGTACTCCTTGAACTCTCTCACAAATTTTGCAGCTGCAATTTTGTCCGAACTGGCAGCCTCGCCATGCCTTATCACACCGTGTATGCCACTATGGTTCTAAAATCTCTCAAACCAGCCTTTGCTGGCCTTAAATTCACCAATATCAGTACTCGTTGCACGCAATTCTTTACGAGATCGTCATGCAACTGCCTAGCCTTTTCACAAATAATCGACTGCATAAGACTATCTCCTGCTAATTGTTTCTTATTTATCCACACCAATAATAACTTCACAACATCTTCAAGCTTGAATTCAATCTTATTTCTGACCTTCTTTACCAAAGGCCTGGCACTAGGAGCTTTCTTTGGAGCCATGGTAGCTTATTTAGCACTTGCAACACTAAAATGAATGGAATATTATGAAATACAGTGGTCCCTCGTTTTTCGTAATTAATCCGTTCCTGGAGCCATTACGAGTGGAATATTATGAAATATTTCGTAGGAGCACTTGAGGGGACCTTCACTCACTGGTAAACAATGCCAGACTGGCTGGGTAGGGAGGCCGCCCCGGCTCACACCATGCATACCTGTCCTGGATGAACTACTATTCGCGAGTCAACCTATGAAAAGCGAGTCCATGTTTATATGAAAATACCCCTATGATTGGCGAAATTTACGATTGCCGAGAACTACGAAAAGCGAGGGACCACTGTATTTCATATGAACGAGTGAGGGGACCATCACTCACTTGTAAACAATGGCACACTGGCTGGGAAAGGAGGGCGGGGCAGCTCGGATCCATGTGTACGCGTCCCAGATGAACGACGATTCGCGAGCCAATGTTTTGATGAAAATAACATTACAATTATCAAAAATTACTACTATCGAGCCTTACGATTATCAAGGGACCACTGTATATTTTTGGTTTTGTGGGCGAGGGGCGTGGACTTCCAGCAAGCGTGCATGAGCATGTTAGGAGTGAATGGAGACGAATGGTTTTTGGGACCTGACGAGCTGTTGGAATGTGAGCAGGGTAATATTTAGTGAAAGGATTCAGGGAAACTTGTTATTTTTATATAGCCAGACTTGAGTTCTGGCAATGGGAAGTACAATGCCTGCACTTTAAAGGAGGGGTTTGGGATATTGGCAGTTTTCGAGGGATGTGTAATGGGGCCCTGATATTATATTCTATAGCGAGTTTATTATATTATTTCACATCACTTTTTATATTGTATCTTTATATATGCTTCTAAACTGTTGTCTCTGGGCACCTCTGCAAAAACAGTGATTATGTATGAGTGTGGTGAAAGTGTTCAGTGATGATGAAAGTGTTCTTGTTTTGGGGATTTTCTTTCTTTTTGGGTCGCCCTGCCTTGGTGGGAGATGGCCAACTTGTTGAGAAAAAAAAAGTATTTTTTTTTGTCTGAGATCCTCTTCATGGATCACCACTTGTTTCATATGGGTTTAGTTCATACTGACTTAAGAGTTTATGGTATCCCTGTTATCAGATTGATGTAATTGATATACATTTTTCAGGTCCTGGCCAGTTCTGTGCTCTGGAAATGCTTTCAGTTGCAGGACTGATAAATTATTTTGGTCGAACAACAGATCTAAAGGAGATTAATATTTCTCCAATACTGTTGGAAAAAGGACGTACTAAGCTAGCTATCTATGGCCTCTCCTCAATTAAAGATGAAAGGCTCTTTAGGCTCTTCAAGTCAAATATGGTAAGTTCTTAACCAATTCACTGGCTGTGCTGTATTACTACGGCTTTGAGGTTATTGGCAATACTGTATGTAGTACTATGGCACGAGCTCAGCTCACTCAGATAAGCTGTGCGGTAAATTTGAGCCTAGTTATGAGAGAATGGGTCTGTACAGTAAGTGTGCAACTTATAAAAAAAATATCCTGCAGCACGCAGTGCATAATGAGAAGAAACAAAACTGTGACCGTGTTTTTGGTTTAAAACGGCGACATTGCGGTGTATTTTTGTATGTTTTTTATGATTGTATTCATGGTTTCATGGTCTCATTTGACAGAATGGAAGATATATTACAGAAATAGAGATGATTTTGATTGGTTTCAGCACTGAAAATAGCTTGAAATTGAAAACTAAGCATCATAAATGTTCGATTTTTGCCGATATTCAAGAGTAAACAGATCATGTCCCTCATCCAATACACGTCCAACTTGTGGGTTTAATATGTGTTCATGAATGTGCTGATATTATTTATACAGTTTTTATAATATTGCATAACAGTAAATCTCCTATTCTTTGTGTGAATAAAAAATCAAAATGGAATTTATGTATTTAGCCTGAGATCATAACTAACGAAAAGAGGAAATGTTATTTTAATGCCAGGAATCCCTGCATTGTTTATTTTGAAACTGGAATATTTTGAAAATTGTGTGAAATTGGCCAAATTACCAACTTCTGATCACTTTATTGGGTAGTTGAAATAGTTGATTGGGCGATTTCTTGTGCTCAGTCAATAAAATGGAAGACATACTAGTGAAATAGCTAAGAATTTGATTGACTGGAACATTGTAATAGTCCTAAAATAGGAATCAAAGTGGGCAAAATCTCTGATGCATAAATATCGCTGACACGGCAAAACTCGTGAAAGTATAATTTCGTCAGTTTCCATCAAATTTCATACTTTTTGTTTTATTACCTTCAGAAAAAATTCTCCATTATCTCATAAGAAAAAAGAAAAATTTTATTTGAAAATTCTTGGAGAGTATGGACAAGTTTCAAATCAGGGATCTGGACAGTGAAAGGGTTGAAAGAGCCAGTATTGTATAAATGTGGAGTATGAGTGTGACAAATGTCACAAATGGGGGAATTTGTAAGTACAGTACAGCAAGAGTTATTTTATTGAAAAAGCCACTTTTGTAGAGGTGTTACAGAAGAGATCACAGCATTATGGAACAAAATATAGCACTATAGAACAGATAACCTATAGAATCAGTTATAGCATTTTAATACCAATGTATAATATGGGTTCACAGCTGTACAAAACAGATCACAAAGGCAAATTTCCCTTTGATAATTGTAAAAATTGGGCTATGTTCACTTCTTCTTTCTCTACTTAAATTCAAATGCCTTTCCACAACACAAAAGGGTTATAAGGAAACACATTTCTAATAATAATAATAACTAACTAGTATTTAGTCACTTAGCCATAATACCAACTTGCCTCATAATTTGTAATATTTTAAAGTTAAGAATTAATCTAAGTCTGCCCGAAATGCCTAGCCATGCTAGTTGTTCTAGTGGCCCTCTCTGTAATTAGTATTTTAAAACATGTAAACCACACAATATTATAGAGAATAAACTTGATGATGATGATGATGATGAATAATCATGATAATATTCCAGGTCAAAATGCTCCGTCCCAAAGAATCGATGGACGCTTGGTTCAATATCATGGTCTTGCATCAAAACCATACCAAGCACGGACTCACAAATTACATACCCGAGAGTTTCCTCGACCCCTTCCTTGATCTGGTCATATGGGGTCATGAACACGAATGCCTCATAGAACCTCGACTTTCCGCTGAAGATTCCTTCCACGTCATCCAGCCAGGTATGACTTTGTGGTTTGCAAGTTAAGTTTTGCATAATTATTAGTATCATTAGGTGGCTCTACCATTTGATATAAATCCTGGAGGTAGAAAGTACAGTGTCTGCACTCTAATGGATGAGCGGGGAAGTTGCAGTTTTGGAGAGTAATGGCTGGTGTGGGTAAATTTCATTTTTTTTTCCAAAATGACATTAGTATTGAATGTGTGTGCCATAGTTACATTATTCTTTGACACTTGCATTGACAGTTTGTAATGGATGTGCTGGTAGAATTTGAGCAAGGTAACATTAATGAAGGGATTCAAGGAAACCAGTTATCTTGGCTTCAGTCCCTGAAGCGGGAAAAGCAGTGTCTGCACTCTGAATGATGGGCGAGGGTGTTGCAGTCCACGGGTAAATTGATTGTGATGTCAGTACACTTCTGGCACCTAACCTAGCTGGGAGACACCCCACAAAGGTAAAAAACAAGCTGATAGATGTGTGCAGTGTTATATTTCAGGAAGCTCAGTGGTTACATCTCTGTGTGCTGGTGAAGCTGTTACCAAGAATGTAGCACTGTTGGAGGTGAACCATCAGCAGCAGTTTAAGGTTACAGCTCTGCCTCTACAAACTGTTAGACCTTTTGTATTTGATGTAAGTAAATATTTGTTTTCTTTTAAAATTATAAAGGTTTAACCCCTTGACTATCGCAACCCCAAATCCTGAGGTGTCTCCTGGTGTCGCAAAGTTTCAAATAAAAAAAAAAAAAATCTTATGAAATGATAGAGAATCTTTTCCCAATTGTAATAACATGAAAAGAATGAAATTTTATGGAAAACTGACTGAATTACGCTCTTGCAAAGTTAGCGACCTTGGCGGTACATGTATTTACGAATCAGTGATTTCGCCCACTTTGATCCCTATTTTCAGCTAATTTCATTGTTCCAGTTGACCAAACTCATAGCTATTTCTTTAGAACTCCATTTTTTCTATCGATTGAGTACAAGAAACTACCCATTTACCAATTTCAACTACCCAATAACGTGGTCAGAAATTTGCAATTTGGCCAATTTCATGAAAATTAAAAAATATGACATTTTCAAAATAGAGTCCAGAATGAACAATACAGACATTCCTGGCTATAAAATAACATTTTCTTTGTTCATCAGTCATGTCTCCAGGCCTCTTTGATATTACTCTTGCTTTCTATTTTGAATTTTTATTCAAACAAAAAATACAAGATTTACGGTTATGCAGACTACTGCAACATTGTAATAATTGTATAAATAATGTCAACCCATTCATGACTGCATATTAGAATGGCTCCTTGGACATTTATTGGAAAATGACATCATTTGTTTACTTCTGAACATCAGCAAAAATTAAACATATCCCTTACCTTGAGCTCCATTTCAAGGTTCTTTTCATAGTAAAATCAATCAAAATCACCTCTATTTCTGCAATATGTTTTCCATTCTGTCAAATGAGACCAAGAAAACGAGAATACAACCATAAATACTATACGAAAATAGACCGCAAAGTCAGCATTTTAATTAAAAAAAACGATCGGAGTTTTTTCTTTCTCATTATGCACTGCGTGCTGCAGGATTTTTTTTTATATGGTGCACACTGACCACACAGACCCATTCTCTCACATGTGGGCCTACCAGCTTTCTCCTGCTTGATTTGAAGCTGCTAGAATTTATGAGTATATATACGTCAAACACTGTGGCTCGTAAGACGTACACATACGGCCAAAACAGTCAAAGGGTTAAAATCTTATATCTTGCATTATCATGGCTTAACCCTTAAATGATCCAAATGTATATATACGTTTTTTCAACATCTGAATGTAAAATAAAATGTAGATTTTTTTTTTTTTTATTTGAAAACGTGTAAAAAAATCTTTTATCTACATTTTTTTTTTTTGTTATATTTGAAAATATGTAAAAAAAAGTAGATCTACTTTTGTAGCACTATGAATTTGAACGTCGATCTGTTTGGACCGTTTAAGGGTTAAACTGTCCAAACATAGATCTACATTTTCACTGCCAGCACTCTGAATATTTTAAATTAAAGAGGCAATTTTCTGTGTGTTATAAGACAAAAAAAAAAAAAATTGAGGATCAGTACTTACCAAGATATAACACTGCGAAGTTGGTGCTGGATGCTCACCTGACGGCAACATTAAGTCCTGCCGATGTACCTTTTTTCGTTTTTATTTTAATTTATATAATTTTTATGTTCTGATAATTACAATTTATAATAGTTCTTGTGATTTCATAGCCTGTCTTTGTTCTGACACAAATATTAGGTACTGAAATAGTACTCAGATAGTCACAATCACACCGACAGGTGTACATTTTTACCTGCCTTGGTCATTTACTATATAGTGATATATACAAAGTATTTATAGGCCCCAAAAATGTTTCAGACATGCTGGAGTATATATAAAACTCCTTGAACCATTGTGTTTATGACAAGTGTCAATAAACTGCTGACATTACAGCAGTGGAGTGACACTGATGATCGTGCACTACTCCAGAGAACCCTGGCTTTGTTTTAACTGTTACACACAAACATATCTGTCTGTCTAGTTCTCCTTATCTGTCTTTCTGTCTGCCTGTGTGTGTCTGTCTTTCCATCTGCTTGTCTTTGTCTCGGAGAGCGGCTTGTAAACCAACAGATATTACACAAGATCCAAAGTCGTCACGTCTCATTCCTGATTAAGTGAAAATGCGTATTACTTGCCAGTCACGTTTATTATGTTTTATATCTACAAACACTGTATAGCACTTTGCCTGGAATTTTTGGGTTATCCTAGGTAATTTACACTATATATAATAACTGTGCTTATGTGTACCTGAGAGAGAGAGAGAGACAGATATACCTCGAGTATACCTGGAGAGAGTTCCAAGGGTCAACGTCCCCACGGCCCGGTTGATAATCAGGCCTAATAGTGAATCAGGGCCTCATCAACCAGGCTGTTACTGCTAGCTGCACATAATCCAACATACGAACCACAGCCTGGCTGGTCAGGTACTGACTTTAGGTGTCTGTCCAGTGCCTGCTTGAAGACAGCCAGGGGTCTATTGGTAATCCCCCTGAGGTATGTTGGGAGGCAATTGAACAGTCTTGGGCCCCTGACACTTATTGTGTTGTCTTTTATCGTGCTAGTGGCACCCCTGCTTTTCATATGGGGATGTTGCACCGTCTGCCAAGTCTTTTGCTTTCGTAGGGAGTAATTTCATGTGCAAGTATGGTACTAGTCCCTCTAGGATTTTTCCAGGTGTATGTAATCATGTATCTCTCCCTCCTGCATTCTGGGGAGTACAGGTTTAGGAACTTCGAGCGTTCCCAGTAATTGAGGTGGTTTATCGCAGTTATGTGTGCTGTGAAGGTTCTCTGTACATTTTCTAGGTCAGCAGTTTCACCTGCCGTGAAAGATGCTGTTAGTGTGCAGCAATATTCCAGCCTAGATAGAACAAGCAACCTGAAGAGTGTCATCATGGGCTTGGCATCTCTGGTTTTGAAGGTTCTCATTATCCATCCTGTCATTTTTCTAGCAGATGTGATTGATACAATGTTATGGTGTTTGAAAATGAGATCCTCTGACATGATCAACCCCAGGTCTTTGACATTAGTTGTTCGCTCTATTGTGTGGTTGGAATTTGTTTTATACTCCAATGAAATTTTAATTTCCTCACGTTTTCCATATCGGAGTAATTGAAATTTCTCATCATTGAACTTCATGCATCCAAAGTCAGCCAGCCAGCCAGCCAGCCAGCCAACCAACCAACCAACCAGTCAGCCGTTCAGCCTGCCGAATACATATTACACCTGTTCCTGAATCTTCTCTTTACTTAGAGCGTAGGTGATAGGACATTCTGGCAAGATGACACTACCACTGGTTTCAGAAACGAAAGGATGTTGCACAAATGTTACACATGGGTTATTATCAAAGTTTTTGAGATATCCTTGACCATTTCTGGCCACATCCATCTCAAGGCCACTAAACTCTGGGTCAACATCACTTTCCTCATAAAAGGGAATATTGATACGACATGACATCAGTGAAACCCTGGTGTTTGCTATGCTATATGCTCTAACTGGTGCTCAATTGAACTGGTGCACCCACAAGGTACTAAGTGGTCCCAGATTTTTTTAATACTGTGCACACAGTGTTAAGACTCATTCTGTACTGGCCAGGCACCTCAATCCAATTGTGCCAGATTTAAAGGCAGGAAAAATAAAATGTATATTTACGTTTGGGTTAAGAGAGAGAGCAGTTCTTTAGACAAAGAATTTTGAAATCTAGCCTAATTTAGAAAATACCTTTTTTTTTTTTTTATTATCACACTGGCCGATTCCCACCAAGGCAGGGTGGCCCGAAAAAGAAAAACTTTCACCATCATTCACTCCATCACTGTCTTGCCAGAAGGGTGCTTTACACTACAGTTTTTAAACTGCAACATTAACACCCCTCCTTCAGAGTGCAGGCACTGTACTTCCCATCTCCAGGACTCAAGTCCGGCCTGCCGGTTTCCCTGAATCCCTTCATAAATGTTACTTTGCTCACACTCCAACAGCACGTCAAGTATTAAAAAAGATTTGTCTCCATTCACTCCTATCAAACACGCTCACGCATGCCTGCTGGAAGTCCAAGCCCCTCGCACACAAAACCTCCTTTACCCCCTCCCTCCAACCTTTCCTAGGCCGACCCCTACCCCGCCTTCCTTCCACTACAGACTGATACACTCTTGAAGTCATTCTGTTTCGCTCCATTCTCTCTACATGTCCGAACCACCTCAACAACCCTTCCTCAGCCCTCTGGACAACAGTTTTGGTAATCCCGCACCACCTCCTAACTTCCAAACTACGAATTCTCTGCATTATATTCACACCACACATTGCCCTAAGACATGACATCTCCACTGCCTCCAGCCTTCTCCTCGCTGCAACAGTCATCACCCACGCTTCACACCCATATAAGAACGTTGGTAAAACTATACTCTCATACATTCCCCTCTTTGCCTCCAAGGACAAAGTTCTTTGTCTCCACAGACTCCTAAGTGCACCACTCACTCTTTTTCCCTCATCAATTCTATGATTCACCTCATCTTTCATAGACCCATCCGCTGACACGTCCACTCCCAAATATCTGAATACGTTCATCTCCTCCATACTCTCTCCCTCCAATCTGATATCCAATCTTTCATCACCCAATCTTTTTGTTATCCTCATAACCTTACTCTTTCCTGTATTCACCTTTAATTTTCTTCTTTTGCACACCCTACCAAATTCATCCACCAATCTCTGCAACTTCTCTTCAGAATCTCCCAAGAGCACAGTGTCATCAGCAAAGAGCAGCTGTGACAACTCCCACTTTGTGTGTGATTCTTTATCTTTTAACTCCACGCCTCTTGCCAAGACCCTCGCATTTACTTCTCTTACAACCCCATCTATAAATATATTAAACAACCACGGTGACATCACACATCCTTGTCTAAGGCCTACTTTTACTGGGAAAAAATTTCCCTCTTTCCTACATACTCTAACTTGAGCCTCACTATCCTCGTAAAAACTCTTCACTGCTTTCAGTAACCTACCTCCTACACCTTACACTTGCAACATCTGCCACATTGCCCCCCTATCCACCCTGTCATACGCCTTTTCCAAATCCATAAATGCCACAAAGACCTCTTTAGCCTTATCTAAATACTGTTCACTTATATGTTTCACTGTAAACACCTGGTCCACACACCCCCTACCTTTCCTAAAGCCTCCTTGTTCATCTGCTATCCTATTCTCCGTCTTACTCTTAATTCTTTCAATTATAACTCTACCATACACTTTACCAGGTATACTCAACAGACTTATCCCCCTATAATTTTTGCACTCTCTTTTATCCCCTTTGCCTTTATACAAACTATGCATGCTCTCTGCCAATCCCTAGGTACCTTACCCTCTTCTATACATTTATTAAATAATTGCACCAACCACTCCAAAACTATATCCCCACCTGCTTTTAACATTTCTATCTTTATCCCATCAATCCCGGCTGCCTTACCCCCTTTCATTTTACCTACTGCCTCACGAACTTCCCCCACACTCACAACTGGCTCTTCCTCACTCCTACAAGATGTTATTCCTCCTTGCCCTATACACGAAATCACAGCTTCCCTATCTTCATTAACATTTAACAATTCCTCAAAATATTCCCTCCATCTTCCCAATACCTCTAACTCTCCATTTAATAACTCTCCTCTCCTATTTTTAACTGACAAATCCATTTGTTCTCTAGGCTTTCTTAACTTGTTAATCTCACTCCAAAACTTTTTCTTATTTTCAACAAAATTTGTTGATAACATCTCACCCACTCTCTCATTTGCTCTCTTTTTACATTGCTTCACCACTCTCTTAGCCTCTCTCTTTTTCTCCATATACTCTTCCCTCCTTGCATCACTTCTACTTTGTAAAAACCTCTCATATATACCTTTCCATACATTTTTATTTTTGTGATGTACATCGTATGTGAGCATTCAATATGCTTAATTAATATAAATGTTAAATATTTATGTGTTCCATAGTGTAGGACAAAGCCAAGCTACCCTTTTGATAAAATGATAAGATTATAGTTGCTTGGAGTTATCTACAATCAAGCCAATACCATTAAACATATAGTGTGTTTACTTTGGTGACTCTTATAACACACACTATCGTGGATCAAACAAAACCCGGTGCGAACGGTGCATCGCTCAGCCTGTGTGCATCTGACTACTTTCCCTCGGTCCCTTATTTCATTTTTTTTTTTTTTATCACACCGGCCTTCTCCCACTAAGGCAGGGTGACCCAAAAAAAGAAGCAAAGTTTTCTTCTTTTTACATTTAATAATTTATGCAAGAGAAAGGGGTTGCTAACCTCTTGCTCCTGGTATTTTAGTTGCCTCTTATGACACTCATGGTGGATCCCCTGTACAGTGGACCCCCGGTATTCGATGGCATCGATATTCGATAAATCCGGTATTCGATGCATTATATCGCAAAAAATTTTCCTCGGTATTCGATTGAAAACCCGGTACTTGATACGATTCGTACGAGACCTGTCCACATGTGGCCTGAACTGCCCCTTGTGTGCCAGTGTTTACAAGCCAGCCAGTGTGCGCGCATCTAAGGATACATTCAGTACATTCCATATTATCCATATTATCACTGTGTTTGGTGCTTGTTTCTGCAAAATAAGTCACCATGGGCCCCAAGAAAGCTTCTAGTGCCAACTCTGTGGTAAAAAGGGTGAGAATTAGTATGGAAATTAAGAAAGATTTTGAAGGGTTTGGGGCTAACCCTGAGAAGCCTATACCAGTTGTGGAATACATTGTGCCTACTTCAAAAATTAAGGAAATGTGTGCACAGTGGGTTGAAGTGCAAACCTTTATGGATGAAAATCACCCTAACACAGCTATTACAATGACAATGTTGTGGCCCATTTTAGACAAATCGTAAAGGAACGGGAGGTACAGAGCTCTATGGACAGATTTGTTGTGCAACAGAGGTCCAGTGACTCTCAAGCTGGTCCTAGTGGCATTAAAAGAAGAAGGGAAGTAACCCTGGAAAAGGACTTGCTACCTCAAGTCCTAATGGAAGGGGATTCCCCTTCTAAACACTAACACCTCTCCCCTCCTTCCATCCTATCAATCATCACCAGATCTTCATTAAAGGTAAGTGTCAATTGTTTTATTGTTATTGTAATTATTCTATTGCATTAAACTTAATATTTCATGTAGTAAAATTTTTTTTTCATACTTCTGGGTGTCTTGCACGGATTAATTTGATTTTCATTATTTCTTATGAGGAAAATTGTTTCGGTTTTCGATATTATCGGTATTCGATGAGCTCTCAGGAACGGATTAATATCGAATACCGGGGGTCCACTGTACAAGCTGTAATTTTCTTTTTGTTATGGGCATCGCACGGGGGGTGGGGGGGCACCCCGGGTGACACCATTTAGCCTCTAAAGAAGGTGACACTAATGCCCAAAACAGTGTTGCACCAACAAAAGAGAAGAATCCTTCATTTTTATATAGCCTATTATATATTAACAAAGTACAAATAAGCCTATATAGGGAAAATCATTGATTTTAATGGTGTGATGTTTTATTTTGCATAACTGAAGGCAAGGAAATGTAAGATCAGGTTCACTGAGAAGTTACCTGTGCTCAAGGTCAAATCGGAACTAGTGTTTCTCTAATATTGCAGTGTTTTTTTCTTTATTTTTCCTTTTTTTTTTTTTTTTTTTTTGGCATTGCTGAAGATGAATAAATGTTGGATCTGTTGCCTGTACTCAAAGTGGTATTTGAGTTTATGTTTCCTCAATATTACTACGATTATTTATTTTATCATTAATAAAGTTGACAAGTATTCTCCTGTTCAGTTTATGGCCCTTAAATGTTCTCATTGTTAAACATTTGTCACTGGTCATGCAGTAGTTGACATAACTGGAGTTTAACCCCCCCCCCATCCCCCTGCCCTTGAATTTCATGGGGGTGACACCAAGGATTCCGCCCCGGGTGACACCAACTCTAGCAATTCCTCTGCTTGTTGTGTATTAGATAAAGCTTACTCTTGGCTGAGCATTACTGTACACATGTTGTTACAAATAAGAACATAAGAAAGATATGTAATATTTTTTTTATTATCACACCGGCCGATTCCCACCAAGGCAGGGTGGCCCGAAAAAGAAAAACTTTCACCATCATTCACTCCATCACTGTCTTGCCAGAAGGGTGCTTTACACTACAGTTTTTAAACTGCAACATTAACACCCCTCCTTCAGAGTGCAGGCACTGTACTTCCCATCTCCAGGACTCAAGTCCGGCCTTCCGGTTTCCCTGAATCCCTTCATAAATGTTACTTTGCTCACACTCCAACAGCACGTCAAGTATTAAAAACCATTTGTCTCCATTCACTCCTATCAAACACGCTCAAGCATGCCTGCTGGAAGTCCAAGCCCCTCGCACACAAAACCTCCTTTACCCCCTCCCTCCAACCCTTCCTAGGCCGACCCCTACCCCGCCTTCCTTCCACTACAGACTGATACACTCTTGAAGTCATTCTGTTTCGCTCCATTCTCCATATATATAATATATATAATATATATATATATATATACCGTCCTGCCAAGTGAGTGTAAAACGAAAGCCTGTAATTGTTTTACATGATGGTAGGATTGCTGGTGTCTTTTGTCTGTCTCATAAATATGCAAGATTACAGGTACGTCTTGCTACTTCTACTTACACTTAGGTCACACTACACATACATGTACACGTTTATTTATACACACTCATCTGAGTTTTCTTTGATTTTATCTTAATAGTTCTTGGTCTTATTACTTTTCCTTTTATATCCATGGGGAAGTGGAATAAGAATCTTTCCTCCGTAAGCCATGCGTGTTGTAAAAGTCAACTAAAATGCCGGGAACAATGGGCTAGTAACCCCTTTTCCTGTAAAGATTACTAAAAAGAATAAGAAGAAGAAAATTGTCAAAGTGGGAAGTCTGAATGTGCGTGGATGTTGTGCAAATGATAAGAAAGAGATGATTGTGGATGTTATGAATGAGAAGAAACTGGATGTCCTGGCTTTAAGTGAAACAAAGCTGAAGGGGGTGGGAGAGTTTCAATGGAGAGGAATAAATGGGATTAGGTCAGGGGTTTCAAACAGAGTTAGAGCTAAAGAAGGAGTAGCAATAATGTTGAAGGATAAGCTATGGCAGGAAAAGAGGGACTACAAATGTATAAATTCAAGGATTATGTGGAGTAAAATAAAGATTGGATGTGAAAAGTGGGTTATAGTAAGCGTGTATGCACCTGGAGAAGAGAGAAGTGTAGAGGAGAGAGAGAGATTCTGGGAAATGTTGAGTGAATGCGTGGGGAGTTTTGAATCAAGTGTGAGAGTAATGGTGGTTGGGGATTTCAATGCTAAAGTGGGTAAAAATGTTATGGAGGGAGTAGTAGGTAATTTTGGGGTGCCAGGGGTAAATGTAAATAGGGAGCCTTTAATTGAGCTATGTGTAGAAAGAAATTTGGTAATAAGTAATACATATTTTATGAAAAAGAGGATAAATAAATATACAAGGTACGATGTAGCACGTAATGAAAGTAGTTTGTTAGATTATGTATTGGTGGATAAAAGGTTGATGGGTAGGCTCCAGGATGTACATGTTTATAGAGGGGCAACTGATATATCGGATCATTATTTAGTTGTAGCTACAGTTAGAGTAAGAGGTAGATGGGAAAAGAGGAAGGTGGCAACAACAAGTAAGAGGGAGGTGAAAGTGTATAAACTAAGGGAGGAGGAAGTTCGGGCGAGATATAAGCGACTATTGGCAGAAAGGTGGGCTAGTGCAAAGATGAGTAGTGGGGGGGTTGAAGAGGGTTGGAATAGTTTTAAAAATGCAGTATTAGAATGTGGGGCAGAAGTTTGTGGTTATAGGAGGGTGGGGGCAGGAGGAAAGAGGAGTGATTGGTGGAATGATGAAGTAAAGGGTGTGATAAAAGAGAAAAAGGTAGCTTACGAGAGGTTTTTACAAAGCAGAAGTGTTATAAGAAGAGCAGAGTATATGGAGAGTAAAAGAAAGGTGAAGAGAGTGGTGAGAGAGTGCAAAAGGAGAGCAGATGAAAGAGTGGGAGAGGCACTGTCAAGAAATTTTTATGAAAATAAGAAAAAATTTTGGAGTGAGTTAAACAAGTTAAGGAAGCCTAGGGAAAGTATGGATTTGTCAGTTAAAAACAGAGTAGGGGAGTTAGTAGATGGGGAGAGGGAGGTATTAGGTAGATGGCGAGAATATTTTGAGGAACTTTTAAATGTTAAGGAAGAAAGGGAGGCAGTAATTTCGTGCACTGGCCAGGGAGGTATACCATCTTTTAGGAGTGAAGAAGAGCAGAATGTAAGTGTGGTGGAGGTACGTGAGGCATTACGTAGAATGAAAGGGGGTAAAGCAGCTGGAACTGATGGGATCATGACAGAAATGTTAAAAGCAGGGGGGGATATAGTGTTGGAGTGGTTGGTACTTTTGTTTAATAAATGTATGAAAGAGGGGAAGGTACCTAGGGATTGGCAGAGAGCATGTATAGTCCCTTTATATAAAGGGAAAGGGGACAAAAGAGATTGTAAAAATTATAGAGGAATAAGTTTACTGAGTATACCAGGAAAAGTATACGGTAGGGTTATAATTGAAAGAATTAGAGGTAAGACAGAATGTAGAATTGCGGACGAGCAAGGAGGCTTCAGAGTGGGTAGGGGATGTGTAGATCAAGTGTTTACATTGAAACATATATGTGAACAGTATTTAGATAAAGGTAGGGAAGTTTTTATTGCATTTATGGATTTAGAAAAGGCATATGATAGAGTGGATAGAGGAGCAATGTGGCAGATGTTGCAAGTATATGGAATAGGTGGTAAGTTACTAAATGCTGTAAAGAGCTTTTATGAGGATAGTGAGGCTCAGGTTAGGGTGTGTAGAAGAGAGGGAGAATACTTCCCGGTAAAAGTAGGTCTTAGACAGGGATGTGTAATGTCACCATGGTTGTTTAATATATTTATAGATGGGGTTGTAAAAGAAGTAAATGCTAGGGTGTTCGGGAGAGGGGTGGGATTAAATTATGGGGAATCAAATTCAAAATGGGAATTGACACAGTTACTTTTTGCTGATGATACTGTGCTTATGGGAGATTCTAAAGAAAAATTACAAAGGTTAGTGGATGAGTTTGAGAATGTGTGTAAAGGTAGAAAGTTGAAAGTGAACATAGAAAAGAGTAAGGTGATGAGGGTATCAAATGATTTAGATAAAGAAAAATTGGATATCAAATTGGGGAGGAGGAGTATGGAAGAAGTGAATGTTTTCAGATACTTGGGAGTTGACGTGTCGGCGGATGGATTTATGAAGGATGAGGTTAATCATAGTATTGATGAGGGAAAAAAGGTGAGTGGTGCGTTGAGGTATATGTGGAGTCAAAAAACGTTATCTATGGAGGCAAAGAAGGGAATGTATGAAAGTATAGTAGTACCAACACTCTTATATGGATGTGAAGCTTGGGTGGTAAATGCAGCAGCGAGGAGACGGTTGGAGGCAGTGGAGATGTCCTGTCTAAGGGCAATGTGTGGTGTAAATATTATGCAGAAAATTCGGAGTGTGGAAATTAGGAGAAGGTGTGGAGTTAATAAAAGCATTAGTCAGAGGGCAGAAGAGGGGTTGTTGAGGTGGTTTGGTCATTTAGAGAGAATGGATCAAAGTAGAATGACATGGAAAGCATATAAATCTATAGGGGAAGGAAAGAGGGGTAGGGGTCGTCCTCGAAAGGGTTGGAAAGAGGGGGTAAAGGAGGTTTTGTGGGTGAGGGGCTTGGACTTCCAGCAAGCGTGCGTGAGCGTGTTAGATAGGAGTGAATGGAGACGAATGATACTTGGGACCTGACGATCTGTTGGAGTGTGACCAGGGTAATATTTAGTGAAGGGATTCAGGGAAACCGGTTATTTTCATATAGTCGGACTTGAGTCCTGGAAATGGGAAGTACAATGCCTGCACTTTAAAGGAGGGGTTTGGGATATTGGCAGTTTGGAGGGATATGTTGTGTATCTCTATACATATATGCTTCTAAACTGTTGTATTCTGAGCACCTCTGCAAAAGCAGTGATAATGTGTGAGTGTGGTGAAAGTGTTGAATGATGATGAAAGTATTTTCTTTTTGGGGATTTTCTTTCTTTTTTTTTTTGGGTCACCCTGCCTCGGTGGGAGACGGCCGACTTGTTGAAAAAAAAAAAAAAAAAAAAAATATATATATATATATATATACATATACATATACATATATATATATATATATATATATTATATATATATGTATCAGTCTGTAGTGGAAGGAAGGCGGGGTAGGGGTCGGCCTAGGAAAGGTTGGAGGGAGGGGATAAAGGAGGTTTTGTGTGCGAGGGGCTTGGACTTCCAGCAGGCATGCGTGAGCGTGTTTGATAGGAGTGAATGGAGACAAATGGTTTTTAATACTTGACGTGCTGTTGGAGTGTGAGCAAAGTAACATTTATGAAGGGATTCAGGGAAACCGGCAGTCCGGACTTGAGTCCTGGAGATGGGAAGTACAGTGCCTGCACTCTGAAGGAGGGGTGTTAATGTTGCAGTTTAAAAACTGTAGTGTAAAGCACCCTTCTGGCAAGACAGTGATGGAGTGAATGATGGTGAAAGTTTTTCTTTTTCGGGCCACCCTGCCTTGGTGGGAATCGGAAAAGAGGAAGGTGGCAAAAACAAGTAAAGGGAGGTGAAAGTGTATAAACTAAGGGAGGAGGAAGTTCGGGTGAGATATAAGCGACTATTGGCAGAAAGGTGGGCTAGTGCAAAGATGAGTAGTGGGGGGATTGAAGAGGGTTGGAATAGTTTTAAAAATGCAGTATTAGAATGTGGGGCAGAAGTTTGTGGTTATAGGAGGGTGGGGGCAGGAGGAAAGAGGAGTGATTGGTGGAATGATGAAGTAAAGGGTGTGATAAAAGAGAAAAAGGTAGCTTATGAGAGGTTTTTACAAAGCAGAAGTGTTATAAGAAGAGCAGAGTATATGGAGAGTAAAAGAAAGGTAAAGAGAGTGGTGAGAGAGTGCAAAAGGAGAGCAGATGATAGAGTGGGAGAGGCACTGTCAAGAAATTTTAATGAAAATAAGAAAAAATTTTGGAGTGAGTTAAACAAGTTAAGAAAGCCTAGGGAAAATATGGATTTGTCAGTTAAAAACAGAGTAGGGGAGTTAGTAGATGGGGAGATGGAGGTATTGGGTAGATGGCGAGAATATTTTGAGGAACTTTTAAATGTTAAGGAAGAAACAGAGGCAGTAATTTCATGCACTGGTCAGGGAGGTATACCATCTTTTAGGAGTGAAGAAGAGCAGAATGTAAGTGTGGGGGAGGTACGTGAGGCATTACGTAAAATGAAAGGGGGTAAAGCAGCTGGAACTGATGGGATCATGACAGAAATGTTAAAAGCAGGGGGGGATATAGTGTTGGAGTGGTTGGTACTTTTGTTTAATAAATGTATGAAAGAGGGGAAGGTACCTAGGGATTGGCAGAGAGCATGTATAGTCCCTTTATATAAAGGGAAAGGGGACAAAAGAGACTGTAAAAATTATAGAGGAATAAGCTTACTGAGTATACCAGGAAAAGTGTACGGTAGGGTTATAATTGAAAGAATTAGAGGTAAGACAGAATGTAGGATTGCAGATGAGCAAGGAGGTTTTAGAGTGGGTAGGGGATGTGTAGATCAGGTGTTTACATTGAAGCATATATGTGAACAGTATTTAGATAAAGATAGGGAAGTTTTTATTGCATTTATGGATTTAGAAAAGGCATATGATAGAGTGGATAGAGGAGCAATGTGGCAGATGTTGCAAGTATATGGAATAGGTGGTAAGTTATTAAATGCTGTAAAGAGTTTTTATGAGGATAGTGAGGCTCAGGTTAGGGTGTGTAGAAGAGAGGGAGACTACTTCCCGGTAAAAGTAGGTCTTAGACAGGGATGTGTAATGTCACCATGGTTGTTTAATATATTTATAGATGGGGTTGTAAAGGAAGTAAATGCTAGGGTGTTTGGGAGAGGGGTGGGATTAAATTATGGGGAATCAAATTCAAAATGGGAATTGACACAGTTACTTTTTGCTGATGATACTGTGCTTATGGGAGATTCTAAAGAAAAATTGCAAAGGTTAGTGGATGAGTTTGGGAATGTGTGTAAAGGTAGAAAGTTGAAAGTGAACATAGAAAAGAGTAAGGTGATGAGGGTGTCAAATGATTTAGATAAAGAAAAATTGGATATCAAATTGGGGAGGAGGAGTATGGAAGAAGTGAATGTTTTCAGATACTTGGGAGTTGACGTGTCGGCGGATGGATTTATGAAGGATGAGGTTAATCATAGAATTGATGAGGGAAAAAAGGTGAGTGGTGCGTTGAGGTATATGTGGAGTCAAAAAACGTTATCTATGGAGGCAAAGAAGGGAATGTATGAAAGTATAGTAGTACCAACACTCTTATATGGGTGTGAAGCTTGGGTGGTAAATGCAGCAGCGAGGAGACGGTTGGAGGCAGCGGAGGTGTCCTGTTTAAGGGCAATGTGTGGTGTAAATATTATGCAGAAAATTCGGAGTGTGGAAATTAGGAGAAGGTGTGGAGTTAATAAAAGTATTAGTCAGAGGGCAGAAGAGGGGTTGTTGAGGTGGTTTGGTCATTTAGAGAGAATGGATCACAGTAGAATGACATGGAAAGCATATAAATCTATAGGGGAAGGAAGGCGGGGTAGGGGTCGTCCTCGAAAGGGTTGGAGAGAGGGGGTAAAGGAGGTTTTGTGGGTAAGGGGCTTGGACTTCCAGCAAGCGTGCGTGAGCGTGTTAGATAGGAGTGAATGGAGACGAATGGTACTTGGGACCTGACGATCTGTTGGAGTGTGAGCAGGGTAATATTTAGTGAAGGGATTCAGGGAAACCGGTTATTTTCATATAGTCGGACTTGAGTCCTGGAAATGGGAAGTACAATGCCTGCACTTTAAAGGAGGGGTTTGGGATATTGGCAGTTTGGAGGGATATGTTGTGTATCTTTATATGTGTATGCTTCTAGACTGTTGTATTCTGAGCACCTCTGCAAAAACAGTGATAATGTGCGAGTGTGGTGAAAGTGTTGAATGATGATGAAAGTATTTTCTTTTTGGGGATTTTCTTTCTTTTTTGGGTCACCCTGCCTCGGTGGGAGACGGCCGACTTGTTGAAAAAAAAAAAAAAAAAAATATATATATATATATACAGTGGACCTCCGCATAACGATTACCTCCAAATGTGACCAATTATGTAAGTGTATTTATGTAAGTGCGTTTGTACGTGTATGTTTGGGAGTCTGAAATGGACTAATCTACTTCACAATATTTCTTATGGGAACAAATTCGGTCAGTACTGGCACCTGAACATACTTCTGGAGTGAAAAAATATCGTTAACCGGGGGTCCACTGTATATATTTTTTTTTTTTTTCAACAAGTCGGCCGTCTCCCACCGAGGCAGGGTGACCCAAAACAAAAGAAAGAAAACCCCCAAAAAGAAAATACTTTCATCATCATTCAACACTTTCACCACACTCGCACATTATCACTGTTTTTGCAGAGGTGCTTAGAATACAACAGTTTAGAAGCATACACATATAAAGATACACAACATATCCCTCCAAACTGCCAATATATACATATATATATATATATATATATGTATATATATATATATATATATATATATATATATATATATATATATATATATATATATATATATATATATATATATATATATACATGTATATACAGTGGTCCCTCGCTTTTCGTAGTTCTCGGCAATCGTAAATTTCGCCAATCATAGGGGTATTTTCGTATAAACATGGACTCACTTTTCATAGGTTGACTCGCGAATAGTAGTTCGTCCAGGACAGGTACGCACGGTGTGAGCCGGGGAGGCCTCTCTACCCAGCCAATCTGGCATTGTTTACCAGTGAGTGAAGGTCCCCTCAAGTGCTCCTACGAAATATTTCATAATATTCCACTCATTTTAGTGCTTGCAAGTACTAAATAAGCTACCATGGCTCCAAAGAAAGCTCCTAGTGCCAAGCCTGTGGTAAAGAAGGTGAGAAATATGTACAGTGACAAAGTCTTGGGCCATTTTAGGGAAGTGTTAAAGAGATGCCAGAAACAGAGCTCTCTCCACAGTTACTTTGCGAGACAGGACTAGAGTGACTCTCAAGGTGGTCCTAGTGGCATTAAGAAACAGAGAAGAGAAGCAACCCCAGAGAAGCAATTGGTACCTGAGGTGCTGCTGGAAGGGGATTCCCCTTCCAAACTGTAAACAATCCAATCTCTCTCCTCCTCCAGTCTCCCATACACTAAGAAGAATCTCCAATAAAGGTAAGTGTTATGCTGTTAATGTTTCATTCATCATTTCCCATTGTATTGTTTATGTACTACATGTATATTTCATGTACAAAATTTTTTTGTTTTAATACTTCTGAGTGTCAGAAACGGATTAATTGTATTTACATTATTTCTTATGGGGAAAATTGATTCGCAAATCGTAAATTTCGTTTATAGTAGCTCATCAAGGAACGGATTATTTACGAAAAACGAGGGACCACTGTATATACAGTGGACCCCCGCATACCGTTGGCATCACATAACGTTTAATCCGCATACCGCTCGCTTTTATCGCAAAAATTTTGCCTCGCATACCGCTCAAAAACCCGCTCACCGCTGTTCGTCCGAGACGCGTCCAATGTGCGCCCTTAGCCAGCCTCACATGTGCCGCCGGTGGCATTGTTTACCAGCCAGCCTCCGCGGTAACATCCAAGCATACAATCGGAACATTTCGTATTATTACAGTGTTTTTGGTGATTTTATCTGCAAAATAAGTGACCATGGGCCCCAAGAAAGCTTCTAGTGCCAACCCTACAGCAATAAGGGTGAGAATTACTATAGAGATGAAGAAAGAGATCATTGATAAGTATGAAAGTGGAGTGCGTGTCGCCGACCTGGCCAGGTTGTACAAGAAACCCAAATCAGCCATCGCTACTATTGTGGGCAACAGAAAGGCAATCAAGGAAGCTGTTCTTGCCAAAGGTTTAACTGTGTTTTCGAAACAGAGATCGCAAGTGATGGAAGATGTTGAGAGACTCTTATTGGTGTGGATAAATGAAAAACAGCTAGCAGGAGATAGCGTCTCTCAAGCGATCTTAAGCGAAAAGGCTAGGAAGTTGCATGAGGATTTAATTAAAAAAATGCCTGCAACTAGTGATGATGTGAGTGAATTTAAGGCCAGCGAAGGTTGGTTTGAGAGATTTAAGAAGCGTAGTGGCATACATAGTGTGATAAGGCATGGTGAGGCTGCCAGTTCGGACCACAAAGCAGCTGAAAAATATGTGCAGGAATTCAAGGAGTACATAGACAGTGAAGGACTGAAACCTGAACAAGTGTTTAATTGTGATGAAACAGGCCTGTTTTGGAAGAAAATGCCAAGCAGGACCTACATTACTCAGGAGGAAAAGGCACTTCCAGGACATAAGCCTATGAAAGACAGGCTTACTCTGTTGATGTGTTCCAATGCTACTGGTGATTGCAAAGTGAAGCCTTTATTAGTGTATCACTCTGAAACTCCCAGACCGTTCAGGCAAAAGAATGTCCTCAAGGAGAATTTGTGTGTGCTGTGGAGGGCAAACAGTAAGGCATGGGTCACTAGGGACTTTTTCTATGACTGGTTACACCATGCATTTGCCCCCAATGTGAAAGATTACCTAACTGAAAAGAAATTAGAACTTAAGTGCCTCCTGGTGTTAGACAATGCCCCTGGTCATCCTACAGACGTGGCAGAGCGACTTTATGGGGACATGAAGTTCATTAAGGTGAAGTTTTTGCCTCCTAATACCACTCCTCTCCTGCAGCCCATGGACCAGCAGGTTATTGCAAACTTCAAAAAACTGTACACAAAAGCTCTGTTTGAAAGGTGCTTTGTAGTGACCTCAGAAACTCAACTGACTCTAAGAGAGTTTTGGAGAGAGCACTTTAATATCCTCAATTGTGTAAACCTTATAGGTAAGGCTTGGGAGGGAGTGACTAAGAAGACCTTGAACTCTGCTTGGAAGAAACTGTGGCCAGAATGTGTAGACAAAAGGGATTTTGAATGGTTTGAGGCTAACCCTGAGAGGATTATGCCAGTTGAGGATTCCATTGTGGCATTGGAAAAGTCCTTGGGGTTGGAGGTTAGTGGGGAGGATGTGGAAGAGTTGGTGGAGGAGGACAATGAAGAACTAACCACTGATGAGCTGATAGATCAAGTTCAACAGCAAGAGGCCATACCTGAGGAAACTGGTTCAGAGGAGGGGAGAGAGAAATTGAAGAAGTTGCCTACTACAAAGATTAAGGAAATCTGTGCAATATGGCTGAAAGTGCAAACTTTTATGGATGAGAATCACCCTCACACAGCTATTGCAAGCCGTGCTGGTGATTATTACACTGACAATGTTGTGAAACACTTTAGGGAAGTCATAAAGGAACGAGAGGTACAGGCCACTATGGACAGATATGTTGTGCGAAAGAAGTCCAGTGACTCTGAAGCTGGTCCTAGTGGCATTAAAAGAAGAAGGGAAGTAACCCCAGAAAAGGACTCGACACCTCAAGTCTTAATGGAAGGGGATTCCCCTTCTAAACACTAACACACTCTCTCCCCTCCTCCCATCCCATCAATCATCACCAGATCTTCAATAAAAGTAAGTGTCATGTAATTGTGCATGCCTTTTTCAGTTTGTGTGTATTAAAATTAACATTTTTTTTGTTCATACTTTTGGGTGTCTTGCATGGATTAATTTGATTTCCATTATTTCTTATGGGGAAAATTCATTCGCATACCGATCATTTCGCATAACAATGAGCGCTCTTGCACGGATTAAAATCGCTATGCGGGGGTCCACTGTATATATTATATATATTATATATAATATATATATATATATATTATATATGTTATTTCTTATCTCCATGGGGAAGTGGAACAGAATTCTTCCTTTGTAAGTCATGTGTGTTGTAAGAGGCGACTAAAATGCCAGGAGCAAGGAGCTAGTAACCCCTTCTCCTTTATATATTACTAAATTTAAAAGGAGAATCTTTCATTTTTCCTTTTGGGCCACCCCGCTTCGGTGGGATATGGCCGGTGTGTTGAAACAATTGAATTAGAAAGAAGGAACACTGCAACAGGCCTACTGACCTATGCGAAGCAGGTCCATGCCACCCCCCCCGGCCTAGAATAATGACCACCTAGTCAGGTCATTTCCACTTAAGGAAGGAGCACGGCACCAGACCTGGTAGCCCAAGCTAGTCAGGTCCAACTCACACCCACCCACACCCACTTGTGTATTTATCCAACCTATTTTTAAAACTACACAACGTCTTAGCAGCGTCTGTTACGGTACTCGGGAGTTTGTTCTACTCATCCACAACCAGTAATTTCCTATATCCTTCCTGAATCTGAACTTTCCAACTTGAAGACATTGCTGCGAGTCCTGTCTTGGCTGGATATTTTCAGCACGCTATTTACATCCCCTTTATTTATTCCTGTTTTCCATTTATACACCTCAATCATATCCCCCCTAATTCTACGCCTTTCTAGAGAGTGCAGATTCAGGGCCCTCAGTCTGTCCTCATAGGGAAGATTTCTGATACATGGGATCAACTTTGTCATCCTCCTCTGTACGTTTTCCAGTGCATTTATATCCATTCTGTAATATGGTGACCAGAACTGTGCAGCATAATCTAAATGAGGCCTAACCAAGAATATAGAGAGTTGAAGAACAGCCTGAGGACTTCTATTATTTATACTTCTTGATATGAAGCCAAGGATTCTGTAAGCTTTATTGCGAACATTTATGCACTGTTGTCTTGGTTTCAGATTACTGCTAACCAGAACTCCTAAATCCTTTTTGCAATTAGTAGTATTAAGGTCTACACTATTCAGTTTATAAGTGGCATGGTTAATGTCCTGCCCAACATTTAGCACTTTGCATTTGTCTGTATTAAACTGCATCTGCCACTTCTCCAACCACTGCTTCAGTCCATTCAAATCATCCGGGAGTGCACTAATGTCCTCAATAGAATGAATTAGACGGCCTATTTTGGTGTCATCAGCAAATTTGCTTATGTCGCTATTTATTCCCTCATCTGTATCATTTATGTAAATTGTGAACAACAAGGGGCCCAACACTGACCCCTGTGGAACACCGCTTGTGACATGCACCCATTCTGATTTCTCCACATTTATGCAAACTCTTTGCTGCCTATTTGTCAACTGCACCTCTACCCAGGAAAAAATTTCTCCTCCTATTCCGTGTGCCTTAAGTTTCCTGAAAAGTCTCTGATGTGGAACTCTATCGAAAGCCTTACTCATGCAGCCTGGTGGCTAAAGCTCCCGCTTCACACACGGAGGGCCCGGGTTTGATTCCCGGTGGGTGGAAACATTCCGACACGTTTCCTTACACCTGTTGTCCTGTTCACCTAGCAGCAAATAGGTACCTGGGTGTTAGTCGACTGGTGTGGGTCGCATCCTGGCGGACAAGATTAAGGACCCCAATGGAAATAAGTTAGACAGTCCTCGGTGACGCACTGACTTTCTTGGGTTATCCTGGGTGGCTAACCCTCCGGGGTTAAAAATCCGAACGATATCTTATCTTATCTTATCTTATCTTACCATGATCTACCTCCTCAAACACCTTAGTGAAAAAAGTAAGTAAATTCCTAAGACAGGAACGCCCCTCAGTAAAACCGTGTTGAGATTCATTTATGAATTTATGCCTATCAAGATGGCTATGAATTGCCTCGGCAATTATTGATTCCATAAATTTTCCCACTATGGAGGTAAGGCTTATTTGTCTATAGTTCGAAGCTAAGGACCTGTCACCTGCCTTGTAAATAGGTATTACATTTGCCATTTTCCACTTATCAGGCATTATGCCAGTTTGTAGTGATATGTTGAAAAGATTAGCCAAAGTTTGCAAAGTTCCTCTTTACATTCCTTTCAAACTCTTGCAAACAATTCATCAGGGCCTGGGGATTTGTTAGGTTTTAATTTCTCTATTTGTCTGAGGACCATGTCACTAGTTACTGCAATTGTGCATAGTTTATTATCGTCCTGTTCTACATAATTTATTTCTGGAACTTTGCTAGTATCTTCCTGAGTAAAGACTGAGAGGAAGTAAGAATTGAAAATTTCACAAATATCCCTATCACTGTCAGTGATCTGACCTGAGCTACTCTTAAGTGGGCCTGTCTTGTCTCTGATCTTACTTCTGTATACCTGAAAGAACCATTTTGGGTTAGTCTTCGAATCCCTTGTGACCTTAGCCTCATAATCCCTTTTTGCTTTTCTTATTCCTTTTTTTATTTCTCTCTTTAATGGAATATATTGATTTCTTAACTGCCCTTCCCCTCTTTTGATATGCCTATATATGCCTCTCTTTTGACCTGTGAGATGTTTTAATCTATTGTTCATCCATTTGGGATCATTTTTGTTAGAACTAATTTCCCTACTCAGAACAAAAGTTGACTGAGCAACTAAAACAATGCTCTGAAAGACGTCATATTGGCAACCAACACCTGCTACCTGACCCATAGTCAGATCATCCCAACTTAACCCACCCAGGTAATTTTTCAGTCCCAGGAAATCAGCCAATCGAAAGTCTGGGACAGAGACTTGATTGCAGTGTACTGGGTAATTCCATAATATATTGAAACTAAGTGATTTGTGATCACTTTCCCCAAGCTCATCATTAACCTGAAGATTACTAATTAGCAAATCTTTGTTGGCAAGAACCAAGTCAAGCAGATTGTTTCCTCTAGTTGGTTCTGTCACAACCTGTTCTAAAAAGCAATCCTGAACTGTATCAAAAAAGTCACTAGACTCAAGATTTCCTGTCAAATTGTTCCAATCAATTTGTCTAAAGTTAAAATCCCCCATTAACACAACATTTTCATATCTAGATGCCTTATGAATTTCGTCCCATAGCAGCTTACTGCACTCCCTATCAAGGTTTGGGGGCCTATATATCACACCCAAAATTAATTTTTCATACCCCTCGAGAAACTGTAGCCAAACAGATTCTGTGTCCGATGTTTCTATTCTTATATCATGTCTAACACAACAAGTTAAATTATCTCTGACATATATCGCCACTCCACCACCCTTCCTGTTGACCCTATCAGTGTGGAATAGTTTATAACCCTTTATGCTGCATTCAGAAGGCATTTCTCTATCCTTCAAGTTGAACCAGGTCTCAGTTATAGCATTAATATCTATATTACCTGCACTTGCGAGTAATCTTAGCTCACCTATCTTATTTCTTAGATTTTTACTATTTGTATAGTAAACGTTAACCCTTTGACTGTCGCAGGCCCCTTTGTGAAACTGTCATTCTATGTCGCAAAATATTCGAAAAAAAAATTATGTTTTCTTATGAAAATGTTAGGATTATTTTACCGAGTGTTTTAAGCCTAAAAAAAATTTTTTTGCCATCAGTACTTACCGAGATATAGAGCTGCAAAGTTCGCAGAAAGTGAGGTGCATACGGCAACAGCGGTGACTGCTGCCCACCTGGTATTCTTCTATTTACTCTAATTCAAAAGTTACTTGCATTTTCCAATATTTTTCTTTTCTAAGTAACACAAACAAACAATACAAAGCAATGTTTATTACTATTGTTCCATAATATATATACATATGTTCAGTCACTGAACACATTCCTAGAACTGCTGCAGCTTGTGGAACTCTTTGAAACATGGGTATATGCAGAGTGGCACTTGACACTCCTCACACATACAACGAGTGTCTCTGCGTGTTTGTGGGCGTTTTGTGGTATGTGTACATACATAACACCTCTTCTGAGCATTTTTCGTGGAAGCATTAGGAGGCAGCTGTATGGGGTAGTGATCACCAGGCCTCAAACGAGATGGCGTGTGTTGGTAATTTCGTGGGCGCTGGTCTATTGCAGGTGTTGCTCCTTAGCACTTCACGATTATTTGTCTGATTACTGACAAACAAAATTCACCATATTTTGGTGTTTTGTTGGTCTTCAACTTGTATATGTTATAAGCATTTAGCATGGAGATATCAACAAGATGGAAAAAAAGTTTTATATACCACTTACAACTCTTGCATACACAATCAGCAAACCCAATCTGCATGTCACATTTGTCCACTAAGCGCATATTGAGGTTGTAGTCCATGACAGCTGCAGGCTTTAGAATAGGTTCATTGGTCTCTCTGTTGTGTCTGCCACTGTGTGCCATTTCGTTTCGGTGAACTGATGTCAACAATGTGACATCACGTTTGTCATGCCACCGAAATGCCATGATGTCATTGGCAGCAAAGGCTTGCACTTCACCTCTGCGAGTGCAGCGTTGAACCTTGGCATATGTTTACGATTACCACGCACTGTGCCGCACACGTCTGTCAAGTTCACTCGCAAGAAATCACTGAATAAGGGGCTTGTGTACCAGTTATCAGTAAATAACATATGCCCCTTACCAAGATATGGTTCCATCATTGTTCTAACCACATCACCAGAGATACCCAATAACGTCATGGTATCTCGCAAAGTATTACTGCCAGTGTACACAATGATATCCAAAACTAGACCACTTCTGCAATCACACAGTACAAATTACTTTATGCCAAAGCGTTTCCTCTTGCTTGGTATATATTGCTTGAATGAGAGTCTTCCTTTGAACAAAATCGAAGAGTCATCAATAACAAGCTTCCCGAAGGGATAAAAATACATGCAGCACTTTTGTTTCATTTACATAAACACATTTCTGATCTTATATAACCTGTCACTTCTGTCAGGCCTGGTTTTGTCTGAAAAGTGTAACATACGTAGCAGTATCAAGAAACGATTGACACCTATAATGTCACTAAAACCTGGAGTTGAAATCAGGCGTTCTGTTGCCCAGTATGTGGTGACAGTGTGCTTATACACATGTGGCATAAGCATTATTGTGGCAAAAAACAGGCACATCTCTGCCACAGTTGTCTCCTTCTACTGGTGTAGCCGTGATCTTGGTGAGAGAATTTTATTTGCCATGGTGTATTCATAGTATGTGTTGGTTTCCCTGACAATGATGTCCATCAGGGGTTCATCAAAGAATAATTCAAAGCATTCCAGTTCACTAGCATTGTTCCCAAGTGGACATGATGGCTTTATTCCACTATCGCTATCACATTCACTGCTAACATCTGGGTCTTGTACGCGACCAAATAGTTTCCTCTTTCGTCCTGGTACAGGTGAACGTGAACGTGAACAAGCCGGCCCAGCACCAGAGGTGGATGGTTGTGGGTCATCTGGGTTTTCATCACTAATTACATCACCCTGGGCACTTTTTTCGGTCACACTCACTTGAATACCCCGGAATTCACTGTCACTGACACTTTCATCGCTATTAGAGCTATCACTTGGGAACAAAAGACCTCCAATCCGCCAAGGAGTGAGGTACTTCTTACCGCGAGGCATGGTGAAAATGGACTACCAAGATGGCGTTCCCACAATGCACCGCCGAGTCCCAGATTTTTTTCACAGGGTGCACACCCACCACTGAGACCCATTCTCTCTCATGTAGGCCTACCAGGCCTTTCCCGCTTGATTTGAAGCCGCTAGAATTTATGCATATAAATACGTCAGAAACAGTGGTGCCTAAGACATATTTATACGGTGTAAACAGTCAAAGGGTTAAGGGAGCTAGTCACTCGTTGACCTCTACTATCTCTCTTTGTTGATCAGTTGCTTTGTCTTTATTAGGAACCTTATTTTGAATATTGTCTTTTAAACATATCCCTGAGGTATCCTGGTAATATCTGCTGTTTCCAACAATAATACTGCAGCCTGATTGTTTCCCACAAACACCCATACCTCTATAATCTATCAGTTTGAAGTCCTAGACAAGTCATCAATATCCCCCTCAATCGAATTGGCTAATGCAACCACTCCAACCCCAGAGAGATGAACCCCATCCCTTGGAAACGTATCATGTTTGCCATAGAATTTGTCCCAGTTATCATTGAATGCGATTGCAAGTTCCTTGCAGTACCTGTCTAGCCAGCAATTTATACCAGTTGACCTAGACATCCATTCATTGCCCACTCCCTTTCTAGGCAAGATGCTACATATGATAGGGATCCCTCCTTTAGACCTGACTACTACTATGGCTGACCTGTACTTATCCAGTAGCTCCTGTCTCTTGCCCTTCCCAATGTCAGTTCCACCAGCACTAAGACAGATAATAGGCTTGTTCCCATTACCTGACATAATATTATCCAATCTGCTATGTCACCAACACCAGCTCCTGGGAGGCACACACACTGTCTGACTTTTCTATCTCTGTTACAAAAAGCACGGTCCATGTATCTTACCTGAGAGTCTCCCACAATCAGAATATTCTTACAGTAATTATACACTGTTAATGTTTGTGTTTATTTTGCTCAACCTTGATACAGGATGTGTGTCTGGCTGATCATGCCATGGATTTGAGGCCTATAAATGATAAAATTAATCCTGTTGAAGATCTCATAGAGAGTCATATCCACAAGATGATAATTAAAGCCAAGGAACTTCATACAGGTAAGAATTTGCCTTTATGCCTTTTGCATATTAAACTGCTTTTCCTTGGATGCGCTCTCAATAATTTTCGTATGGAAGTAAAGTGACATAATTGAGAGTACTTTTTTATTTTTTGAAGTTGACTGCATCTTTTGTGCTTTAGACTCATTTGCACATATACCAAATGGGTCTCAAGGAACCCATTTGATGTATGTCCTACTTTCTCTCACAGCAAATACTCATTTCTTTGTGGTAGTAGAATCTGTTTAACACTTTTCATCTCACTGAAGACTTTCTTTGCCTCTGTATGTTTAGATATTCCTTTGCCTCAGTGTTGTTTATATATTATTGCTTCACTTCAACTTCCATTTATACATTTACACTGTTGTATCAGTGCAAATTCTTCTTCAGTTAGCATTTAGCTTTCTTGATCCCCTGGGAACCCTGCACCTATCTAAACTACCAGTGGGATTCTTGGTAGGAAATTATATTGAAGTATTTCTTAACACTGCTTACAAGTGAAACAGCAAATTACAGTGATAATAGTGTACAGTACATATATCGTGTTAGAAATGAAGTGTAATTTCAGAAGTTATTGGATCCAATGCAGTACAAAAAAAATGTCCTTTGTTCAATATAAATAATATGTATGTATTACAAGTTTTGTATTTATTTTGTAGAAATTACTTTCTCAAAGGATATGAAATTTTTAACAATTTGATGAATAAAATTATAATTTTGAAAGTACTTCCAGTTAAGGCATGTATTTTGGGAAGTGGTAGTAGTACCTCTAAGTTGATACAATTTAGACATGTACCCTTTGGTCAATGTTATACAGTGGTACCATGAGTTTCGGCCATAATTCGTTCCAGAATGCTGTTCGAATGCCGTTACTGAACAAATTTGTTCCTATAAGGAATAATGTAAATTAGATTAGTCCATTTCAGACCCCCCAAAAATACACTTACAAAAACACTTACAATAATACACTTACATAATTGTTCATGTTGGGAGCTGTACGAAACTTGGGGTACCACTGTATATATATGTACATGTATATATATATATATGTATGCAAAACAACCACTCTGAAAGAATAAAGAAATTCCAAGCGCTTTCGTGACTACTCACATTGTCAAGGAACTATGAAAGTAAAGCATCCAAGGAAGGTATATAAGGGGTCTGGCCAACACCTCACTATCAGATCCCACAACGGTTAAACACCTGACGCGCGCCGGCCCAACTGGACAGGTCCTTTGCACAACCCACCAACAAACTATTCTACCCAAGAAAATTTTTAAAATTATTATTTGTCCAGTGTATTATTAAATCCTTCCCAAATTCTATTAATTATAAATGGATCTAATTTATTTAAACCAAAGGAAATATTCATATTATTGTCAAAACTGCTTTTTATGAAACAAGATTCAATTATATTCCTGTCGACCATGGACTTGCTTGATACTACTTTCTCAACTTTTTGAAAATCAATTGGATGGTTAAAATCTCTTACATGAATAAATAGAGCATTGGAATCTTGTCCAGTTTTAATGCTATATTTATGTTGTTTTAATCTTAGTTCGAGATTTTTACCAGTTTGACCATAATAATATGCCTTCTCTTCTTAAGACTTTTAATATTAAAGTTGTATTCAAAAATCTTGATACAGTAAAAAAACTTTTGATAAAGAATTCCCCCTAAAATGCTGATGGATGTGTTTATAAGATTCCTTGTAAAATTTGCGATAAAGTTTATTACGGTCAAACTGGTAAAAATCTCGAACTAAGATTAAAACAACATAAATATAGCATTAGAAGTGGACAAGATTCCAATGCTTTATTTATTCATGTAAGAGATTTTAACCATCCAATTGATTTTCAAAAAGTTGAGAAAGTAGTATCAAGCAAGTCCATGGTCGACAGGAATATAATTGAATCTTGTTTCATAAAAAGCAGTTTTGACAATAATATGAATATTTCCTTTGGTTTATATAAATTAGATCCATTTATAATTAATAGAATTTGGGAAGAATTTAATAATACACTGGACAAATAATAATTTTAAAAATTTTCTTGGGTAGAATAGTTTGTTGGTGGTTGCGCAAAGGACCTGTCCAGTTGGGCCGACGCGCATCAGGTGTTTAACCGTTGTGGGATCTGATAGTGAGGTGTTGGCCAGACCCCTTATATACCTTCCTTGGATGCTTTACTTTCATAGTTCCTTGACAATGTGAGTAGTCACGAAAGCGCTTGGAATTTCTCTATTCTTTCAGAGTGGTTGTTTTGCATATTCTGAAATCACCTGTTTACCATGATCTTATTGCATATATATGTATGTCTATTATACTAATATAATAGGAGTACCCAGTGGCTATTGCTTTATTTATTCACTATACAAGTACAATGTAGAGAAGAAAACCCTTTTCCCTATGAGCATGTGTAGAAAGTACAATACGTATAACAAATTCTTTACAGTGCAAGTCTTGTCTTAACAATTATCAGTGATAGAAAATGTATTCTTGGGCTATTAGTAAAGACTAAATTGTTCTTTTCTATTGGCTCTTGAGCTGCAGTATATGAATTATTTTGCTAAAATTAAACCAAATGCTATTGCCTTTACAGGTCATCCAAAACAACCCACAAAACCTCTTATTCGGCTGAGGGTTGAATATACGGACGAATCGCAGATGTTCAACGCATGTCGATTTGGCCACAGATTTGAGAATGAAGTTGCTAATCCCAGCGAGATGATATTGTTTAGAAAATTTAAGCAAGAAAAGAAGCCAGCAGACATTGGTATTGATGGTGATGCTATGGATGCTGTGTTTGCTGAAGATGTACGTCATACTTGTAACACTTAAATATCTATGTTAATCAATGAAATGAGAAAGTCTGGAGAGCAAATAGATTTTGCACTCTAAAACGTAAGAGAAGAGATGTTAGGTGAGGAGGTGGAGGTACTGGAAAGATGGAAATGATGTTATGATGCGTTGAATATTAACCCTTTCGGTGTCGATTCCATAGTACTATGGCTTGAGAGCCAGTGTCGGTCCTGTAGTACTATGCCAAAATTCTAGCACCTTCAAATCTGGTGGAAGAAAGCTGGTAGGCCTACGTATGAAAGAATGGGTCTGCATGGTCAGTGTGCGCAATATAGAAAAAATCCTGCCGCATGCAGTACATAATGAGAAAAAAAACTTCGACCGTGTTTTTGGTTTAAAACACCGACTTTGCAGTGTATTTTTGCATGGTATTTATGGTTGTATTCTCATTTTCTTGGTCTCATTTGATAGAATGGAAGATATATTACAGAAATGGAGATAATTTTGATTGGTTTCAAGATGAAAAATACCTTGAAATTGAGCTCAAAGTAGCAGAAATGTTTGATTTTTGCCAATGTTCAAGAGTAAACAAGAGTAAACAAAAGTAAACACTGTCCAGTACATGTACACCTGGCAAGTCTAATATGCAGTCTTGAATGGGTTGACATTATTTATACAATTATAATAATGCAGTAGTCTGCATAAGAGTAAATCTTCTATTTTTTGTGAGAATAAAAATTCAAAATGGAAAGCAAGAGTAATATAAGAGGGACCTGGAGATGTGACTAATAAACAGAGAAAATGTTATTTTAGTGACAGGAATGTTTGCCTTGTTTATTTTGGACCCTATTTTGGCATCTTTTGAAATTTGTGTGAAATTGGCCAAATTGCCAATTTCTGGCCACTTTATTGGGTAATTGAAATTGGTAAATGGGCAGTTTCTTGTACTCAGTCAATAGAACAAATAGAGTTCTAGTGAAATAGCTATGATTTTAGATGACTGGAATAATGGAATTGGCTGAAAATAGGGCTCAAAGTTGGCAAAATTGCCAATGTGTAAATTCGCCGAGGGTGCTAACTTCGCAAGAGTGTAATTTCTTAAGTTTTCCACCAAATTTTGTACTTTTGGTGTTATTACCATCGGAAAAAGATTCTCTATCATTTCATAAAATTTTTCAGCACAGAGAACGAGTTAAGGATCAAAGATCTCGACACCGAAAGGGTTAATGAGGAAGGATACAACAGTGATTGGGCATTGACATGTAACATAGTATAGCAGAGAGGCAGAGCCTGAGGTGGATGTGGGTATAACGAGAGAGGGTAAAGCAGCTTCGGCAGATGGAATTAAGGCAGATGTTAAAAGCAACTGAGAGTAGTGCTGGAGTGGTTGGTGTATTTGTTCACTATGTGCATGAAAGGATGGAAGGTGCATAAGGATTGGCACCCTGTATAAGGAAAAAGGAGATGAGAGAGAATGTAAGGGAATGTAGGGATGAGAAAGAAAATAGGATTGTAGTGGAGCAGTAAGGGTTTAGGAAGGGTAGATGTGTAGACCATGTTTTTACATCAAAGCATGTGAGAAAGTTTGCAGAGGCGCTCAGATACGACACTTTAGATGTCCCTCCAAACAGCCAATATCCCAAACCCCTTCTTTAACCCTTTGAGGGTCGACAGGCCCTCTCCGAAACTCTTTCTCAGGGTCGGCCAAATTTAAAAAAAAAAAATTATTTTTTCTTATGAAAAGATAGAGAATCTTTTCCCGATCATAAGGACACCAAAAGTTTGAAATTTGATGGAAAACTTACAGAATTATGCTCTCACAAAGTTAGCGGTCTCGGCGATGTTTACGCATCGGCGATTTTGCCCACTTTGAGCCCCATTTTCGGCCAATTCCACTGTACTAGAACTCCATTTTTTCTATCGAATGAGTGCAAAAAACCACCCATTTATGAAATTCAACTATCCAGTACAGTGGTCAGAATTTAGCAATTTTGCCAATTTCACACAAATTTCAAAAGATGCCAATTTCCGAATAGGGTCCAGAATAAACAAGAAAGACATTCCTGGCACTAAAATGACATTTCCTCTGGTCATTAGTCACGTCTCAAGGCCCCTTTGAATTTTTATTCTCACAAAAAATATAATATTTACTGTTATGCAGACTACTGCATTAGTGTAAAAAATGGTATAAATATTATTGGCGCACTTGTGAAAGAATATTAGACTCACCAGTTGACGTGTATTGCACGCTTGGCACGATTTGTTTACTTTTGAAATTTGGTAAAAATCGAACATTTCTGCTACTTTGAGCTCAATTTCAAGGTATCTTTCATTGTAAAACCAGTCAAAATCATCTCAATTTCTGTAATATGTCTTCCATTCTATAAAATGAGACCAAGAAAACTAGAATACAACAATAAATACCATACGAAAATACAGTGCAAAGTCGCTGTTTTATTCCAAAAAAATGGTCAGTTTTTTTTTTTCTCATTATGCACTGTGTGCTGCAGGATTTTTTTTAGACTGTGCACACTGACCACATAGATCCATTCTTTCATATGAAGGCCTACCAGCTTTCTCCCACTAGATTTGAGGGCACTAGAATTTAGGAGTACTAGTACGTCAAAAACCCTGGGTCGTAAGCCGTACTAGTACGTCCGAAACCCTCAAAGGGTTAAAGTGCAGGCATTGTCTTCCCACTTCCAGGACTCAACTCCGGCTAACCGGTTTCCTTGAATCCCTTCACAAAATATTACGGGCTGGAGTTTTGAGACTCTATGACCGCGGGTTCAATCCCGGCCGGGGGTATGGTTTGTTTACCCTTCTCAAACTCCAACAGTTCATCAGGTCCCAAAAATCATTCATCTTTATTCACTCCTATCTGACACACTCGCACATGCTTCCTGGAAGTCCAAGCTCCTTGCCCACATAACCTCATTTACCCCCTCCCTCCAACCTTTTCAAGGACAACCCCTACCCCACCTTCCTTCCCCTACAGATTTATATGCTCTCCAAGTCATTCTACTTTGTTCCATTCTCTCTAACTGATGAAACCACCTCAACAACCCCTCTTCAGCCCTCTGATTTATACTTTTATTAACTCCACACCTACTCCTAATTTCCACACTATGAATTCTCTGCATAATATTTACACCACACATTGCCCTTAGACACGACATCTCCAGTGCCTCCAGCCTCCTCCTCGCTGCAGCATTTACAACCCATGCTTCACACCCTTATAAGAGTGTTGGTACAGGTCGGCCATCACTAATCCGGCATTCAGTTATCCGGTTCCATCAGTAATCCGGCACTAATTTTGGCTAGCATAGTTTCAAATTTCATCATTATACTGACTCAGAAATTGTGCAGATGGTAAATCCACAGCAGGAAGCCAGTGGAGGAGAAAGCAGGGACGAAAATGAGGACAATGTAGCAAAGTCTCCCTATTGATAGGTTAATTAAGTGTATTCTAACCTAACAACTCTAATCCAGCAAACTCTATAATCTGGCACACTACAGGTCCCAGTGATGCCGGATTAGGAATGGCCGACCTGTACCACTATACTCTCATATATTCCCTTCTTTGCCTCCATGGATAACGTTGCTTGTCTCAGATATCTCAACGCACCACTTGCCTTTTTTTCTTCATCAATTCTATGGTTAACCTCATCCTTCATAAACCTATCTGTTCACAAGTCAACTCCCAAATATCTGAACACATTCACTTCTTTCATACTCCCTCCCTCCAACGTGATATCCAGTTTTTCTTTATCTAAATTGTTTGGTACCCTCATCACCTTACTCTTGTATGTGCTCACTTTCAACTTTATACCTTTACACACCCTCTCAAATTCGTCCATTAAACCTTTGCAACTTCTCTTTAGAATCGTCCAAAAGCACAGTATCAACAAAAAGTAGCTGTGTTAACTCCCATTTTGTATTTGATTCCCCAAAATTTAATCCAACCCCTCTCCCCAACACCCTAGCATTTACTTCTTTTATAACCCCATCTATAAATATGTTAAACAACTATGATGACATTACACATCCCTGTCCAAGACCTACTTTTACTGGGTAGTAATCCCTCTCTCTCCTACACACCCTAATCTGACTCACTATCTTCATAAAAACTCTTTACAGCATTTAGTAACTTACTACCTATCCCATATACTTGCAACATCTGCCACATTGCTCCCCTTTCCACTATCATATGCCTTTTCTAAATCCATAAATGCAGTAAAAACTTCCCTAACTTTATCTAAATACTGTTCACATATATACTTCAATGTAAACACTTGATCTACACATCCCCTACCCACTCTAAACCCTCTTTGCTCATCCATAATCCTACTCTCTGTCTTACCTCTAATTCTTTCAATAATAACCTTACTGTATACTTTTCCTGGTATACTCAGTAAACTTATTCCACTATAATTTTTACAGTCTCTATGGTCCCCCTTCCCTTTATACAGTGGACCCCCGGTTAACAATATTTTTTCATTCCAGAAGTATGTTCAGGTGCCAATACTGACCGAATTTTTTCCCATAAGGAATATTGTGAAGTAGATTAGTCCATTTCAGACCCCCAAACATACACGTACAAACGCACTTACATAAATACACTTACATAATTGGTCGCATTGGGAGGTGATCGTTAAGCGGGGGTCCACTGTATAAAGGAACTATACATGCTCTCTTGCCAATCCCTAGGTACCTTCCCCTCTTCCACACATTTATTAAACAAAAATACCAACCACTCCAACACTATATCCCCCCCAGCTTTTAACATTTCTGTCATGATCCCGTCAGTTCCTGCTACTTTACCCCCTTTCATTTTACGTGATGCCTCACGCACCTCCCCCACACTCCCATCCTGCTCTTGTTCACTCTTAAAAGATGATATACCTCCCTGGCCAGTGCAGGAAATGACCGCCTCCCTTTCTTCGCCGATATTTAAAGTTCCTCAAAATATTCCTGCTATCTACCCAATTCCACCAGCTTCCCATCTACTAACTCCCCTACTCTGTTTTTGACTGACAAATCCATTCATTCCCTAGGGTTTCTTGTTTATCTCACTCCAAAAAATTTTTCTTTTCATTAAAATTTCTTGACAGTGCCTCTCCCACTATTATCTGCTCTCCTTTTGCACTCGCCACTCTCTTCACCTTTCTTTTACTCTCCATATACTCTACTCTTCTTATAATGCTTCTGCTTTGTAAAAACCTCTCATAAGCTACCTTTTTCTCTTTTATCACACCCTTTACTTCATCATTCCACCAATCACTCATCTTTCCTCCTGCACCCACCCTCCTATAGCCACAAACTTCTGCCCCACATTCTAATACTGCATTTTTAAAACTATTCCAACCCTTTTCAACACCCCCACCCCTGACTACTCATACTTGCACTAGCCCACCTTTCTGCCAATAGTTGCTTATATCTCACCCGATCTTGCTCCTCCCTTAGTTTATACACTTTCACCTCTCTCTCTTACTTCTTTTTTCAATTTTCCTTTCATCCCATCTACCTCTTACTCTAACTGTAGCTACAACTAAACAATAATTCAATATATCAGTTGCCCCTCTGTAAACCTGTACATCCTGAAGCCTACCCATCAACCTTTTATCCACCAATACATAATCTAACGAACTACTTTCATTACATGCCTCCTTTATCATACCTTGTATACTTATTTATCCTCTTTTTCATAAAATATGTACAGTGGACCCCCGCATACTGATGGCACCACATAGCGATTAATCCGCATACCGCTTGCTTTAATCGCAAAAATTTTGCCTCGCATACCGCTTAAAAACCCGCTCAACGATTTTCGTCCGAGACGCGTCCAATGTGCGCCCTCAGCCAGCCTCACATGTGCTGCCCGTGCCATTGTTTACCAGCCAGCCTCCGCGGTAACATTCAAGCATACAATCGGAATATTTCGTATTATTACAGTGTTTTCGGTGCTGTTTCTGGAAAATAAGTGACCATGGGCCCCAAGAAAGCTTCTAGTGCCAACCCTACACCAATAAGGGTGAGAATTCCAATAGAAATGAAGAAAGAGATCATTGATAAGTATGAAAGTGGAGTGCGTATCGCCGACCTGGTCAGGTTGTACAAGAAACCCCAATCAACCATCGCTACTATTGTGGGCACCAGAAAGGCAATCAAGGAAGCTGTTCTTGCCAAAGGTTTAACTGTGTTTTCGAAACAAAGATCGCAAGTGATGGAAGATGTTGAGAGACTCTTATTGGTGTGGATAAATGAAAAACAGCTAGCAGGAGATAGCATCTCTCAAGCGATCATAAGCGAAAAGGCTAGGAAGTTGCATCAGGATTTAATTAAAAAAATGCCTGCAACTAGTGCTGATGTGAGTGAACTTAAGGCCAGCAAAGGTTGGTTTGAGAGATTTAAGAAGCGTAGTGGCATACATAGTGTGATAAGGCATGGTGAGGCTGCCAGTTCGGACCACAAAGCGGCTGAAAAATATGTGCATGAATTCAAGGAGTACATAGAGACTGAAGGACTGAAACCTGAACAAGTGTTTAATTGTGATGAAACAGGCCTGTTTTGGAAGAAAATGCCAAGCAGGACCTACATTACTCAGGAGGAAAAGGCACTCCCAGGACATATGCCTATGAAAGACAGGCTTACTTTGTTGATGTGTTCCAATGCTAGTGGTGATTGCAAAGTTAAGCCTTTATTAGTGTATCACTCTGAAACTCCCAGACCGTTCAGGCAAAAGAATGTCCTCAAGGAGAATTTGTGTGTGCTGTGGAGGGCAAACAGTAAGGCATGGGTCACTAGGGACTTTTTCTATAACTGGTTACACCATGCATTTGCCCCCAATGTGAAAGATTACCTAACTGAAAAGAAATTAGAACTTAAGTGCCTACTGGTGTTAGACAATGCCCCTGGTCATCCTACAGACGTGGCAGAGCGACTTTATGGGGACATGAGCTTCATTAAGGTGAAGTTTTTGCCTCCTAATACCACTCCTCTCCTGCAGCCCATGGACCAGCAGGTTATTGCAAACTTCAAAAAACTGTACACAAAAGCTCTGTTTGAAAGGTGCTTTGTAGTAACCTCAGAAACTCAACTGACTCTAAGAGAGTTTTGGAGAGAGCACTTTAATATCCTCAATTGTGTAAACCTTATAGGTAAGGCTTGGGAGGGAGTGACTAAGAAGACCTTGAACTCTGCTTGGAAGAAACTGTGGCCAGAATGTGTAGACAAAAGGGATTTTGAAGGGTTTGAGGCTAACCCTGAGAGGATTATGCCAGTTGAGGAATCCATTGTGGCATTGGGAAAGTCCTTGGGGTTGGAGGTTAGTGGGGAGGATGTGGAAGAGTTGGTGGAGGAGGACAATGAAGAACTAACCACTGATGAGCTGATAGATCAACTTCAAGAGCAAGAGGCCAGACCTGAGAAAACTGGTTCAGAGGAGGGGAGAGAGAAATTGAAGAAGTTGCCTACTACAAAGATTAAGGAAATGTGTGCAAAGTGGCTTGAAGTGCAAACCTTTTTTGATGAAAATCACCCTCACACAGCTATTGCAAGCCGTGCTGGTGATTATTACACTGACAATGTTGTGAAACACTTTAGGGAAGTCATAAAGGAACGAGAGGTACAGGCCACTATGGACAGATATGTTGTGCGAAAGAAGTCCAGTGACTCTGAAGCTGGTCCTAGTGGCATTAAAAGAAGAAGGGAAGTAACCCCAGAAAAGGACTCGACACCTCAAGTCTTAATGGAAGGGGATTCCCCTTCTAAACACTAACACTCTCTCTCCCCTCCTCCCATCCCATCAGTCATCACCAGATCTTCAATAAAAGTAAGTGTCATGTAATTGTGCATGCCTTTTTCAGTTTGTGTGTACTAAAATTAACATTTCATGTGGTAAAAAAAATTTTTTTTTCATACTTTTGGGTGTCTTGCACGGATTAATTTTATTTCCATTATTTCTTATGGGGAAAATTCATTCACATACCGATTATTTCGCATAACAATTACCCCTCTTGCACGGATTAAAATCGGTATGCGGGAGTCCACTGTATTATTACCAAACCTCTTTCTACACGTAGCTCAATTAAAGGCTCCCCATTTTCATTTACCCCTGGCACCCCAAATTTTCCTACTACTCCCTCCACAACATTTTTACCCACTTTTGCATTGAAATCCCCAACCACAAGTACTCTCACACAAAAAGCAATACATTAAATGATTATGTATTGAATCAGTTTTATATAGAATAATAAAAACCTGCAAGTGATATACATCTTTAATGAATGAATAATATTGTAGAGATTTTAATGAATGAGCTTGAACAATATTTAGAATGTTTGTGGTGTGTGTATTAGGTATCAGAGACACGTGTGGAGGACCTGGTGGAACAGTACTTTGCAGGACTTGAGGATCAAAACCAACAGCTGTTTTTGCTGACAGAGCGAGGTTTGGCAAGTGCTGTCCGATCTTTTGTGGAGAAAGATGACAAAGATGCCATCAGTGAAATTGTCAAGTAAGCTCTCCTCTCATTTACAATAAAAAAAACTTTTCCTATAATTGATGTCTTACAATTTTTACTGATATAGAAAAATTACTTTTTTCATGTTTTGACATGTGGGTGTCATATAACAGTCAAACAGTCATTGTACCAGTAGCCTTGCTGAACCATACTTAAAAAAAAAAATTCCCAAAAGGAAAACAAAAAAATAAAGTTTTTAAATCTTGACTTGCACACATTATGATTAAGAAAATGTATAGATGCTTGTGGTCTCCTTTCTCAAGTAGTTTTGATACTGTTGTTCGAGTAGATATTGCAGCCTCTTCTCACTTAGCGACCAGTATGCATACCTAATTAATGTATATTAGAGCTGATTTTCTCTATTCTGTTTATTACAGTACAGTGGACCCCCGCTTTACGATCACCTCCCAATGCGACCAATTATGTAAGTGCGTTTGTACGTGTATGTTTTGGGGCCTGAAATGGACTAATCTAATTCACAATATTCCTTATGGGAACAAATTCGTTCAGTACTGGCACTTGAACATACTTCTGGAATGAAATAATATCGTAAACCGGGGGTCAACTGTATATAGTACACTATTGTATAAACATTTAAAAATATACTAAAAATGTTATAAATTGTGCAAAGGTGACATTAAAACTATCAAAGATGGTTGACACAAACCCACTACCATTATAGTATGCTCCTTGCTTAGTGATGAATTCGTTGACCGACATGATCTTAGTAACGGAACTCAGTCGTTAAGTGAGAAGAGGCTGTACAGTGGACCCTTGCCTAACGAACGCATCGCATAACGTTAAATCCGCCTAGCGATACATTTTAACACAAAAAAGGGGATTCCCCTTCTAAACATTAAGACTCTCTCCTCCTCCCATCCCATCAATCATCACCAGATCTTCAATAAAGGTAAGTGTCATGTAATTGTACATGTCTTCTTCAGTTTGTGTGTATTAAAATTAATATTTCATGTGGTAAAATTTTTTTTTTCATACTTTGGGGTGTCAGGAACGGATTAATTTGATTTCCATTATTTCTCATGGGGAAAATTAATTCGGCTAACGATAATTTCGCCTAACGTTGAGCTCTCAGGAACGGATTAATATCGTTAGGCGAGGGTCCACTGTACTTGGTAATGATTCACCCCTGTTTCATCAATACCTGTGTGTACTAGGTTATCATAACTCTTAAGAGAAATCAATTCATATTTATCTTTATGATCATTTTCTTCACAGGCATCAGTTGGAAAAAACAAAAAAGCATATATTATCTCTTGACAAAGAATTTGTAGAAGATGACGTTGAGGAGGATGTCATCATGTACCGACTGGAAAGAATGACTCGTGATCCTAAGAGAGAAGAGGAAGAGGTTTGTAATATACAATATTTACTGATATATTACTTTTTTAAATAACAAGAAGGCACAATACTGTGACAGGAACAATACATAAATATCGTGCACTTAGGAGGACCTCATGATGACATTTTGGTCTGACTTGGACCATTTACAGAGTCACAGTGTGACTTTGTAAACAGTCCAAGTCGAACCAAAACGTCATGAGCTCCTCTCACCTATGTGCGGGTTATTTGATAACATTACTTTTTTAATGGTGCTGGGGATCACAGTCCTTGTGGCTTGCTCTCATATCAGTCTCATATATACAGCAAACCGTTATATTACACAGTAGTTATGTTCCTGAAAACACCGTGTTAGGTAAATCTGTATTAGATAAACTGAAGAATATATGAGAAAAATAGGGTTACATTCCTGGGAGCCCCAAAAAAGCCAAACAACTTCGTTTTAGACCTCTAGATCTTACAAAAATAAAAGTGAATATGTAATTGTAGTTCATTTTTGTGATGTATTATGTTGTTTTTACTGCTTAAGATTAGTAAATGCAACAGAAATAATAGTACAGTGATACCTCGGGATACGAACAGCTAAAAACTCGAACACTTACGTAAGTATATTTATGTAAGTGCTTTTGTAAGTGTATTTTTGGGGGGTCTGAAACAGATTAATCTAATTTACATTATTCCTTATGAGAATAAATTCGTTCGGTATCGGCACTAGAACAGCCTTCTGGAACGAAATAAGTTTGTATCCCGAGGTACCACTGTGTTTCTTACCTTAAATTGTGGGCGCTGGTGTTTGTTGTTGATTGTGACGAGAATGCAGAGTTATGCTGTGGCCCTACTGGGCTGAGGTGGACGATAGAGGTTCTGGTATTGAAGTCGATGGTTATACTGGAGTGCGCATAAGTTCTGTAATTGATTTCTGAGCTATTTTACCCTGCAGTACATTATACAGCTGACTGTAAGGCATCATCTGCTCGAGACACCATTTCCAAGCACTTCTAGATTTATCAGGATCCTCTTCAGTTAAAAAAGTGTAACTAAGTCAGTAAGTCAGCCAAGTCAGTCAGTCAGTCAGTCAGTCAAGTAAATCAGTCATTCAATTAAATCAGTTAAGTCAGTCAGTCAAGTAAGTCAGTCAGATAATTCAATCATTCAAGTCAGTTATTCATTACACAAACTCGTATATTTAACCTCATTCTTTTTAATTGTACAAACTGACGCTTCAGTAAGGTCAAAGGCTATCTCTTGTCAAATATCTCTATTTTCGTCATTAACTCTTGCCACTTTCAGCAGCACTCGTGTACCTCTTGGGTGCCATGATTGCTTGGCAAACCCGCAACAAAGCAGCAGCTTGAGCCATTGAAATTTTTTCCTTGCCTACAAATGGAACCTTGTTAAGTCAATTTTATGAAGTACTATTGTATAAAACTGTGCTGCAATTTTTCAACATTGCAATAACCAAAACATGGCAAATAAATCTGTGTAATATAATGGTTTACTGTATACAGTGGAACCTTGGTTGTCGAACTTAATTCATTCCAGGTGTTGGTTCAACAACCAAAATGGTTCACAACCAAACCAATTTTTCCCATAAAGAATAATGTAAATATAATTAATCCAGACCAAAAGTGACAAAATAATTTATTAATAATAATGTACTAACTACTACGTAAAACACTGTATAAAATTATAGAGCACAGGGAAACTGTAAAAATTAATACTAAATGAAAATTTAACTGAAATACTGTACAGTTAATGAAAATTTAACTGCCTCTTACATGTCAGAGAAGAGCTAATGGCAAAATTCTAGTGGCTTTAAATCTTGTGGGAGAAAGCTGGTAGGCCTACATGTGAGAGAATGGGTTTGCATGGTCATTCTGCATGTGCAGAATAAAAAAAATTCCTACAGCATGCAATGCAGAATGTGTTTTTGGTTTAAAATAGCAACTTTGTAGTGTATTTTCACATGGCATTTATGGTTGTATTCTCGTTTCCTTGATCTCATTTGATAGAATGATAGATATATTACAGAAACGGAGATAATTTTCAGAGGTTTAACCCTTTGACTGTTTTGGTCGTATATATACGCCTAACGAGCCAGTGTTTCAGACGTATATATACTCAATAATTCTAGCTGCTTCAAATCAAGCGGAAGAAAGCTGGTAGGCCCACATGTGAGAGAATGGGTCTGTGTGGTTAGTGTGCACCACATAAAAAAATCCTGCAGCACACAGTGCGTAATGAGAAAAAAAAAACTGATCGTTTTTTTGGATTAAAACGCCGACTTTGAGGTGTATTTTCGTATAGTATTTATCGATGTATTTGCGTTTTCATGGTCTTAGGTGATAAAATGGAAAACATATTACAGAAATAGAGATGATTTTCATTACTTTGACGATGAAAACGACCTTGAAACTGAGCTCAAAGTAGCAGAAATGTTCTATTTTTACCAATGTTCAGGAGTAAACAAATCACACCACACGTCCAATACACATCAACTGGGGAGTCTAATATTCTTTCACTAGTGCACTGATATTATTTATACCATTTTTACAATAATGCAGTAGTCTGCATAACAGTAAATTTTGTATTTTTTTGTATGAATAAAAAATCAAAATAGAAAGCAATAATAATATAAGAGGGGTCTAGAGATGTGACTAATGAACAGAGGATATGTTATTTTAGTGCCAAGAATGTCTACCTTGTTTATTCTGGACCCTATTTTGAAATTGGCATCTTTTTTAGTTTGTGTGAAATTGGCCAAATTGCCAATTTCTGACCACAATATTGGGTAGTCCAAATTGGTAAATGGGAGGTTTCTTGTACTCAGCTGATAGATAAAATGGAATTCTAAAGAAATAGCTATGAGTTTGGTCAACTGGAACAACGGAATTGGCTGAAAATAGGGCTCAAAGTCGGCGAAATCGCCGATACTCATATGTCGCCGAGACCACTAACTTCGCAGGAGCGTAATTCCATGAGTTTTCGACCAAATGTCGAACTTTTGGTGTCATTACCATCAGGAAAAGATTCTCTATCATTTCATAAGAAAAATAATTTTTTTTTTTTTTTTCAAAAATTTAGCGACATAGAATGAGTTTCAGAAAGGGGCCTGAAACAGTCAAAGGGTTAAAGACTAAAATTAGCTTGAAATTGAGCTCAAAGTAGCAGAAATACAGTGGAACCTCAAAAATCGAACTTAATCCTTTCCAGGAGCTAGTTCTAAATTCGAAAAGTCTGAAATTCGGAGCAATATTTCCCGTAAGAAATAATGGAAATACAATTAATCTGTTCCAGGAACCCAAAAATATTCACACAAAAATACATTTTATAGAGATTAATTACAGTTTTACATACAACAAATACTATAGTTTTTAATTATGTATAGTAATACATAACATTTTTACTTACATTTATTGAAGATTGGTGATGGCATCTGGAAGATAGGGAGGAGGAGAGAAGGAGCTGGGGTTAGTGTTTGGAAGGAGAATCCCCCTCCATGAGGACTTCAGGTTACTTCCCTTCTCTGTCTTTTAATGCTACTAGGACCAGCTTGAGAGTCACTGGACCCCTGTCTCACAAAGTAACTGTCCACAGTCCTCTGTTTCTGGCACCTCTTTAACATTTCCCTAAAATGGGACATGGTTCTGTCACTGAACTTGTTGCAAAGATGGCTTGTTTCAGCTTGCTCAGGGTGGTACTTCTGCACAAACATTTGGACTTCATTCCACTTGGCACAAATCTCCTTAATCTTTGAAGAAGGCACCTCATCCACTCCCTATATTAACACCTTTTGCAACATCAGCTTCCTTGATTTGTTCTTTCTTTGACAGGATAGAACCGATGGTCGACTTGTTTTTCCAATACATCCTGGCAAGCTCAACAAGTCTCACACCACTCTCATAAGAACATAAGAACATAAGAACGAAGGAACACTGCAGAAGGCCTACTGGCCCATGCGAGGCAGGTCCAAGTCCCTACCGGCTTAAGCCAATGCACCCAACCTAGTCAGGTCAGGTCACATTGACTTAAGGGAGGAACACGGCAACCGACCTGTTAGCACAAGCTATCAGGTCTAACTCACACCCACCCACATCTACTCATGTATTTATCCAACCTATTTTTAAAGCTACACAACGTTCTGGCCTCTATAACGGTACTTGGGAGTTTGTTCCACTCATCCACAACTCTATTACCAAACCAGTACTTTCCTATATCCCTCCTGAATCTGAATTTTTCCAACTTAAAACCATTGCTGCGAGTCCTGTCTAGGCTAGATATTTTCAGCACACTATTTACATCCCCTTTATTTATTCCTGTCTTCCACTTATAAACCTCAATCATATCCCCCCTAATTCTACGTCTTTCTAGAGAGTGCAGTTTCAGGGCCCTTAGCCTATCCTCATAGGGAAGGTTTCTGATACATGGGATCATCTTTGTCATCCTCCTTTGTACATTTTCCAGAGAATTTATATCCATTCTGTAATACGGTGACCAAAACTGTGCAGCATAATCTAAATGAGGCCTAACCAAGGATGTATAGAGTTGAAGAACAACCTGAGGACTCCTATTATTTATGCTTCTTGATATGAAGCCAAGGATTCTATTAGCTTTATTGCGAACACTTATGCACTGTTGTCTTGGTTTCAGATTACTGCTAACCAGAACTCCTAAATCTTTTTCGCAATCCGTAATATTAAGATCTACATTATTTAGTTTATATGTGGCATGGTTATTGTCCTGTCCAACATTTAGAACTTTGCATTTGTCTATATTAAACTGCATCTGCCACTTCTCCGACCACTGCATCAGTCTATTCAAATCTTCCTGGAGTGCTCGAATGTCCTCGTCAGAATGAATTCGACGGCCTATTTTGGTGTCATCGGCAAACTTGCCGATGTCGCTCTTTATGCCCTCATCTATGTCGTTTATGTAGATTGTGAACAGCAGGGGGCCCAACACTGACCCCTGTGGAACACCGCTCGTGACGCTTCCCCACTCTGATTTCTCCCCATTTATGCAAACTCTCTGCTGCCTATTTGTCAACCATGCCTCTATCCAGGAAAAAATTTCTCCTCCTATTCCATGTGCTTTAATTTTCCTCAATAGTCTCTGATGTGGGACCCTGTCAAAAGCCTTACTGAAGTCCATATACACAATATCATATTCGTTACCATGATCTACCTCCTCAAATACCTTAGTGAAAAAAGTTAATAAATTCGTAAGGCAGGAACGTCCCTTTGTAAAACCATGCTGAGATTCGTTGATTAATTTATGCTTTTCAAGGTGGCTACAACTGCCTCGGCAATTATTGATTCCATAAATTTTCCCACTATGGAGGTTAGGCTTATTGGTCTATAGTTCGAAGCTAAGGACCTGTCACCTGTTTTGAAAATAGGTATCACATTTGCCATTTTCCACTTATCTGGCACCATGCCAGTTTGTAGTGATATGTTGAAAAGATTAGCCAAAGGTGTGCTAAGCTCCTCTTTACATTCCTTTAGAACCCTTGCATACAGTTCATCAGGGCCTGGGGATTTGTTAGGTTTTAATTTATCTATTTGCCTAAGGACCATGTCACTTGTGACCCTAATAGTGCACAGTTTATTATCGTCCTGTTCTACATAATTTATCATTACTGGAATATCACTGGTATCCTCCTGTGTAAAAACTGAGAGGAAGTATGTGTTAAAAATTCTACACATTTCCTTATCACTGTCAGTGAGCTGACCCGAGGAACTTTTGAGTGGGCCTATCTTGTCCCTGATCTTACTTCTGTATACCTGAAAGAATCCTTTTGGGTTAGTCTTCGATTCTCTTGCAACTTTAACCTCATAATCTCTTTTTGCTTTTCTAATTCCCTTTTTTATTTCTCTCTTTAACTGAATATATCGATTTCTTAATTGCCCCTCTCCTCTTTTGATTTGCCTATATATGCCTCTCTTTTGACCAATCAGATATTTTAATCTATTGTTCATCCATTTAGGATCATTTTTGTTTGATCTGATTTCCCTATTTGGAACATAATTTGACTGAGCAGCTAGAACTATGCCCTGGAAAGCATCATATCGGCAACCATCACCACCTACCTGACCCCTAGTCAGGTCATTCCAGTTCAGCCCACCTAACATCTATGGTGTTTCTCACTTTCTTTACCACAGGGGTATCTGTCTAGCCAGCAATTTACACCAATTGCCCCAACCATTCATTTCCTACTCCCCTAGATGCAAGTTTCTTTGGGCCCATGGCAGCTTATTTCACAGTCCCACAAACACTAAACACAACAAAATAATCGTAAAATGCGTGAATGAGAGCGCAGGTTAGTGTTCACTCAAGCATAAACAAAGCTAGACTGCTCACGGCGCTTGCGTGGGGACGCGGACAAAGCGGGCCGGCAGACAGGTCCCGTACCCGGCGGTCCGAAAATAGGGGCGCATTCGATTATAGGGACACAGTTTGTCCGAAAAAATGGTCCTATTTTCGAAACGTTCGATATGTGATACGTTCGATTTTTGAGGTTCCACTGTATTCAATTTTTGCCTGTGTTCAAGAGTAAACACATCATGTCATGTGCCCAATCAGCATCAACTTCTGGGTCTCATATGCATACACAAATGTGCTGATACTATTTATACAGTTATGCAATAGTCTGAATAACAGTAAATCTTTTACTTTTTGTGTGAATAAAAGTTCAAAATGACAAGCAAGTGTAATATTAGATGGCATGGAGATGTGACTAATGAACAGATAAAATGTTATTTTAGTGCCAGAATTGTCTGCATTGTTTATGCTGAGCCCAATTTTGAAATTGACCTTTCTTGAATTTTGTGTCAAATTGGCCAAATTAGTAATGTCAAATCATTTTATTGGGTAGATGAAATAGGTAAATGGGCAGTTTCTTGTACTCATTTGATAGAATAAAACGAGTGTTAGCAAAATAGCTATGAGTTTTGTCAACTGGAACACTGGAAATAGCCCAAAATAAGGCATCAAATTTTGTTCTTTTACCTGGAGTTTACCTGGAGAGAGTTCCGGGGGTCAACGCCCCTGCGGCCCAGTCTGTGACCAGGCCTCCTTAGGTAAGTGTCCCAGGATGCGACCCACACCAGTCAACTAACACCCAGGTATCCATTTTACTGATGGGGAACATAGACAACAAGTGGAAAGAAACACATCCAATGTTTCTACTCTGGCTGGGAATCGAACCCAGGCCCTCACCGTGTGAAGCGAGAGCGTTAACCACCAGGCCGTTTCATTACCTTCACAAGATGCACAGCAAGAGCTCAAGAGATATTCACAGCACGCGCATTAGTCACTATGCTGACTGAGACCCACGCTGTGGACCCTGGTGATCATGTGATTTGAGCATTGTCGGTCAACAACCAAGATCACGTATAAAAACCAAATCAAACAAATCAGTTTGAAAACCGATTTGTTCAACAGCTAGTCCATTTGACAACCGAGGTTCCACTGTATATATAAATCTTTCTTTCTTCTTTCAACAAGACAGCCGTATCCTACCGAGGCAGGGTGGCCCAAAAAGAAAAACAAGTTTCTCTTCATAACTTTATTAATGTATACAGGAGAAAGGGTTACTAGCCCATTGCTCCCGGCATTTTAGTTGCCTCTTACAACACGCATGGCTTATGGAGGAAGAATTCTGTTCCACTTCCACTTCACTGCACACATAAGTACGATAAAGCACTTAAATTACTGGGAATGGTTGAAGTCCCTTGATTTGTATTCCCTGGAATGCATGCGAGAATGATATATGATAATATACACTTGGAAAATCTTAGAGGGATTGGTACCATCTTGCACATGAAAATCACCCCCATGAAAGCAAAAGACTTGGCAGGAGATGCAATATTTCCCCAGTGAAAAGCAGGGGTTGCCATGAGTACACTGAGAGACAACACTAAGTGTCAGGGGCTCAAGACTGTTCAATTACCTCCCAGCATACATCAGGGGGATTACCAATAGACACCTGGCTGTCTTCAAGAAGGCACTGGACAGGCACCCAAGTCATTACTTGATCAGCCGGGCTGTGGTTCATATGTCAGTTTGCATGCAGCCAGAAGTAACAGCCTGGTTGATCAGACCCTGGTTTCAGACTGGGCCATGGGGTCATTGACCCCTGAAACCCTCTCTAGGTATACTCTTGGTATGGAGATAAGAGGGAATAAACAAGAACAAAAACTAACAAGAAAATAGAAGAAAACCTAGAGGGTTGGGTATACATGTATATACGCTTGTACATGTATGTGTAGTGTGACCTAAGTGCAAGATGTACCTGAAACCTTGCATGTTTATTAGACAGAAAAAAGACACCAACAATCCTACTATCATGTAAAACAGTTACAGGTTTCCATTTTACACTCACTTGGTAGGACGGTAATACCTTCCTGAGCAGTTGCTGTCTACCATCCTACTACTACAGTATATATATTTATATGTTATATATTACAGAACTACAAACTATTGAAAAGTACATAGGAGAGTCCCGTGGATGCTGAATGTAAGTAGAAGCTTCCAAGATTTACCACCCATCTTTTATATTTGAGACAAAAAGGGTGTGTGAAGATAGAAAATTGAAAGTGAACATAGATAAGAGTAGGTGATGAGAGTATCAAACAATTTAGATAAAGAAAATTGGATAAAACATTGGAGAGGAGGAGTATGGAAGTGAATGTGTTCAGATATTTGGGAATTGACTTGTCAGCGGATGGGTTTATATAGGATGAGGTTAACCATACAATTGATAAAGGAAAAAAGGTGAGTAGTGCTTTGAGAAATCTGTGGGGATAAAAAATGTTATCCATGGAGGCAAAGAAGGGAATGTACAAGAGTATAGTGGTACCAACACTCTTATATGGGTGTGAAGCATGGGTTGTAAATGCTGCAGCAAGGAGGCGGCTGGAAGCAATGGAGATGTGTCTAAAGGCAGTGTGTGGTGTAAATATTTTAGAGAATTTGTAGTAGGTGTGGAGTTACTAAAGTATTAATCAGAAGGCTGAAGAGGGGTTGTTGAGGTGGTTTGGTCGTTTAGAGAATGGAACAAAGTAGAATAACTTAGAGAGCATGTAAATCTGTGGGGCAAGGAAGATGGGGTAGGAGTCGTCCTTGAAAAGGTTGGAGGGAGGGGGTAAAGGAGGTTTTTTGGACGAGGGGCTTTGACTTCCAGCAAGCGTGCGTAAGCGTGTGTGATGGGAGTGAATGGAAATGAATGGTTTTTGGGACCTGATGAGCTGTTCGAGTGTGAGCAGGGTAATATTTTGTGAAGGAATTCAGGGAAACCAGTTAACCGGGCTCGAGTCCTGGAAATGGGAAGTACAATGCCTGCACTTTAACCCTTAAACGGTCCAAATGTATTTTTTTTTTTTTATTATCACACTGGCCGATTCCCACCAAGGCAGGGTGGCCTGAAAAAGAAAAACTTTCACCATCATTCACTCCATCACTGTCTTGCCAGAAGGGTGCTTTACACTACAGTTTTTAAACTGCAACATTAACACCCCTCCTTCAGAGTGCAGGCACTGTACTTCCCATCTCCAGGACTCGAGTCCGGCCTGCCGGTTTCCCTGAACCCCTTCATAAATGTTACTTTGCTCACACTCCAAAAGCACGTCAAGTATTAAAAACCATTTGTCTCCATTCACTCCTATCAAACATGCTCATGCATGCCTGCTGGAAGTCCAAGCCCCTCGCACACAAAACCTCCTTTACCCCCTCCCTCCAACCTTTCCTAGGCCGACCCCTACCCCGCCTTCCTTCCACTACAGACTGATACACTCTTGTAGTCATTCTGTTTCGCTCCATTCTCTCTACATGTCCAAACCACCTCAACAACCCTTCCTCAGCCCTCTGGACAACAGTTTTGGTAATCCCGCACCTCCTTCTAACTTCCAAACTACGAATTCTCTGTATTATATTCACACCACACATTGCCCTCAGACATGACATCTCCACTGCCTCCAGCCTTCTCCTCACTGCAACATTCATCACCCATGCTTCACACCCATATAAGAGCGTTGGTAAAACTATACTCTCATACATTCCCCTCTTTGCCTCCAAGGACAAAGTTCTTTGTCTCCACAGACTCCTAAGTGCACCACTCACCCTTTTAAGAAGAACATAAGAACATAAGAACGAAGGAACACTGCAGAAGGCCTACTGGCCCATGCGAGGCAGTTTTCCCCTCATCAATTCTATGATTCACCTCATCTTTCATAGACCCATCCGCTGACACGTCCACTCCCAAATGTATGAATACATTCACCTCCTCCATACCCTCTCCCTCCAATCTGATATCCAATCTTTCATCACCTAATCTTTTTGTTATCCTCATAACCTTACTCTTTCCTGTATTCACTTTTAATTTTCTTCTTTTGCATACCCTACCAAATTCATCCACCAATCTCTGCAACTTCTCTTCAGAATCTCCAAAGAGCACAGTGTCATCAGCAAAGAGCAACTGTGACAACTCCCACTTTATGTGTGATTCTTTATCTTTTAACTCCACGCCTCTTGCCAAGACCCTCGCATTTACTTCTCTTACAACCCCATCTATAAATATATTCAACAACCACGGTGACATCACACATCCTTGTCTAAGGCCTACTTTTACTGGGAAATAATTTCCCTCTTTCCTACATACTCTAACTTGAGCCTCACTATCCTCGTAAAAACTCTTCACTGCTTTCAGGACCCTACCTCCTACACCATACACCTGCAACATCTGCCACATTTCCCCCCTATCCACCCTGTCATATGCCTTTTCCAAATCCATAAATGCCACAAAGACCTCTTTAGCCTTATCTAAATACTGTTCACCTATGTGTTTCACTGTAAACACCTGGTCCACACACCCCCTACCTTTCCTAAAGCCTTCTTGTTCATCTGCTATCCTATTCTCCGTCTTACTCTTAATTCTTTCAATAATAAGTACCATACACTTTACCAGGTACACTCAACAAACTTATCCCCTTTGCCCTTATACAAAGGAACTATGCACGCTCTCTGCCAATCCCTAGGAACCTTACCCTCTTCCATACATTTATTAAATAATTGCACCAACCACTCCAAAACTATATCCCCACCTGCTTTTAACATTTCTATCTTTATCCCATCAATCCCAGCTGCCTTACCCCCTTTCATTTTATCTACTGCCTCACGAACTTCCCCCACACTCACAACTGGCTCTTCCTCACTCCTACAAGATGTTATTCCTCCTTGCCCTATACACGAAATCACAGCTTCCCTATCTTCATCAACATTTAACAGTTCCTCAAAATGTATACAGTGGACCTCCGCATAGCGACTTTAATCCGTGCAAGAGTGCTCATTGTTATGCGAAATGATCGGTATGCGAATGAATTTTCCCCTTAAGAAATAATGGAAATCAAATTAATCCGTGCAAGACACCCAAAAGTATGAAAAAAAAAATTTTACCACATGAAATATACATTTTCCTACACACAAAGAGAAGGATACATGCACAATAGTAGAGTAGTACATGCACAATATACATTGTGCATGTACTACTCTACTAAATGAAGAATAAATGACACTTACCTTTATTGAAGATGCAGCAATGACTGATGAGACACTGTGTCCTGGGAGTGCCTTTTCCTCCTGAGTACTGTAGGTCCTGTTTGGCATTTTCTTCCAGAACAGGCCTTATCACACTGTGTATGCCACTACGATTTTTAAATCTCTCAAACCAACCTTTGCTGCCTTTAAATTCACCAATATGAGCACTAGTTCCAGGCATTTTTCCCTGTTCACCTGGGTGTTAGTCGACTGGTGTGGGTTGCATCCTGGGAGACAAGATTAAGGACCCCAATGGAAATAAGTTAGACAGTCTTCGATGACACTGACTTTTTTGGGTTATCCTGGGTGGCAAATCCTCTGGGGTTAATTGTTTCTTGGTATTCTCAATAAGCCACACCAACAACGGTGCTACAGCAGCAGCAGCAGCAGCAGCAGCTGACAGTGATACAGCAGCAGCAGCAGCAGCTGACGGCGGTACAACAGCAGCAGCAGACGATGCTACAGCAGCAGCAGACAATGCTACAGCAGCAGCAGACGGTACTACAGCAGCAGCAGCAGACGATGCTACAGCAGCAGCAGACGATGCTACAGCAGCAGCAGACGGTACTACAGCAGCAGCTGACGGTGGTACAGCAGCAGCAGCAGCTGACAGTGCAGCAGCAGCTGACAGTGCAGCAGCAGCTGACAGTGCAGCAGCAGCTGACGGTGGTACAGGAGCAGCAGCAGCTGTACCACCAATAGTAGCGATGGTTGATTGGGGTTTATTATACAACCTGGCCAGCTCGGAGACACGCACTCCACTTTCATACTTATCAATGATCTTTTTCTTCATCTCTATAGTAATTCTCACCCTTATTGCTGTAGGGTTGGCACTAGAAGCTTTCTTGGGGCCCATGGTCACTTATTTTGCAGATAAAATCACCAAAAACACTGTAATAATACGAAATGTTCCGATTGTATGCTTGGATGTTACCGCGGAGGCTGGCTGGTAAACAATGCCACCGGCGGCTCATGTGAGGCTGGCTAAGGGCGCACATTGGACGCGTCTCGGACGAAGAGCGGTGAGCGGGTTTTTGAGCGGTATGCGAGGCAAAATTTTTGCGATAAAAGCGAGCGGTATGCGGATTGAACGTTATGTGATGTGTACGGTATGCGGGGGTCCACTGTATATACGTTTTTTCGACATTTGAAAGTATGTAAAAAAATGAACATTTTTTTTTTTTTACATTTGAAAATGCGTAAAAAAAACTTTTATCTACATTTTTTTTTGTTATATTTGAAAATATGTAAAAAAAAACATAGATCTACTTTTGGAGCACTACAGATTTGAACGTCGATCTATTTGGACCGTATAAGGGTTAATGGAGGGGTTTGGGATATTGGCAGTTTGGAGGGACTTCTAAACTGTCGTATCTAAGTGCCTTTGCAAAGACGGTGATTATGAGTGATGATGAAAGTGTTGAATGATTATAAATTTTTTTTTCTTCCTTTTCATTTTTTTTGGGGGGGGGGGAGATGGGGGGGTTCACCCTGCCTCGGTGGGAAACTGCCGACATGTTAAAAAAATTTAACCTTTTCCCTATAATTGTTCATCCTTTTTTACAGGCTGTTGCTGCACTTAATAATCCAGAAAGAGTAAGAACAAGAGTTAGTGACAGCAACTATGAAGATGATGTACTAAGTGATTTTGACATGGATTTTGATAATGGACCACCACCACCACCACCTTCAAGGTATGATTGGTATACTACTCGTGATGCTCAAATACTATGTGTGTGAATTCTTCAACCTGCCATCATTTCTGACCAATAAATTAATCCTTAAATGTAGCCTTTTTTTTTTTTTGTGTGTGTGTGTGTGTGTGTGTGTGTGTGTGTGTGTGTGTGTGTGTGTGTGTGTGTGTGTGTGCATGTAGATACATACTCACCTATGTATGGTTGTGGGGATGTCAGTTCTTAGCATTGCCTGCCTGATTTCCTCTCTCCTAGTCTTGCGGGCACTATCATACCTACTCTTTAAAACTGTGTATGGAGTCTGCCTCCACCATTTTTTTGTCAAGGTTATTTATTCTACTTTTTCACCACCCTGAGACTGAAGAAATTCTTCCTGACATCTCTGTGACTCGTCTGTGTCTCTGACTTCCTGGTATACCACTGGGTACCTGTTTCCTGCCCCTTAACAGGCTGTCTCATCTGCCCTATCAATTCCTTGCAGTATCTTTTATGTTGTTATTATGTCTCCTCTGGTCCTTCTGTTCTCTAGGGTCATATTCAGTTCCTTTAGCATCTCTGTATAGCTCATACCCCCTAGAACTAGTCTTTTTTCATACTCCAGTTTCTTAACATGCTTCTTCAGTTGTGGGTTCTCTACTGGTGTTACTCTAGGATGGGCCTCATATATGTTACATAAAGCACCCAGAATGACTCTGTTGACATTCTCTAAGGCCTCTCTCAGACTTCCTGGGCAATCATTTGCTGCAGAGGTTTTTCAATGTGCTAGGTACTATGCTTACTCCCAGGTCTTTCTCTTTGAATGAGGTATGCAGCCTTTGTTCGCCGAGTCTATACTCCATGTCTGGTGTATAAATATACCTAGTTGGATCAATCTTATTGTAGCCAGCTGGCTGAGTGGCTTACTCAATGGCCAGGAGTTTTACAACTTAAGATAAAATAAGAAATAAGATTTTGTTTGGACTTTTAACCCTGGAGGGTTAGCTAACCCAAGAAAGGTAATCCTCAATCTTGTCTCCAGGATGTGACCCACACCAGCCAACTGACACCCAGGTACCTACTTGCTTGCTAGGTGAACAGGACAACAGGCATAAGGAAACATGCCCAATGTTTCCACCCTTGCCGGGCATTGAACCACAGACACTCAGTGTGTGTGAAGCGAGAGCATTGCCTACCAGGCCATAGGACACCATGGGTTCAAACCCCACTCATACCGGGGTTGTTTGCAATCCCTGATTGTCATGACCATTAAATGTTTCATCAACAAGCCGTTTTAACTAGATAAACTCCACCTATTTCTGCTACTCCCACCCCTTTACTCTTGCCTTTTCACAGCATACTAATTTCATTTTGCAAGCCACATACTGTAAGTATTTAGTGAAATCTTACACACTACCACCAAAGCCTGACTTCATTAATCACTCTTCCACTTAACTTTTATTCAGTTTTGTGTATATTTAATACATATCTGTTTTACAGTTGAGTATTAGAGTATAAAGGGAAAATTGGGAAGAGCTCTCAGGGTTGATCTCCAGGTTTCCTGATGCATCAGTGTCTGGCTACATTGTTTAGTTTGGTGCTGGATGTGATGGTAGCAAGACCAGTGTTGCTCATGTGTGGGAAATTTCCCATACACATCCAAAACAACAGGGATAAAGCACACAAAATCTTTACTTCAGTGAAATAAGAGAAAAAACAGAAAACATCAATTTTACAGGGTATGCCACACCCACCCTCTCCAAGAGCAACACAAATGTTGCTACCATTACATCCAACACCACCAAAGACAACCAGGCTTAGAGATAATGTCCCTGACCACAGTAATGCAAGTGTTTGCATGGTGTCATTTGGTGTCTATGACCAGAAGTACCTGGGGATGAGACCTCCTACAATCTACAGATTATGATGCAAGAACACCAGCAAGACTGCAGGACTCGTAACATGAATAACACTTGTGTGATATGTAGGGACAAGACTGCACCTGAAGTCCTGGTCATCAAGGAGCAGGACAGAATGCAACACTGATGGCTGAAAGTTGCTCTTACCTATGCATAGTACAATCCAATAGAATTAAGCTTTCAGTTTAGCCAAACTTTTAGATGAACATCTCTTTCATAAACAGGTCATCAATATACCTGGTATTCTTCCTGCAGTGCCCCTATGTTGCCCTTCACCCACACCATAACCTCAGTGACCCAGCCTACACTTGTATAAAAATACTTGTTCATCCCTGTGTACACAAGATTCGCTCCTGGGTATCACATAGTGAGGCACCTGTTGCTTCACTGAAATTTGTCAGGTCTTATTGACAGTCAAACAGATATAGATTGATTGTACTATTTATCTAAGAACACAGGTAATTAATTTCTTCGTCCCACAGTTACTAAAAACAACAGACATAGCCCCACTCCACAAAGGGGGCAGTAAAGCAACAGCAAAGAACTACAGACCAATAGCACTAACATCCCATATCATAAAAATCTTTGAAAGGGTCCTAAGAAGCAAGATCACCACCCATCTGGAAACCCATCAGTTACACAACCCAGGGCAACATGGGTTTAGAACAGGTCACTCCTGTCTGTCTCAACTATTGGATCACTACGACAAGGTCCTAAATGCACTAGAAGACAAAAAGAATGCAGATGTAATATATACAGACTTTGCAAAAGCCTTCGACAAGTGTGACCATGGCGTAATAGCGCACAAAATGCGTGCTAAAGGAATAACAGGAAAAGTCGGTCGATGGATCTATAATTTCCTCACTAACAGAACACAGAGAGTAGTCGTCAACAGAGTAAAGTCCGAGGCAGCTACGGTGAAAAGCTCTGTTCCACAAGGCACAGTACTCGCTCCCATCTTGTTCCTCATCCTCATATCTGACATAGACAAGGATGTCAGCCACAGCACCGTGTCTTCCTTTGCAGATGACACCCGAATCTGCATGACAGTGTCTTCCATTGCAGACACTGCAAGGCTCCAGGCGGACATCAACCAAATCTTTCAGTGGGCTGCAGAAAACAATATGAAGTTCAACGATGAGAAATTTCAATTACTCAGATACGGTAAACATGAGGAAATTAAATCTTCATCAGAGTACAAAACAAATTCTGGCCACAAAATAGAGCGAAACACCAACGTCAAATACCTGGGCGTGATCATGTCGGAGGATCTCGCCTTCAAGGACCATAACATTGTATCAATCGCATCTGCTAGAAAAATGACAGGATGGATAATGAGAACCTTCAAAACTAGGGAGGCCAAGCCCATGATGACACTCTTCAGGTCACTTGTTCTATCTAGGCTGGAATATTGCTGCACACTAACAGCACCTTTCAAGGCAGGTGAAATTGCCGACCTAGAAAATGTACAGAGAACTTTCACGGCGCGCATAACGGAGATAAAACACCTCAATTACTGGGAGCGCTTGAGGTTCCTAAACCTGTATTCCCTGGAACGCAGGAGGGAGAGATACATGATTATATACACCTGGAAAATCCTAGAGGGACTAGTACCGAACTTGCACACGTAAATCACTCACTACGAAAGCAAAAGACTTGGCAGACGATGCACCATCCCCCCAATGAAAAGCAGGGGTGTCACTAGCACGTTAAGAGACCATACAATAAGTGTCAGGGGCCCGAGACTGTTCAACTGCCTCCCAGCACAAATAAGGGGGATTACCAACAGACCCCTGGCAGTCTTCAAGCTGGCACTGGACAAGCACCTAAAGTCAGTTCCTGATCAGCCGGGCTGTGGCTCGTACGTTGGTTTGCGTGCAGCCAGCAGCAACAGCCTGGTTGATCAGGCTCTAATCCACCAGGAGGCTTGGTCACAGACCGGGCCGCGGGGGCGTTGACCCCCGGAACTCTCTCCAGGTAAATCTCCAGGTAAACAGCAGCTGCATACTCTCACTTTGCCTTCTTTCTTCTAAGAAAGCTCTACCTTCAGTGTAGAAACTGACTTTTGAACCAACTTACTTTCCTTATTAGGTTTCTTCATTAGCTTCATTTATCACTTTTACTTGCCTTTGCCTCTGATAGCTTCCTTCAGCCTTGAAGTGCTTTTTGACCCATTCAGATTTTTTTCTGATTCTGGCTCTGTCTTCACTGTATAGGGAGTATGGTTGAATTTTGGAATAATTTTTTTTTTTGTTAATTGTTTTTATTATTGGTATATGGCTGTTTGGTGAGTATGTAGTATGCTTTTTTTTTTTTTTTCCCCCTAAAATTTACCAAGAAATGCTAAGTACCTGAATGTATCTTGGTGCTTTACTCTTTATATTTGTTTTGCCTTATGCGACCTGGGCCAGGAAAGCACATATTGTATAAGTCGAGGAATACTTGTACTTAATTCAAGCTCTCCCGAGTCTGCTGTAAGTCTGTGTAAGGGAAGCATTGTTCATCGAGTCTAGCATCTCTTCCTGCCATGGTTTTGAAGCATCTTTGTTAAAACATTTTTTTCTTTTTCTTTTTTGTGCTTCTGAATTTCATTTACTTTATTGTCATGTACATTAGTAATCTCATCATATGTTCAAGTAATATATAGTATTATTTATTTATTGTTTATACTTGAGTATAGGTTGATCACTGACATGTTGCTTAAAAAATCCTTAATACAGTGTATCATGTATTTTGTCTGTCATCCCTAGTTTTTGAGGGTCAGTAGATTAACATTCTGGCTCTTTACTCCTAATCTCAGCCTCTTTCTTATTTACTAAGCAGTGCTGAAATACCTAAGTAAATTTAGCACTCTTTACTCTTCATATCAGCTCCCTCCCTCCTTTACAAAGCACCACTGAATGGTTCACATGTTTTACACTTTTTCCTCTAAACTCGGTCCTTTTGCCTCTATACCAGGCAAACATTCCACTATAAGTTTATTTGCTGTTTATGTTGTTGTTAGAATTTGGGCAAGAGATTATCTTAATCTGTTTTTGTGTCTTTCCCTAGGCTTCTGTGAATAGCTTAATCTTGGTGAATAATAGAATACTAACAAACACCTTATTTTAAATAATTTTTTCCAGGTTGTCTCTGTTTTTCAATAAGTAACATGTAAAGGTTTTATATGCCATTCTTATGTTATTTTGTTGCCCTTTAGAGGTCGAGGATCACGTGGTGGGCGAGGTCGAGGCAGAGCTAGAGGCAGCCGAGGACAATCAAATTCCTCTGCTAGTTCCAGTTGTGCCTCGTCTAGCAAGGCACAACTTTCATTATCTAGGTAAGATATGCGTGTATTTCTTATCTTGCAAATAATATTAGTCTTCAGTTGCTAATTAGTGGCTGGCAACCTCATCTGAATCCTTCAAATTCAACTCAAATTAAATTTTTTATTTCTCTTAAGCAGTACAAAAATACTGTAGTTTACATGTAATAAAATATTGTTAGACACTAGCATGCAGTGCATTTCAATTAATATGTAATATTGTACAAGAAGTTATCACTTTATGCTGGTAGCTGGTTGTTAAATAATCATGAGTAAAGTGATTTAGCTTAAAATGGAGCAAATTTTTCTTGAGAGGGGAAAGTAGGGAAAAAAATAAAAGGAGTACAGCACAAATACTGTAATAGAGAATAATCACTATTTGAAACAGTGTAATAAACCATACCACGGGCGGGGATAGAACCCGTGATCAGAGTCGTAAAACTCCAGACCGACGTATTAGCCCATGGTATGGTTTGTTTGCAATCGTGTCATTACGATTTCGTGAGTCATGAGAACAGTGTAATAATGAGAACTTCCTGTACTAGCTTGAAATATACAGTGAGAGAAGCATACTTTAACATATACAATTTTCAGTTATCACTGTGGGTGGCAATTTCTTTCTTAACTGGAGTTTGTAAATAAGAGCACAGGAAAAATTTCATGCTCAACCCTTTCAGGGTTTCCGACGTACTAGTATGTTTTATGCACCAGGGTTATTGACGTACTAGTACGCATAAATTCTAGCGCCTTCAGATCTAGCAAGAGAAAGCTGGCAGGCCTACATATTAAAGAATGGGTCTATGTGGTCAGTGTGCACAGTATGAAAAAAATCCTGCAGCAGACAGTGCATAATGAGCAAAAAAAAAAAACTGTTTTTGGTTTAACACACTGACTTTGCACTGTATTTTTGTATGGTATTAATGGTTGTATTCTAGTTTTCCTGGTCTCATGTTATAGAATGGAAGACATATTACAGAAATTGAGATGATTTTGATTGGTTTCGCAATGAAAAGTACCTTGAAATTGAGCTCAAAGTAGCAAAAATGTTCGATTTTTGCCAAAGTTCAAAAGTAAACAAATCATGCCATGCATCCAATACACGTCAACTGGCGAGTCTGATATTCTTTCACAAGTGTGCTGATATTATTTATACCATTTCTACACTAATGCAGTAGTCTGCATAACAGTAAATCTTCTATTGTTTTGTGAGAATAAAAATTCAAAGTGGAAAGCAACAGAAATGTAAGAGGGGCCTGGGGACATGACTAATGAACAGAGAAAATGTTATTTTAGTGCCAGGAATGTCTGTCTTGTTTATTCTGGACCCTGTTTGGAAATTGGCATCTTTTGAAATTTGTGTGAAATTGGCAAAATTGCCAATTTCTGACCACTGTATTGGATAGTTGAAATTGGTAAACGGGTGGTTTCTTGTACTCATTCAATAGATAAAATGGAGTTCTAGCGAAATAGTTATGATTTTTGTTGACTAGTACACTGGAATTTACCGAAAATAGGGCTCAAAGTGGGCGAAATCGCCAATGCGTAAACATCGTCGAGACCGCTAAGTTTGCGAGAGCATAATTCCGTAAATTTTCCATCAAATTTCATACTTTTGGTGTCATTATGATCAGAAAAAGATTCTCTTATCATTTCATAAGAAAAAATCATTTTTTTTGTTCCAAAAATTTTTTTACTGAGAATAAGTTTAGGAGAGGGCCTCTCAACCCTGAAAGGGTTAAAATCAGAGCTTCTTGACAGCATGATAAAAAAAAAGATATCAAACTAAAAAAAATTATACAGTATTAATAAATTATTGCATATTGTAATTATGTCATTACAGGACAAAATTGCATGTCAACATGATATTTTGTATTATCTAATGAAAGAGCATATAAAGATTCAAACTAGTTTAACTGAAATATATTTGGCATTGTGAACTTTCAGTAGCATATGACAAGAGTAATGTTCTATGTGTATAAAAAATTAATTGGAAGCTACAGTTTTCACTTTGTTATGCAAAAGTAATAATTTTACGTCAGAAGAGTTTCTAAGTTAAAATGATTCTTTTTGGTATAGTGATGGATCTCCCAAGGTGCCTGCTAGGGGAAGAGGAAGTCGAGGCAGAGCGCAGCCTGTGGTAAGTCTTGTTTTTCCATTATTTTGCCCATGGTACATCTAGCTTTTCCTCTATTTAGTCTAGTTTTCCTCTGTTTTTTCTGTCTAGTTTCTTATTAACACACTGACTGTCTCCCACAGAGGCAGGGTGACCTGAAAAAGAAACACTCGCCATCATTCACACTAACACTGAGTGTGTTACATTTTCAGAGGTCCAACAAAATTAAAAATCACTGGCAATGTACAATTACGTTTACATAACATACAGGATGGTCCCGATTATACAGCAGGTTAGGTACCAGGCTACTGCTGTACAGCGAAAATCACTGTAAAGTGCAACAGCCTGTTTCACATGTTTATACTGTCATATATAAAGTAACCAATAGAGCTAGGTCCAGTAATCCCTTCTGTATGCATTACTAAATTTAAGGAGAAACTTTTTTTTTTTTCTTTTTAGGTCACCCTGTCTTGGTGGGATATAGCTGGTGTATTGAAAAAAAAAAAAAAAGGTTTTTGTTGTATTTTTGGATTTGGTAAAGGCATATGACAGGCTGAATAGGGAAGCAATATTGCAAGTGTATGAAGTAGGAGGTAGGTTACTGAAAGCAATTAAGTTATTTTTACGAGGATACTGAAGCTCGGGTGAGAATATGTAGGAGAGAGGGAGGTTATTTCCCAGTAAAAGTAGGCCTTAGACAGGAATGTGTGATGTCACCATGGTTGTTCAATATATTAATAGATGGGGTGGTAAAAGAAGTGAATGCTCAGGCGTTGGGAAGAGGGGCAGGATGTAAAGACAAAGAATCTAACGCAAAGTGGGAATTGTTTTTTGCTGATGACACTTTGCTTTTGGGAGATTCTGAAGAGAAGTTGCTGAGGTTCATGTATGAATTTGGGAGAAACAGAGAAAGGTTAAGAGAGTGGTGAAGCAATGTAAAAAATGAGCAAATGAGAGAGTGGATGAGATGTTATCAACAAATTTTGTTGAAAATAAGAAAAAGTTTTGGAGTGAGATTAACAAGTTAAGGAAGCCTAGAGAACAAATGGATTTGTCAGTTAAAAATAGGAGAGTTATTAAATGGAGAGTTAGAGGTATTGGGAAGATGGAGGGAATATTTTGAGGAATTGTTAAATGTTGATGAAGATAGGGAAGCTGTGATTTCGTGTATAGGGCAAGGAGGAATAACATCTTGTAGGAGTGAGGAAGAGCCAGTTGTGTGTGTGGGGGAAGTTCATGAGGCAGTAGGTAAAATGAAAAGGGGTAAGGCAGCCGGGATTGATGGGATAAAGATAGAAATGTTAAAAGCAGGTGGGGATATAGTTTTGGAGTGGTTGGTGCAATTATTTAATAAATGTATGGAAGAGGGTAAGGTACCTAGGGATTGGCAGAGAGCATGCTTAGTTCCTTTGTATAAAGGCAAAGGGGACAAAAGAGAGTGCAAAAATTATAGGGGGATAAGTCTGTTGAGTATACCTGGTAAAGTGTATGGTAGAGTTATTATTGAAAGAATTAAGAGTAAGATGGAGAATAGGATAGCAGATGAACAAGGAGGCTTTAGGAAAGGTAGGGGGTGTGTGGACCAGGTGTTTACAGTGAAACATATAAGTGAACAGTATTTAGATAAGGCTAAAGAGGTTTTTGTGGCATTTATGGATTTGGAAAAGGAGTATGACAGGGTGGATAGGGGGGCAATGTGGCAGATGTTGCAGGTGTATGGTGTAGGAGGTAGGTTACTGAAAGCAGTTTAGAGTTTTTACGAGGATAGTGAGGCTCAAGTTAGAGTATATAGGAAAGAGGGAGATTACTTCCCAGTAAAAGTAGGCCTTAGACAAGGATGTGTGATGTCACCATGGTTGTTTAATATATTTATAGATGGGGTTGTAAGAGAAGTAAATGCGAGGGTCTTGGGAAGAGGCGTGGAGTTAAAAGATAAAGAATCACACATAAAGTGGGAGTTGTCACAGTTGCTCTTTGCTGATGACACTGTGCTCTTTGGAGATTCTGAAGAGAAGTTGCAGAGGTTGGTGGATGAATTTGGTAGGGTATGCAAAAGAAGAAAATTGAAAGTGAATACAGGAAAGAGTAAGGTTATGAGGATAATAAAAAGATTAGGTGATGAAAGATTGGATATCAAATTGGAGGGAGAGAGTATGGAGGAGGTGAATGTATTCAGATATTTGGGAGTGGACATGTCAGCGGATGAGTCTATGAAAGATGAGGTGAATCATAGAATTGATGAGGGGAAAAGGGTGAGCGGTGCACTTAGGAGTCTGTGGAGACAAAGAACTTTGTCCTTGGAGGCAAAGAGGGGAATGGATGAGAGTATAGTTTTACTAACGCTCTTATATGGGTGTGAAGCATGAGTGATGAATGTTGCAGCAAGGAGAAGGCTGGAGGCAGTGGAGATGTCGTGTCTGAGGGCAATGCGTGGTGTGAATATAATGCAGAGAATTCGTAGTTTGGAAGTTAGGAGGAGGTGCGGGATTACCAAAACTGTTGTCCAGAGGGCTGAGGAAGGGTTGTTGAGGTGGTTCGGACATGTAGAGAGAATGGAGCGAAACAGAATGACTTCAAGAGTATATCAGTCTGTAGTGGAAGTAAGGCGAGGTAGGGGTCGGCCTAGGAAAGGTTGGAGGGAGGGGGTAAAGGAGGTTTTGTGTGCGAGGGGCTTGGACTTCCAGCAGGCATGCGTGAGCGTGTTTGATAGGAGTGAATGGAGACAAATGGTTTTTAATACTTGACGTTCTGTTGGAGTGTGAGCAAAGTAACATTTATGAAGGGATTCAGGGAAACCGGCAGGCCGGACTTGAGTCCTGGAGATGGGAAGTACAGTGCCTGCACTCTGAAAGAGGGGTGTTAATGTTGCAGTTTAAAGCACTCTTCTGGCAAGACAGTGAAAGTTTTTCTTTTTCGGGCCACCCTGCCTTGGTGGGAATCGGCCAGTGTGTTAATAAAAAAAAATGTAAAAGAAGGAAATTTAGAGTGATCATAGGAAAGAGCAAGGTGATGAGGCTAATAAAAAAGTTCAGGTAATGAAAGACTGGATATCAGATTGGAGGGAGGGAGTATGGAGGTAGTGCATGTATTCAGATGTTTGGGAGTAGACTTGTCAGCAGATGGGTCTGTGAAAGACGAGGGAAAAAAAGGCAAGTAGTCCACTGAGGAGTCTGTGGAGACAAAGATTGTTATCCAGGGAGGCAAAGAGGGAAATGTATGAGAGTATAGTGATACCAACACTCTTATATGGGTGTGAAGCATGGGTTGTGAATGTTACAACAAGAAGGTTGAAGGCAGTAAAGACGTCATGTCTGAGGGCAGTGTGTGGTGCAAATATTATGGAGAGTATCCGTAGCTTGGAGATTAGGAGGTACAGGGTTACTAAAAGTATTATCCATAGGGCTGAGGAGGGTTGAGGTAGTTTGGACATTAGAGAGGATGGAACTAAATAGAATGACTTGGAGTGTGTTTGAAGCAAGCTGTAGTGGAAGGAAGGCGAGGTAGAGGTCATCCTAGGAAAGGCTGGAATAAGTAAGTTTTATTCAGGTATACACAAATACAGTTACATAGATTGTCATACATAGCAGCCTATGTGTAGAGAACATAGGAGGGAGGGTTTGTGTGCAAGGGGCTTGGACTTCTAGCAAGCATGTATGAGTGTGTTAGGAGCAAGTGGAGGCAGATAGTTTTTGGATGTGACAATGTTGGAGTGTGAGAAGGGTAATACGATGGGATTCAGGGAAACCGACTGGCTGGACCAGAGTCTTAGAGGTGGGAAGTGCAGTGCCTGCAATCTGAAGGAGGGGTGGGAATATGTTGCAGTTTTTTAACTGTAGTATCAGCATGCCTGTGGCAAGACAGTGATGATAAAATTGTTCTTCTTTTTCTGTGTGTATTTATATTGAAAGCTCTGAATATACACCTGTATTTCCTTAACAAGTAAACTTTCAGGCGCATCATTAAAGGATATCCACAGTGACCTTTATAGGCTCCTTGGAGGTGAAACCTTAGTGTTTTTGTCTTTTCTCACCAGTTTCATGTTTTACATTAAAAAATAAGCAAAATCTTCATTTCAAGGTTAATACCTTGATATTTCACTGAAATGTCTAAAATTTCATTTCTTATTTTGTGGCTTATTTTGCATCAGAGATATGAATAAAACTGGATGCTATATGTTCATGAGATGGTAGCCAGGAAAGAATAAATATTGTTTCAGATAAAATCTACAAACAGTAAGGTAGAAAAAGGAAACAGGGAAAAATAAATGGCTAGCATTGAAAAAAATATAATAATAATAGTATCTACAGAGTAGGAAAATGACACAGTATACTGTATAATGGAAAAATAACACCAAAAAGGACACATTACCAACTGTTGAAGAAATAAAAAATACTGTGACTGGAGCAAGTCACAACTATCAACCATCAGAATTTGAGTGGAACTCATTCACTGCCCTGGTAATGTTATACCTCCATTAACAACCACTGCAAAGTCTTTTTCTCCTTGGCTTAGATAAGTCTCACAACTTCATAAGGTTCAGTACTGTGGCTAACTTCATTTATTTCTCCTTCCAGGCAAAAAATCAAAGCACCTTGAATTTCCTCCGGTCTAGCCAGAGGACTGCATCTAGGGGACCTCTCAAAGGTGCAGTATTTGACAGTGACAGTGATTAGATGGAATAAAATGAAGCAGTGATAACAGTGAATATAGCAGCTTTGTTTCCAGTGTTAGTTGAGAAGGCCATGACTGGATGAGATGATTGGTTCATAATGTAGGATTGTCTCTTACTAATAGCACAAGGAGGTTCAAGCCTTTAACATTCCTTGTTCTCAGTGATCCCCCAAGAGTTAGGTGATTTCTATAATTATAATCTTAAAGTATTTTATTGCCAATAGTTATACTTAACCACCATGCTCACATTTGAATCTTTAAATTGAGGCTCACTCGTGTTGCATTAATAATCAGTACTTTATGAATAACTCTAGTGTCATGACTACCTGTCAGAGCTCAATAATAACCCACATGGAGACAAACTCAGGAGATTAATTAATCTGTATATCTTGACTTTTTTTCTAGGATCCTTTTCAGCAGATAAGGATCCCAGAAGAGGCTCACAATATACAGATCAATTGATCTCCTGAGTTTCTGGCTCCATGTGGGTTATTATTGAGCATATTACTAAACATCAAAAATTTACTTAGAATTTGTGATTTGTTTCTTATAATGTTTTAAAAAGTATGATTTTTACCGTTTAATTTGTTTCTACCATATCTAGGTTTATAATTCTATGATTCAGTTATACAGTTGCCTGATATGGAGAAAAGTTAAATAATATTGATGCAGTAGAATGATATTTGGTCTGAATTGTCGTACACAAATAAGGCATTCTCTTAGTCTTGCATGGGGTGCAAGATCGATTTTATTTGAGGCAGACATTTTAAGGTCTTTCAGAAATGTGTTTTGTAAAATATACAAAAATCATGCTTTTTATTTTTTTGTAAAGAATCATATTCCATAAATATTTTTCTCATCAGTGTTTTTTCTTGACCCTTATCACTTACCTGTGGCATGAATGCGAGTATTTGTACTCTCCTATTTATGGTTGCAGTGCTCAAGTCACAGCTTCTTGCCCCACCTCTTCACTGGTCTCTACTAGGTCCATTCTCTCCCTGCTCCATGAGCTTTATTGTACCTCTTCTTAAAGCTGTGTATGGATCCTGCCTCCACTACATCACTCTCCACATTGTTTCACTTCCTGACTACTCTGTGACTGAAGAAATACTTCCTAACATCTCTGTGACTCGAGTCTTCAACATCCATTTGTGACCCTTTGCTGCTGCTGTGTCCCATCTCAGAAACATCCTGTCCCTATCTACCTTGTCAAGTCCTCTTAAGTAGTTTATATGTCATTATCATGTTTTCCCCTATCCCTCCTGTCATCCAGTGTCATCGGGACTAGTCTTTGCACTTCCTCTAAATTTTTGACCAGGTGTGGGCGCCAAACTGGTGCTGCACACTCCAATATGGGCCTGAAGTACACGGTGTACAGTCTTGAATGATTCCTTACTAAGATGTTGAAATGTTATTCTTAGGTGTGCCAGGCATCCATAAGCTGCAGCAGTTATTTGGTTGATGTGAACCTCAGGAGATGTGCTCAGTATTATACTAACCCCTGGTGGGCCACTCCCGGAGTGCCTGGTGGGCCACTTGCCACTCCTGGAGTACCTGGTGGACCAGTCGCCTCTCCTGGGGTACCTGGTGGACCAGTCGCCTCTCCTGGGGTGCCTGGTGGATCAGTCGCCACTCCTGGTGTGCCTGGTGGACCAGTCACCATCCCGTCATAGAGGACTGTGTCTTATTTTCGTTGTGGTCCTTGTATCTTGTCCCCCAGGATGCAACCCACAGCAGGTCACTAACATCCAGGTACCTACTTACTGCTAGGTAAAGAGGGACATCACGTGTAAGGAAACATACCCAATGTTACCACTGTGCCGTGAATTGAACCAATGACAATGACAGTGTGAGGCGAGAGCGTTGCCGAACAAGCCATCGAAGATGTTGATCTGAGGAAACGGAGGTGGTGTTGTTGAAGGAGATGGCAGAGAGAGTGATGGAATTTGATGCTTTTGGCGAATACATCAATATGACGTCCTCCCTATGCTGTCCTCCCTGTGGCGTCCAAACGAATAACTCCGTTAAGTGGGATGCTTATGGACGACACGGACTCTAGCTCCATACTTATGAGGATATTCACACAGACAATATTAGTTGCCAAATACTGCTACATAACATTGTAGTAATAAGAAACAACTATCCATGTGTAGTATATAACCTGTAATACGTAGTAGATATTAAAACGAAGCATGAACGTGTTGAGTCTGTGTACCATTCAATGCTGAGGTTCATGTGGATTGTTACCCTGACTAGAACACGAAACTCATAATTATAATAATAATTTCTACAAGTACATGCAATGTTTACAGGCTTAGCTGACATCAATGACATACTATCATATAGAAAGCCCTTTGTTATGCAGAGCATTTCAGCAAATTAAATCAATTTTGTCCCCAGGATGTGACCCACACCAGTTGACTAACACCTAGGTACCTATTTTACTGATAGGTGAACAGGGACAACAGGTGTCTTAAGGAAACACATCCTAGTGTTTCCACCCATACCGGAGATCGAACTATGCTCCACAATGTGTTAGCTGAGTGTGCTAGCAATAAAGCTATGTGAAGTTGTATATTCATGCAGCTACCACAACAGAAACTGCAGCAGTAGGAACAAAAAATATACTAGAAGGCAAAGAAGAAAAAGAAGATGTAACAGAAGAGCAAGAGAGCATTGTGATATAGATAACAGGGGACCCTGGCTTTATCAAGGAAATAATTATCAGACGTGCAGTCAGTTCCGCATTAAAGTACGGATAACCGAGGCTAGAGGCAGACACTGCTGCTTAAGATTACAGCTGCTATCACAGCAAAAGGTGTCTGTGCCACGCAACAGTACCTGGAATTTAGGGTGATGAGCAACAGCTCCTTGGCCTCTCGAGTGTGTTGAGCTAGACATCCTTGACCCTTTGAGGGTGTTGAGTACAATTCCTGGGCCTTTTGGGATTGTTGAGCAATAATTCTTGGGCCTCTGTATGATGAGATAAAGCTCTTTGAGTTGAGGCATATCTAGATTTTACATTAAATATACAGTATATTAACCCGTAAACGGTCCAAACGTATATATATGTTCACTACCGTACTGCCCCAACTTTTTTGAGAAATAAAATTGTTGTTTTTTAATAGGAAAAAAGAGCATATGGTACCCAGGCATCCCCAATTATTTTAATATGGTGCACAGTGAGTGCTCACACCCATTCTCACATGTCTAGGCGACAAAGGCTTAGCGTGGCAATGTTAAATGTAGGACACACAAAACGTATATACAGTGGACCCCCGGTTAACGAACTTTTTTCATTCCAGTAGTATGTTCAGGTGCCAGTACTGACCGAATTTTTTCCCATAAGGAATATTGTGAAGTAGATTAGTCCATTTCAGACCCCCAAACATACACGTACAAACGCACTTACATAAATACACTTACATAATTGGTTGCATTTGGAGGTGATCGTTAAGCGGGGGTCCACTGTATACGTTTGGGACACTAGCGGTAAAAACGTATGTATACGTTTGGACTGTTTACTGGTTAAATATTTATTAAATATAAGTAATACATATTTTATGAAGAAGAGGATAAAAAAATATACAAGGTATGATACAGAACGTAATGAAAGTAGTTTGTTAGATTATGTATTGGTGGATAAAAGGTTGATGGGTAGGCTCCAGGATGTACATGTTTATAGAGGGGCAACTCATATATTGGATCATTATTTAGTTGTAGCTACAGTTATAGTAAGAGGTAGATGGGAAAAGATGAAAATGGCAACAACAAGTAAGAGGGAGGTGAAAGTGTACAAACTAAGGGAGGAGGAAGTTCGGGTGAGATACAAGCAACTATTGGCAGAAAGGTGGGCTGGTGCAAGTATGAGTAGTGGGGGGTTGAAGAGGGTTGGAATAGTTTTAAAAATGCAGTATTAGAATGTGGGGCAGAAGTTTGTGTTTATAGGAGGGTGGGTGCAGGAGTAAAGAGGAGTGATTGGTGGAATGATGAAGTAAAGGGTGTGAGAAAAGAGAAAAAGTTAGCTTATGAGAGGCTTTTACAAAGCAGCAGTGTTATAAGAAGAGTAGAGTATATGGAGAGTAAAAGAAAGGTAAAGAGAGTGGTGAGAGAGTGCAAAAGGAGAGCAGATGATAGAGTAGGAGAGGCACTGTCAAGAAATTTTAATTAAAGTAAGAAAAAATTTTGGAGCGAGTTAAACAAGTTAAGGAAGCCTAGGGAACATATGGATTTGTCAGTTAAAAACAGAGTAGGGGAGTTAATAGATGGGGAGATGGAGGTATTGGGTAGATGGCGAGAATATTTTGAGGAACTTTTAAATGTTGAGGAAGAAAGGGAGGCAGTTATTTCATGCACTGGCCAGGGAGGTATGCCACCTTTTAGGAGTGAAGAAGAGCAGAATGTAAGTGTGGGGAAGGTACCTGAGGCATTACGTAGAATGAAATGGGGTAAAGCAGCTGGAACTGATGGGATCATGACAGAAATGTTAAAAGCATAGTGTTGGAGTGGTTGGTATTTTTGTTTAATGTATGAAAGAGGGGAAGGTACCTAGGGATTGGTGGAGAGCGTGTATAGTCCCTTTATATAAAGGGAAGGGGGACAAAAGAGATTGTAAAAATTATAGAGGAATAAGTTTACAGAGTATACCAGGATAAGTGCAAGGTAGGGTTATTATTGAAAGAATTAGAGGTAAGACAGATTATAGAATTGCGGATGAGCAAGGAGATTTTAGAGTGGGTAGGGGATGTGTAGATCAAGTGTTTACATTGAAGCATATATGTGAGCAGTATTTAGATAAAGGTAGGGAAGTTTTTATTGCATTTATGGATTTAGAAAAGGCATATGATAGAGTGGATAGGGAAGCAATGTGGCAGATGTTGCAAGTATATGGAATAGGTGGTAAGTTACTAAATGCTGTAATGAGTTTTTATGAGGATACTGAGGCTCAGGTTAGGGTGTGTAGAAGAGAGGGAGACTACTTCCCGGTAAAATTAGGTCTTAGGCAGGGATGTGTAATGTCACCATGGTCGTTTAATATTTTTATAGATGGGGTTGTAAAAAAAGTAAATGCTAGGGTGTTCGATAGAGTGGTGGGATTAAATTATGGGGAATCAAATACAAAATGGGAATTGACACAGTTACATTTTGCTGATGATACTGTGCTTATGGGATATTCTGAAGAAAAATTGCAAAGGTTAGTGGACGAGTTTGGGAGTGTGTAAAGGTAGAAAGTTTAAAGTGAACATAGAAAAGAGTAAGGTGATGCGGGTATCAAATTATTTAGATGAAGAAAAATTGGATATCAAACTGGGGAGGAGGAGTATGGAAGAAGTGAATGTTTGCAGATACTTTGGAGTTGACATGTCGGCGGATGGATTTATGAAGGATGAGGTTAATCATAGAATTGATGAGGGAAAAAAGGTGAGTGGTGCATTGAGGTATATGTGGAGTCAAAAAACGTTATCTATGGAGGCAAAAAAGGGAATGTATGAAAGTATAGTAGTACCAACATTCTTATATGGGTGTGAAGCTTGGGTTGTGAATGCAGCAGCAAGGAGGTGGTTGGAGGCAGTGAAGATGTCCTGTCTAAGGGCAATGTGTGGTGTAAATATTATGCAGAAAATTCGGAGTGTGGAAATTAGGAGAAGGTGTGGAGTTAATAAAAGTATTAGTCAGAGGGCTGAAGAGGGGTTGTTGAGGTGGTTTGGCCATTTAGAGAGAATGGATCAAAGTAAAATGACATGGAGAGCATTTAAATCTGTAGAAGAAGGAAGGTGGGGTAGGGGTCGTCCTCAAAAAGGTTGAAAGGAAGGGGTAAGGGAGGTTTTATGGGCGAGGGGCTTGGACTTCCAGCAGGCGTGCATGAGCGTGTTCGATAGGAGTGAATGGAGACGAATGGTATTTGGGATCTGACTATCTGTTGGAGTGTGAGCAGGGTAATTACACATCCCTGTCTAAGACCTACTTTTACCAGGAAGTAGTCTCCCTCTCTTCTACACACCCTACCCTGAGCCTCACTATCCTCATAAAAACTCTTTACAGCATTTAGTAACTTACCACCTATTCCATATACTTGCAACATCTGCCACATTGCTTCCCTATCCACTCTTATCATATGCCTTTTCTAAATCCCTAAATTCAATAAAAAATTCCCTACCTTTATCTAAATACTGCTCACATATATGCTTCAATGTAAACACTTGATCTACACATCCCCTACCCACTCTAAAACCTCCTTGCTCAACTGCAATTCTATATTCTGTCTTAGCTCTAATTCTTTCAATAATAACCCTACCATGCACTTTTCCTGGTATACTCTCTAAACTTATTCCTCTATACTTTTTACAATCTCTTTTGTCCCCCTTCCCTTTATATAAAGGGACTATACACGCTCTCCACCAATCCCTAGGTACCTTCCCCTCTTTCATACATTTATTAAACAAAAATACCAACCACTCCAACACTATGCTTTTAACATTTCTGTCATGATCCCATCAGTTCCAGCTGCTTTACCCCCTTTCATTCTATGTAATGCCTCCCCCACACTCACATCCTGCTCTTGTTCACTCCTAGATGGTATACCTCCCTGGCCAGTGCGTGAAATTACCGTCTCCCTTTCTTCATCAACATTTTAAAGTTCTTCAAAATATTCTCGCCATCTACCCAATACCTCCATCTCCCCATCTACTACTCCCCTACTCTGTTTTTAAATCACAAATCCATTTGTTCCCTAGGCTTTCTTAAGCTGTTTAACTCACTCCAAATTGTTTTCTTATTTTCATTAAAATTTCTTGACAGTTCCTCTCCCACTATCATCCACTCTACTTATGCACTCTCTCACCACTCTCTTCACCTTTCTTTTACTCTCCATATACTCTACTCTTCTTATAACACTTCTGCTTTGTAAATACCTATCATAAGCTACCTTTTTCTCTTTTCTCACACCCTTTACTTCATCATTCCACCTATCACTCTTCTTTCCTCCTGCAACCACCCTCCTATAACCATAAACTTCTGCCCCACATTCTAATACTGCATTTTTTAAAACTATTCCAACCCTCTTCAACGCCCCCACTACTCATACCTGCACCAGCCCACCTTTCTGCCAATAGTTGCTTATATTTCACTCGAACTCCCTCCTCCCTTAGTTTATACACTTTCACCTCCCTCTTACTTGTTGTTGCCATTTTCCTCTTATCCCATCTACCTCTTACTCTAACTGTAGCTACAACTAGAAAATGATCCGAATTATCAGTTGCCCCTCTATAAACATGTACATCCTGAAGCCTACCCATCAACCTTTTATCCACCAATACATAATCTAACAAATTACTTTCGTTACGTGCTCTATCATATCTTGTATATTTATTTATTCTCTTTTTCATAAAATATGTATTACTTATTACCAAACCTCTTTCTACACATAGCTCAATTAAGGTTCCCCATTTTCATTTACCCCTGGCACCCCAGATTTACCTACTACTCCCTCCACAACATTTTTTACCCTCTTTAGCATTAAAATCCCCAACCACAAGTACTCTCACACTTGGTTCAAAACTCCCCACGCATTCACTCAACATTTCCCAAAATCTCTCTCTGTCCTCTATACTTCTCTCTTCCCCAGGTGCATATGCACTTACTATAACCCACTTCCAACATTTATTTTACTCCACATAATCCTTGAATTAATACATTTATAGTTCCTCTTTTCCTGCCATAGCTTATCCTTCAACATTATTGCTACTCCTTCTTTAGCTCTAACTCTATTAGAAACCCCTGACCATTTATTTTTCTCAACTGAAACTCTCCCACCCCCTTCAGCTTTGTTTCACTTTCAGCCAGGACATCCAGCTTCTTCCCATTCATAACATCCACAATCGTCTCTTTCTTATCATTCGCACAACATCCACGCACATTCAGACTTCCCACCTTGACAATTTTCTTCTTCTTGTTCATTTTAGTAATTACAAGAAAAGGGGTTACTAGCCCACTGTTCCTGGCATTTTAGTTGACTTTTACAACACGCATGGCTTACAGAGTTAAGATTCTTATTCCACTTCTCTACGGATATGAAAGGAAAAGTAACAAGAACT